>NC_045681.1:18718596-19022102 GCF_003331165.1 Xiphophorus hellerii
GATAAATAAATAAAAAATGTGATGACTTATGATGTTAATTCCAAGTTATTAATTAACTGAAACATCATCAGAAATAAAAAGAGGAGGCAACAAGGCTATAGATTAAAGAACCACCATGACCGACGTGCCAAAATTCATGCTCTTGACATTCCGCAAGTAAGATCTGGGAGCAATTATTTAAACTCTGCCACGTAATAAAGATTAACATCCCCATCGTGAAGAAAATATAGGGCAGGCTGTGAACTCAAGCAGATAAGCGACTGCCTGTTCTCCCAGCCACCCCTTAATCTTTGAGTCATTAGAGACGCAGGCAGATAATGCAGAAAGCATTCAGGCCAATCGGAGAATCAACGGGAGGACAACTCTTTATAGGAATCTGCTATCAGCTCATCTTGATGGAGCTCCTAATGCCACGTGTCCACGTGTCCTGGCTCGCATTGTGTTGACTCTGAAACGCAGAGCACCATTCACAAGATAGCATCAGATTATAAACCTGACTCTTTTGAAGACAGGCTAGGTTACTTTTTCCTGTCTTTTTTTCCCCCTCCCTCCTCAGATGCACGCTTCTGCCTCTGAGTCACACAATGAAGAAACGTTTTTTTCCCCCCTCGGTCAGTCTAGTGTCACATAAAAAAGGAGATTCGTTGATAACTTGTTGTGCTCTGAGCTAATATGAAACACCAAGCTGAACTTGGGTGTCTTTGAGGCAATGTTTTCCTTCGCCTATCTCTTTGCCTATTTCAAGTCCCCTGTGGTATAAATTGTCGGAGCGGACCCTATCTGTCTCTGGGTGGGCTTTCAAAGGCGGCCCATCAGTTAAGGCTTCAGTAAAGAGGTTCCTCCTGATGCTGCGAGGAAGAGTCCCAGTCGCTTCTGGCCTTTTAACAGGCTGATTTACAGTAACTGTTGTCTGCATTCGGAGGTAAATGCATGGGTTTGTTATTTTTCGCCAGGGCCAGTGTTTATGTACAGTATGCTGTGGAACCGTTTTGTTCTTTCAGGCACACAGCATGTAATCTATGTGTCAAGATATCGTGTGAGTAGACGCAGTGCATTCAGGGACGTTTCCCCGAAAATGTGAGCCAAATCCCAGGGGACTAACCGGGACATGATCTTCTGAGAAGCCACATCTAATAAGTCTGGTTTAAATCTCATTAAAAATTTTATTTTATGCTATTTTATAGCTGATTGTAAATGTAAATGTCCCTCCATATGTGGATTGCCGTGTAAATAATGTTTGTGCTGTAGCTTCCTGTCCAACATGCAAAATCGGCCAAGAGATGAATGAAAAAGGGAAAGGGCAAAGGCTTCTTTTTACAATTAGCAACAGCTGTGTTTGTCATAAAAAGTTATGCAAACTGAAATTACGAAAATAAATTTGCTTAATGGAAACACCCAAAAGTCGAAAAAAGATATATTTTTCAATCAAAATTTTTTTGCTCTAGGATTTTTTTTGTTGTTGTTTTTCCAAACGTACCGAGTCACATGTTCAACATTCGGATGTTACTACTTCCGAAAAGATGAAGATTACAGGAAGTAGTTCTTAGGGGGGGGGGGTTGGACGATGTGCAGAGCTCTCACAGCACCACGCCGTTTATAAAATGTTGTGTTACTTACTATAATTTCCCCCAAATTGCCGTATATTTACATGCTCCTGGATAAGAGACTGCGGTTTTCTTTGATATAAAATCAACTTTTTTCACTTTTTTGAGCTTTAGAGAAAATTATAATGCCATTTCTTCATAAAAACATACCTAGAGTGCTGCTGTGACTCATTTGTGCGCGTTTGAGGAATCCTTGAATCTCATGTGGCGGCCATTTTGGAGCATCTCCCCCACACAACTCCACCTCGCTAGCTAGCAGGAACTAGCAAACACCTGGTGGAACTGAACGCACCTCTACTGAGCAGGTAAACGGCAGCAATGGCCGACGGGAAGAAGCCTTGTTGTGATGACGTGCCTGAGAGGGCGTGTCGGAAAGGGTAGGAGATTCTTAAAGAGACAGAGGCTAATTTTAAGACGTCAGTTACGGCTATAATCCGAAGTCAGAAGACTTTTAAGTTATGTCTGATATATGCAACATTTTCATAACAAGTGAAGGTAAAATCCCATTGAGTGAGATTTTGTAGCGCTTAACTGTGCTACAAAATCTCACCCAAACACTCACACACCAGAATCCTGACAGTATGGGGCAATTTTTGTGCCATAATTTGAGAGCACATATTTTCATTTTGAAAGCAGGACTTCAGCAGACTTAAAACTTGTAATGCTTGTACTCAAAATTTTTGCTCGCTTTCAAATATTCACTGTGCTTTCTTAAACCTTTCTCCTTGCGCTCAAAACTTGTCTCTGCTCAGATCAAATCTTTGCTTGCAAACCTCTCTGCTCGATTGCTAAATATTTTCTTGCATTCACTTTGTAGGGGAACAGGATGGTGATGTGTTGGTAATGTTGTGGATTTTTTTTGTTCAGGATTTTTAAAACTTTGCTCTTTTGATATTGTTTAAATAGATATTTCTTTCCCCATCACCTGAAGGGAGTAGCTCCACCTGGTTAAGAGATGCACACATATGGCTGAACGTGAGTTTAAACGAGGATCATAAACAACCAGCCACACGCCGGCCGTCTGAGCCGAGATGGGCCTCCGAAACGTGAAATGTGGAAGACATGTTGTTTTTCTGTAAACATTGACTTGGCTTTATTCCAGCTTTTAGAGTAAAGGAAAGAGTTTTCACATTTATCCATTCATGTGCTTATGATGTTTTTGTGCTTATTTAAACTCCAATTGACAGTGGTTGTTTAACTGTAACCGTTAACCAAGGCCGCGGTTCAGAGTCGCTGCTACGTCTGCCAAGCGTTCACTTTCACGGTATCTTTCTCTCTGCTGAAGGGAGGTGACCCAAGAAGAAATGTCATCCGCTGGGGAGTGAAGGGGGAGCCATGAAAGCTGTGAAATGCTCAGAGGTCTGCAACGACGCTCCACGGGACAGACGGCATCCCGGTCTCCCACAGAGGGCCACACATGCTGGCAGAGAAGCTGGACGGCAGACAGACAGGCCAAGCCACAGACCCAGGAAACAGACAAGCGAAGGCAAAAATGGTGAGTTCAATTATATTTCAAAATTTTCCAAAGTTCAAGCATTTGTGATGGATTTTTTATTTTTACCTTTTCTGAGGTATGCTAACATGAAGTTAGGTAGAGTAGAAGATAACTCCACTTTGGCTAACTTGCTTCTTCAAAGGGTGTTTTCGTACATGATGGTGCGGTAGACTCGGTTCGATTGAGGAGCAAAAGTGCAACATTTGTTGCATTTTCAGCCGTTGCTTTTCGCTTTCACACTGCTCTGTGTTAGACAAGCCAAGCCCTTTGAGCAAGCTGTTCATATCCTCTCCTGTGGAGGCGCTTCACTAAGAGCCGCTGAAGGAAACAACATTAAAACCTGTGAAGAAGACATGAGCACAACTTCCTTCTTCACAAAATGGAAACAAAAATGGAGTGGACTTTAGTGGCTGTAGGATTTCTCTTTTGTCTTCAACAATGGGCTTAACACGAGCCACTTACCGCGCTAATGCTACTTAGCCCCAACCAAAGACAAATGAGTTCAAACATATTGCTATTGCAAACTAAAATCTTATCTCAGAAAACAATGAGAGGAACCTAGGTGCTGTAAAATTACATCCAGTAGGAATACCACATGTCAAACAACTGACTATACCATATACCTTGGTACAATATGAGGCACACTCGATGGTTGCCTGAGTCTTGTGTCACTTAGTTGAAAACCTGAACTTAAACCCAAACCTGAGTTGTTTCTCACTCTTGACAAATACGTAATTACATTTTATGAGACATAGTTGAATAATCAGATAGTGTTCATATTGCACACTGAGTATACATAGGTAAACGGGTTTACAACAGTAGGATGCGTACCAAACTTAACATTGCCTAGTTAAGATGAAGCTGTTTGGTGTTGAGTTCATGTTTCTTGTAAAATCTAAATTCCTGAATGCCTTTCCTACCCAAAGCATAATGAGGTTGCCGATTTCTCAGCTTGATTCAACAACATCTGCTTGTTTACCTTTGGAAATGAATGAAAGAGTCGGAGCGCCGCAATTAGTGCAGAAAAGATTTAAGTCGCGCTCATTTTCCAAATCCCGTTTACGTACCTCGAACATTTTTTTTTTTTTCCATTGAATCCCTCTGAAGATTAATCCACGCTGACACATCTCCTTTTCAGCATCACGGCCCAATTCAACCTGACTCAAATGCCACTCGCATGACAGCGCCGGAGGTGGAAACATTTGCGGAATCCTGTGTTTTGAATCGTTATTTTTAGCCCTGTGTATGCACACGGGCTCTCAAAATAGCTAAAACAACGGAGGGTTTCTTTACTGCAGCTGAAGCTCGACAAAGTTTTCCATGATGTCATGTGTGGCGAGGGAGTAAGGGTAACAGAAGACGGCGATGGACATAAAGTGTAATCTCCTCAATTTTATCCAGTCGTTTTATCCAGTGGTTTGGAGGTGAGAGGGCGTAAGAGAAACAAACAAGACAAGGGGTGCGTTCAAGATTACAACATGACCGTCTCAAAACAACAGTAAATGATGTAACTCTTACTGACATGGTGACCTCCTCATCATTAGTTGCAGAATGTAGCATTTTGAGCAAACCTATTGGTCATTATCCTGTTTAATGTCGTCATCTCATAGCTGTCCACCGAGTTTATAATGAAATCTCTATCTTTCAAGAGAAAAATCTAAAAACAGAAAAAGGAATTGTATTTTTTCCCCCTTCTAAAGTATAGCTGGCTTTATATTACGTTAAACATTACATTGGTGAATGGAAGCAGTTGGAAGTCTCGCTTTTTTTTTTGCACATAATCACATTGTCATGAAGCGGTGCGGGTGTGAGGTGGTGAGGCAGAGGCAGCGGACCCAGGAATGATGAATTATGATGTTTTTAATGAAAATAACTTAGTCCAAACAACGAGCAGGAGTAACACAAACTGAACACGAGGAGACTAAACATTGACGAAACATTGACGAGGACCCGACGAGGAACAAGGAACACAGGTGGAGTTAAATACACGGGAGGGTAATCACAGAACGAGACACACCTGGGAACAATCAAGGGGAGGACAGGACAACGAAGAGACTCAAGGACACAAAAAAACTCTAAATGAACACAGAAAACACAGATCCTGACAGTACCCCCCCCTCAAGGGCGGCTACCAGACGCCCAAAAAAAAAACCACAACAAGGGTGGGCGGAGGGGCGCCGGATGGGGGGCCAGAGTCCAGAAAAAACAAAAACACAACAAGGGTGGGCGGAGGGGCGCTGGACGGGGGGCCAGAGTCCAGAAAAACAAAAAACTACCCACCATCGTGGGCGGAAACACAAGAAGGGCCAAGAGTCCATAAACAAACAAAAAACTACCCACAGGGTGGGCGGAGGCAAAGGAGGCAGGAACCACGGAGGTGGTCCGGCGGTCGTCCGCGGCGGCGGGAACCACGGAGGCGGTCCGGCGGCCGTCCGCGGCGCTGGAGGCGGGAACCACGGAGGCGGTCCGGCGGCCGTCCGCGGCGCTGGAGGCGGGAACCACGGAGGCCGTCCGGCGGCCGTCCGCGGCGCTGGAGGCGGGAACCCCGGAGGCGGGACCCCAGGAGGCGGTCCAGCGGCCGTCCGCGGCCCTGGAGGTGGCGATGATGAGCCCCGGGGGCCGCCCACAGACGGCGATGACGAGCCCCCCGAGGTAGGGTCTCTGGTGGAGCACAGGGGGTCTCGGTCGACGCACAAGGGGTCTCGGTCGGAACGCTGGGAGTCTCGGTCGGAACGCTGGGAGTCTCGGTCGGAACGCTGGGGGTCTCGGTCGGAGCACAGGGGGTCTCGGTCTCGGGTGGAACACTGGGGGTCTCGGTCTCGGGTGGAACACTGGGGGTCTCGGTCGGAACGCAGAGGGTCAGGGTCTCAGGTGGAACGCAGAGGGTCAGAGTCGGAACGCAGAGGGTCAGGGTCTCGGGTGGAACGCAGGGGGTCTCGGTCTCGGGTGGAACGCTGGAGGTCAGGGTCTCAGGAGGAACGCTGGAGGTCAGGGTCTCAGGAGGAACGCAGAGGGTCTCGGGAGTCGGGGTCTCGGAGGGAACGTAGAGGGTCTCGGGAGTCGGGGTCTCGGAGGGAACGTAGAGGGTCAGGGTCTCAGGTGGAACGCAGGGGGTCTCGGTCTCGGGTGGAACGCTGGAGGTCAGGGTCTCAGGAGGAACGCTGGAGGTCAGGGTCTCAGGAGGAACGCTGGAGGTCAGGGTCTCAGGAGGAACGCTGGAGGTCAGGGTCTCAGGAGGAACGCAGAGGGTCTGGGTCTCGGTAGGAACACAGGGAGTCTCTGGAGGAACACAGGGAGTCTGAGTCGGAGCGCTGGGGGTCTGGGTCTCGGAAGGAACACTGGGAGTCTCGGAAGGAACACTGGGAGTCTCGGAAGGAACGCCGGCTGGAACGCCGGCTGATTCGGCCTCGGGTGCGCCGGCTGGAACGCCGGCTGATTCGGCCTCGGGTGCGCCGGCTGGAACGCCGGCTGATTCGGCCTCGGGTGCGCCGGCTGGAACGCCGGCTGAAACCGGCCGCGTAGGCGAGCCGCAGCGAAGCCTTGGAACCGGCCGCGGAGGCGAGCCGCAGCGAAGCCTTGGAACCGGCCGCGGAGGCGAGCCGCAGCGAAGCCTTGGAACCGGCCGTGGGGGCGAGCCGCAGCGAAGCCTTGGAACCGGCCGCGGGGGCGAGCCGCAGCGAAGCCTTGGAACCGGCCGCGGGGGGCGAGCCGCAGCGAAGCCTTGGAACCGGCCGCGGGGGCGAGCCGCAGCGAAGCCTTGGAACCGGCCGCGGGGGCGAGCCGCAGCGAAGCCTTGGAAACGGCCGCGGGGGCGAGCCGGAGCGGAGCCTGGGAACCGGCAGCGGAGGTGACAGCTCCGGAAGGCGACGAGGGGCCGGGTCCACCGGCGGCTCACGTCGCTGTCTCCGGGCTGACCGAGGAGGTGGCGGCTCCGGAAAGCGACGAGGGGCCGGGTCTGCCGGCGGCTCACGTCGCTGACTTCCCGGACGGAGGAATCGACGGGGGCCGAATCCGGGGGGTGCCAACACCAGTCTTGTCCCCCGGAATAGCTCCCGCTGCAGGTCGGCGAGGGCTTCAGCTAGCTCCCTCTCCTCCCTGCCAGATCTCCGCCTCCCTCCGCTCTGCCTTTTTGGAGGGAACCGCACTCCAGCTGGGTCCATTTCTTAGCAGCCTCACCGTTCGGTATGGTCGGGTCCTTCTGTCATGAAGCGGTGCGGGTGTGAGGTGGTGAGGCAGAGGCAGCGGACCCAGGAATGATGAATTATGATGTTTTTAATGAAAATAACTTAGTCCAAACAACGAGCAGGAGTAACACAAACTGAACACGAGGAGACTAAACATTGACGAAACATTGACGAGGACCCGACGAGGAACAAGGAACACAGGTGGAGTTAAATACACGGGAGGGTAATCACAGAACGAGACACACCTGGGAACAATCAAGGGGAGGACAGGACAACGAAGAGACTCAAGGACACAAAAAAACTCTAAATGAACACAGAAAACACAGATCCTGACACACATGAGTTTTACTTGAGAATATTTACCTGAAAAATGGTATGATAGTTGTCAAAATATTTTTAAAAATAAAATACTAACAGTTAGTATTCTGTTTGACCCGGCACTCAAACTTGAAGCTAATCCGATTTTCAGCTATATTATACATATCATACATGCATAGTTAAAAACCAGATGTTTGCATACACTATATGACAAATACAATATTTTTTGTCTGGTATTAAGAAGTTCAAAATTTTTCCTGTTTTAGCTCACATATGATTATCACCAATATTTGTATTCGTTACATTTCAGAACAAACGCGATCGTTTATTTTTTTTCAAATTAAGAGTTGTATTCACTGTAATTTCAAAGGTTTGAGGTTTCAAACAATATGAATCGTGAAGACCCAAATGCAGCAAGGCAAGTAAACAATCAAAGTAGACGTGTTTGCTCTAGGTAGTAAGTCATACAGACATTATATGATGCTTTTTGTTGGGTTTGTGAGACACTTAAGCTTGGAGAGTTTAAATCATAATCTCGGCTTTCCCAAATTGTTTAGAGGCAAAGTATTCTTAGTGTATGTAAACTAAATTTAAAGAAAGTAATAAAACATGTTTAAAAAAGATCATCTTGCATTATTTTGACATTTTGCAAAGAGAAATTATTTGGGTAATCTTGACTGAGCTAAAACAGAAAACGTGGTCTGATTTAATGTCAGAATCTGAGAAAGAAATGGATTATCTTTCTGTAAATTGTATGTGAACATCTGTAGGAACTAGAACTTTACCTCTTTAGACGTCAGTGGATGTTTTGCAGTGACAGGGATAATTAAAAGGTAAAAATCAAGCTAGAATAGTGCATTTTAAAATTTGGGTAACTTTATGCTCACAAACACTAGAGTCTGTCACCTCCATGGTTTGTCTGATTGAACGATCTATCGTCGTTAAAGCATGAACTGTAGAGTGTCCTCATCCCTCACTCTTTCGGTTCTTCCTCCACGTAGAACCAGGCACATAGATTTTTTTTAAGTTTAAAATCTTGGTGCACAAAGCGAAGTACTTTTAGTAGATGAGGAAAAATAAAATGTTGGACATGGCTGTGGTGCGAGGGCGTTCTGAAGGTTTGATTTGTCACTCCGCTGGACAGTTGTCAGTTGTTTCTTTATTTGGAAGATTATTTTCTATACAACATTTGTTAGTGCCATGATGAACGGCGACTTTCAAAAAGTGTTCCAGTGTGTATTTATTTCCACAACACAACCCTGTGTGTTTGCATCGCCGTTCGGCTTCAGACGCTTAAGACCACAATCCATCTAACGCTGGTTTACAGTCTGGGCAATGCAGAGGAGTGGCAGGTTTGGCCTAAAGCCCAACGTCAGCACCCAGGATCCCACCAAGGTGATGATGTTTCCTCCTGCTCGTTCTTCATAAATCTCTGTGGTTACCATGGTCTGATAATAAACTGCTTCGTATAAAAATGAAAAACACTTTTTCCTCTCTCTTTTGGATCAACTTCTTAATTTGCAAAAGCACATTCGAAGAAAGCGTCTCCGTCGAGAGAGACCACACGATGGCATCATTAGCACAATTTTGCCATCAGAGGTGTTACTGCTGAATCGCTGCCCACTTAGCCTTTTTTGTGGAGTGGAGACGGGTTTCTAATAAATCTGCTACTTTCTAGTTTATGGTTTAACATTGATGTGCCGCGTAGGAGGGTTACGATTTTTCTCCAGCATCGAGTTAGTTTTGACTGCAATGATTAGTCAGTTCTGCCCTGTCCAATGTCTCACAAAGAAATTCATGTCCATTGAAATTTTTCACATTTTTACACACAATAATTACCAATTTTATTGTACTTCCATAACCTTTCTTATTCTGAGTCAAAACTCAGGAGAGGAGAAGTGTATAGAAACACTTTTTGCTGCAATTACAGCTGTAAATCTTTGGATTATATCTAAAAGTTTTGGCCATTTAGAGACTAAATTTCAGTGTGACTCGATAAAAATCCTTCCACTTGCTTATCTTTCCAAAGTCATGGGGAAGGCTGATGCCTTTCTCCAGGCGTCATTGAGCGAGAGGCGTGGTAAACACTGGAAAGGCTGCCAGTCCATCACAGAGCTGGAGAAAAACCTTTTCACTAATATTAAGTTATGGAATTATGCCATTCTAACACATATTTATATTTATGTAAACCATTCCATCGTACCTGTGGCGATATACTTAAGAATCATCCAACAGCACAATGACCTCTTAGGACTTTAACAGGTTTTGTTGACCATGTTTTGTTCCATTCATCTTGCCATCATCTCCCTCTCCCAGCTTAGGAAATGCATCTCCATAACATGTTTGTCGCTACCAAATGTGTCCGATGTGCCCAGTTTAGTAGTTTTACATGTGGCCCAAAAATCTGGAAGAAACAAAAAAGTATTACCATCTAACCAGAACTCCTGCCTGTATGTGCTTATTGTGTGGTTTGAGGAAAACTATCTTAGCTTAGCTTAACCTAGCCTAGCTTCGCCACACATTTGAAATGACACATGATGTGTGAATTAGTCATACTAGATAGGCTATTAAAAGCTTTTTGTAAGAGTGACCACTTGCAAACGATACATCTTTAAAGACTTTTCTCTTGCCACTACTCCATAAACGCCAGCTGTTTTCAGTGGACCTCAAGCAGTTATCCTATTGACCGTTTCTCACACATGAGCTGTGAATCTCTGCAGCTCCTCCAGAGTTATCATGGGCCTCTTGGCTGCCTGCCTCTGATTAATAACCTCATTCCTTGTCCTGTCCTTTCAGTTGGACGGACATCTTGGTGAGATGTTCCAGGCTTTTGTTTTGAAGTATTGTACCTCAGCCTATCCCTGCTTTAAGCTTCTCCACAACGCTCTCCCTGACTGGTCTGCTGTGTTCCTTTGTCTTTTTAAAGCTGTTTGTTCACTCCATTTCTAAAGGAAATTAACAACATTGTATTGGAATAAAGAGAGCTGAATACAAATGCATGCTACTCGTTTCAAGATGATTTTGTAAAGAAAACATCAAGACTGTCTTTCTAAGTCTTAGTAAAACTCGCTTAAGTTTACGGTTGTGGGTTGATAAAACGTGTAAAAGTCAAAGGGGTGTGAATTTAATAGACAATAGATGGAATTTTTTCCATCTATTTTTCCTGGGCTGCGTAGGGGATTGACCAGCTCGCACGTTTCAGTAAAAAAAAAAGAAAGCTTCAAATGACTCTTAAGGCCGTAAATAAGCAGCCAGAAACCAGAGACGTCTCTTGCTAACCTTTCACTGACTTCAGCGTTGCAACCCACATTCACTTGACATAAAACTCAGCGGCGCTCTTTCGCTTAGCGAGACGAACGCGATGCCTGCCTGGCAGCCGACGGCTCTCCAACACGTAGCGTTAAAAGAGCCTGGACTCTTTCCTGCGCCAGCTTCACCCCGCGAGCTGGGTGGATTCCGCGCTGATTGGACGTGATCAGCCCCGTCGCTTGATCTTTTCATGTAGTTTAACATCAACCTCTGCAGTCTTGTTGTTTATGGAGCGCTGTGTCCTTAAACTGACTGATGTATCCCCATCAGAGATAATTAACTTTGCTCTCTTATTAGAGATTGTGTCGGTGTAATAGCTTTCATGGCTGTGGTTAAGATTCAGACTTTGAGAACAGCATGAAAAAGAACCGAAATGAATGTAATGAGCAGATATTACTCCAGATATGATAAGTGCTGCGTGTTCTTGTTTGCTTTGCTGTCTAAATGACCAAAAAAGCATTTTCAACAGAGCTGCCAGGAGTTCTGTCTGAACCACTATCTGCCTGAAGCATCAACGCCATAACAAAGAAAAATCGTACTATTCTATTAGTCTTAGGCAACAGGTGGAATATCTGCCGATGCTTTTTTTTTTTTTTTCCACCCCAGTCCGCTGTTGTTTTTAGCTCCTAATTCATCCATGAAATTACTCAGATGTTCATTCATCACCCGAGCGAAGCCGAGAGCGGCGGACACACGGACCAGATTCAGTTGATAGATAGGACGTTTCTGAAGGCGATTATTACCTCAGCGCGCACGAGCGGTAAACAGATTTATTATTTATCCGAACCCCACCGCGTGAAGTGATGAAAAACGCAACCAAAAAAAAAGTGGGGTGGAGGGGAGGGGGGTAAGGCATGAAATAGTTGCTTGTATTTCAGAGGAGAACAACAAAAAAAATATGCGGGCTGTGTTTGGAGTGCCGACCCAAGATTGTAATTGGTTTCATATTTAGGCTTGCTACAGTAAAAACCTACTGACAGCTATACAGGCGTACTGCAAAGTCAGACAAATAAATGATTCTGTTGCCTTTGCTGCAAAAATGCTGCACAGCTGCTCCTGCCAACTGACTGGACATGTTTTTTTTTATAAATTTTATTCTTTTATTTTAATTTTTACTTCTTTTTTTCTCCCAAAGCTTTGAAAAATCCGTCAGCACCGGCCAAGAGCTGTTCACCTAACTGGAATGTACAGTTAAAAATTGCTTCGCAGCTAATATAAATACAGAACAGGGCTGTTGCAGCAGGAGAGCAGGTTTTAGTCACCGCTTCTTCCAGGGAAGTAAAAACACGCTCGTGTTGTGTTGATACGTTCCTGGGTTTGCATATTCTGCTGCTGTCCTCCATTACTGTCAAGTGATTAAAAAGATGAAGTCACCCGCATGAGTGCATCACGATCAGCGACGGCATGTGTACCCCAAACGTCAAAAATGCTCACCTTAGACACCACTGGAACTGCTTTAAATTTAAATGCTTGTTCCTCTGTTGGGACATTCAAGTTTAAGGATGGAATGACTTGAGTGTCAGCATTAATCAAGTGTCTAATCAATATTTTATTATAAAAATGTATGGCAGAAGTGTACGACAAACTATTAGAGTAATACTAAGAAATAATACAAATACGTAACAAATTATTACAAGAGTAGCCATAATATCATGAGAATAAAGTATGAGAAATAAGTCATACAAGAAGTTGTTCAAGAATAAAGTCATAATCTTACGAGAGGTCGTACGAGAATAACGTCGTAACATTACAAGAAGTCGTAGGAGAATTAAGTCATTATCTTACGAGAAGTCGTACGAGGATAACGTCGGAATGTTGCGACTTTATTTGACTTTATTCTCGCGCAGCTTCTCGTAATTTTATTTTCATTTTCTTAGTGTGGCCTTAATAATCTGTCATAAAAGAGCAATAATTCTTTTGCCGAAAGTTGTTGACAATTTTCTTTTTGTGACAGTAGGTGTGCAGAGATAGTCTAGAACACCTACAGTCTTATTATAAGACCCACCTATGGTATATGGTATCCATAGGAAGGTAGTTTTATACCTTCCTATGGATCTACCAACCTAACCTTTTTTAAACTAACTGGTTTATATCCTAACTTTCCTTTAAAGTTTTACAAAACATCAACTGCAGACATCCGTATGCTGTTTGTTCACTAATCTCTAACAAACTTGGATTTATCCTGAGATTAAATAACACAGATGAGTACTAATTTGGTGACTTCTGAATGTAAGTGGTTGAATTGGGTTTTATTTTGGGGGATATGTCTAAAGGGGATTGCAATAGATGCAAACTTTACAAATTTTCATTTGCAAGGAAAAAAAAGACACTTTTTTTTTTAAACTACTTCACAACAATGCCCTACTACGTGTTGGTTTAAACCATAAAATCCCCCCAAAATACATTAAATTATTAGGCTATAAGGTGGAAAAAAAATGCTTGAATACTTTAAACGAACCGTTAAAAGAAAGGATGGGAAAGAAAATAGCGGCTCTATCTCTCCTCAGAGACATCAGCGAATCGGGTCATCGCCGTGCGATTTAGCACTCTAAAGTTACACGGACGGCGGTCTAATCTGTGGTCGCCTGTAATTATTCATTCATCAGCTGTTAGTCAGAGTGATAAAGACCATGTCGGATTATCTTTCTCCAAAACTCCGGAAAAGATGAGGTCATTGCATCCACTTGGATATTTTTAGGGGGCCGGGGAGCTCTGACGGTGGCGTATTAAAACAAAACGCTTCGAAATTCAATTAAGGAACCACTCAGCCACGGTGACCCGACAATAACCCGGAGCTGCTCTAAAACAAAGGCTCTGCCGGCCAGCCACCGTGCCGCCTCACATGTGGTTTGGGGGAAGAGCGGCGCTTAGAACCACAGATTCTCAGGGGCTGCCGGGATTAATGAAGAGTTTCTTTTTCCAGGTGTTGTATTGTGGATACAAGAGCTTTTTGGGCAGCAGGCTATTTTTTTTTTTCTTCTTCTTCTTCACAGTAGAAATGAAAACAGTAACACAGACCTGATCCAGCCCGTGGCTTAGATGCGAGCACATTCCAGGCCTAAAAGAAGAGTAGGAGAGACAGCTCGGGATCATTCTCGGATATCAATCACACGCCGCACGCTTCTGTCCGGGTTTCGGAGGGGTGGGTGGAGGAATGTGGAGCGGGAGAACGGGGAGCGTCTCCGACGTTTTCACATCCCTTTCCAGCCTTGTAATACCGCTATCTAACACCCTGATGAAAATAAACATGAGTAAAAGGCCCGCCTTAATCCGTTCTGTCGTTTTTTACATATCGTTCTGTCATTTTCGGCACTTCTTGAGACTGTTTGTCATGTTCTGTTGCTTTCGTTGGCCCAGTCCGAAGCTGCAACATGGGTTTTAGATTAGGAGTAAAACACAAAGTGTGTCGGCTTCGCTTTTGGACGACAACAAAAATGTGCCATTGCAAAACAAATTACTGCAAACCCCTAAACCTTTACAGCTGAGGTTTTGGCATCACGGTCAGCTTGGATAAAAATTGCTATTATTCACTTTTGGTTTGCTGTATTTGTACAACCACAAAGAGCACTTGTTCACTTTAAAAATAAGACGACTAATATCAAAATATTTACAATTCAGTTCAATCCAACTAGTAGCTTAGCAAAGAGCAAGCGAGAGAGAGTGATTGAGAGCGCTAAGACCCTCCCCCTGCCTCTGACTGGTTGTTTCTCTAGTTGTTGCTGGAAGCACAGGGAGAAGGTAGAGGAGCTTGATTTTATTTTATTTTTTTTTTTTTCACAGATCATCCATCTAAGGTTATACCGTCACAACATAATAATAATTTTAACAAAGAATTGCATGAGCAAGATCTTAAGGAGTAATCTGGTTAGGGTTTCAATTAAGTAAATAGATGAATAAATTAGAAGACAACAGTCAAAATCTTGATTGTAAGTCTATAAAATATAGATTTTTCTCTGCTTCAGCTCAGAGCCACAGCTCTGCTCATAACCCACGTGCCGTCTCAGTTTGTTGTTTTTGGGCACCAGTTAGACATTTAAGCTCCAGATTTCCAAACCTGGGTATCTCAACCCAAAGTAGTTATGGCTAAAGAGCAACTCTGGCCAGACAAATAGCTGTATATTTAATTTTGGGAATTAACTTTCTCTTCAGCTGTCTTGACGTTGCACTTAAACCAAAACTACCTTTAACAAGATTTGACAACAAACTCTATACCCTTCCCCCCCCCCCATTTACAGATTTTTAAATAACTGCCTTAAAGTATGACTTTTCCGTATTGTGTGCCATCCCAATTGTCTTCATACAACCTCATGCTGTTCGACTTTTTACTACTGTCTTTGCTCTTCAGCACTCATATTCTTTATTGTTAGAGCTATGAAAGAACATATTGGAACACAATGTGCCCAACATATAAACTACAGTTTTCTACAGTTTTTACAAGCAAAGATCATATATTTAAAGTTGATATTGATAAAGTCCAGTGTGCTCTGTGGCCATTTTGAGTGTCTCCATGAGTAAATATCATTTGTCAGATTAAAAGTGCATTTTGAAAGTAACCTTTAAGCTTTTTTATTACGTCCAGATTTCTGTTGTTAAAAATAGCTTTTATTGCTCTGATATAATATTCTAATTGAAATGTCATGTTTTCATTAACTGTAAGCAGAAAAGCGTCATAATTAACAGAAATAAAGGCTTTCAAACAACCATCTGTGCATAGTTAATCTATATAATGTTTCGCTTTGTGAAACAAGTGGAATTTTCATTAATATTCCAATTTATTGAAGCAGTGCGACGCTAATGTAATAAAATGGAAATTAAAATACCAGATTTTTTTACACAATGCAAAAGATGATATAGATCATTTATACCAGAATCAGTATCATCAGTCTGTTTGAGCATCCATTCATCCAATAAGTTGCATTTTAAGAAGCAAGGAGAATCACACTAGGGTTTATTTACCTCTACGTTGCATAAAATGTGCAGATATCAAACAAAAAGTCTGGTAATTCCACAGTGGAGAAGTTAGATATGCATCGATATGCTGACGAATATCTATGCATCGGCATAGATATTCCCGGATCTAAGCCGACGCAGTTTCGTGTATTTTGATTGTTTCTTGTCTGTAAAATCCCTATTACATCAGGACCTGGAGCTTTCCTTGCTTGATTTATTTTTTAAACCACTTCATTGCAAAAACACAAAATCTTACCAAGTATTTTTGCCTAATTTCTAGTGCAAATATTTTAGTACACTTGAAATAAGACTAAATTAACTTGCAAATAAATGTTTTGCCAAATATAGGAGCTTGTTTTACCTCAGTCATTCCAGAATATTGACAAAGTTCTTATTCCACTGGCAGATTTTTTCCACTTATAACACAGGAAAATGCTTGTTATAAGTGGGGGGGAAATCTGCCAGTGGAACTAGTAATTATTGATCTATATTCAAAAAATATTTACTTAAAACAAGCTCCTGTATCTTGCTGACAAGCTAATTGTTAGCAATAATAAATACAAAACAAGGTAGTTTTGTCATATTTCAAGTGTATAAAGGGATTTTCATAGGAAACTGGTAAGATTTTGTGTTATTGTAGGGTTGTCTTTTTGCCAGCCTCTATATCACATTAAAGCCTTTCTTTTGGTTTTTATTGCCCTCTGCGTATGCACCAATAACCCAAATAATGAACACGTGAACCAAAAAGAACAAGTGCAAGTCCTGCTTCTAATAACTGCGATCGCAGTCGTGTGTCAAGGTGCGCAACGCGGGCAAGACGAGGGTTGCATGCAAGGTGAAATCATTCTCAGCTCTGCTCCACCTCGCCCTCCCTCATAACCTCATGTTGTAAATAATAATAGTAAAGAGAAAAACTGAAGAATTCATTTTATGGTTTTACTAGTCAGCAACCCAGGTATGCATTTGTCAAAGTAGGAGGAAAGTTAGAACCATATGTTAATTTGAATCGGAGGCACCTGGTTGTGATTAGGGCCGGATGACAGAAACACACACCGAGCTGCATTCTTGGAGAACGCAGCGCAGTCTACAACAATGAGTCTATTCAAATCATAATATTAATAAAAACAAAGATATCTGAAGGCTTCGTTTGAAACCGACTGATTGACAGACTTACTGAGAGCGCATAAAGCTGCGATCACATGAGCTTTTTATCTCCAGATAAAAAGCTCAAGTTCTATAAATTAGTCTGCAATTTGCTTTACTGCTTCCCTCTCAGTATGTGGGCTCGTTCGGACGCAGAGTTCTTTCTCGACTCTCAGGTGTTGTTCCGTTTCTTTTTTTTTTCTTTCTGATTTTTTTTCTTCCTCTTTCCGAGCCAAATCTCAAACAGGTGTTAGAAATAAAACTTGGAGAAAAGGTATTTTGTCATCAGTTTTCTATTCTGCGAGTCTAAACAAAGCGGTGAAGAAGCACGACTGCAGCAATAAATTAAGGTTGAAGGACGACAAATGCACAAATTGTCCAGAAAAATGTTCTTGGCGGCGATGAATAGAAATGATGAATAATTTCTTAAGTGATCAAGCAAACTAACTTTATAAAAAAGAAAAAAAACAAAGGAGGCTCTCTTAGAAAGGCCTTTGCCATGGTAAATTACTCTGTAGTAATGCATTTGGCTTGTGCATGCCAGTTTTGGATGTGGACACCGCTGTAGTATTCCAAAACTCATCTTGAATTGTTCAAAAAATTTGACAAGAAAAGCACGCGAGCAGCATAGACTTTAAAGTTTAAGCCGTGTGATTTAGGTCTACATTTTATTTAATACCTTGAGAGCAAAAACTCTGATTAAAAGTGGAGGGAAACAAACCAATAGTGTTTTTTTTTGTGGACTCTTTCTAGATCTATGCAGCATTATTTTAGAGACTGCTATTCTACACAATTTACATTCTATACATATAAATATATATTGGATCCGCTGACCAGTTGCTTCAGATATCTACTTTTTCTTTGCTTGAAAAGAAAACTACTAAAACAGACAGGAAGCAGAAGAAACCCACAAGTTTATGAAATCCACTGATAACATGTCAGCAGTTAGCTAGTTGCTCATTTTAGTTCTTAAATGGGCAGTGTTATGTAAAATTTACTATTTTTTAGCTTTACATCGTGTTTTTCTGTCATCACAAACATACCTGGAGTGTTGCCTTGAGTTTCCAAGCTTCTGCCTCACAAAGCAGCCCTCCTCCAATCAGCTCCTTCAGACTAGCCAGCAGCAATTAGCAAACATCTGATGGAACTGTGCAGCTGCTGAGCTCATTACACGAGCCATTTCTCAGTGACACGCTGGCAAAAACGTTGTTAAGTGGTTAATAGAGGAGCCATGTTGTGATGACTTCCTGAAGGTGTAGTTTCAGAAAGAGCGGGAATTTTTAAAGAGACAGAGGTCTAATTTCAAGGCGTTCAATTACAAAGTCAAATTTCTTTTAAGTCATATTTGATTGCATTTTCATAATAACTGCAGTTAACATAGTTACTTGATTGTTCTATATAACAGCGCTATGTGCAAAACACATAACGCCGCCCCTTTAAATGGCTAAATCCACCTTAAATTTTTTTTTGAAAAGGACACATTAGACATCTAACAGAGAAAACAAGGAGTTGGTAAAGTTTTGAGTTTTGTTACAATTTTCAAAACAAAAACCACAAAATAATACATTTAGTCCTTTTGAAAAAAGGGTCACAATGTCCATGTCGCATAGAAAATCTAGCGCACACAGATAAATGAACATGCTTCAAAGAAGGAAGAAACTAAGAGATTGCAACTCAAAAAAAAAAAAAAGCTTTGTAGTCTCATTTTTGTAGACGGCTATAAAGACCTATTTTATCCATAGATCATTTCAGGTGTTTTCCAAATAAGGACGTTGAATCCACGATTGCTGCTTCTTTTGTACTTCATACCAAATTAGAGAATCGAATCATGAACAATACCTTTCACTCCACATCAAGATGGTAACGCACGTGTTCTTTACATTACGGTCTAATTTTGATCACTCTATGTTTATGGAAATCGTTCTTCACAGCATAGAAATTTAATTAAAACAGAGTGGAATCAGGCCGTGGACACAATGTTTACTTTGGTTTGATGGAGAAGCTTCTCCATCAAACCGGGTCGTAGTTGGCTTTACTGTGAAATTATGACCTGCAAAGACCAGGCTAAAAGAGATTTTGTAAACGATTACAAGGCGAATAGTGGCATGAAAGTTGTTTATCTGTATCCTCCAATATGTAAAAATATATCTCATCTGTTTTTATGCCTTTTTATGGAATCTGTTTGGGAAAGACGGCCTTTCCTTTTTGAGGCCTGTATTAGTTGGACTAGAGCCGATATACATATTTTCCAAAATTGTGCCTGATTATGACTGCAAAGGATGTATGTAAAAGACTTGAAAATGGAGGAAATAAGCTAATGAATATCTCCGGTGCTCACTCATCTGCTGTACCGGTGCAGTTCAAGATCACAGAGGGATTAGTAGTCCCCCTGTAGGAGTCCAGACACGTTGCCAGTCCGTTACACAGCCTAAACAGAAAATCTGTAGTTAAGCTAACTTTCATGTTTTTTGGACTGCAGAAGTCCTGGTACCTGATGAAAACCTGCGTGTGATCGGGGGAGAACATGCAAACTCTGGATTCAAGCCACCACATTTCTCATCGCGCAGCAACATTACTCAAACTCAGCAATGTGGGATGGACTGGCATCATCTCCCATTGTGTCAGAAGTCTTAGATTTCTATTGTACTAATATGTGACACTCTAATAAGTTTGGATGCTCTTTACATTACGGATTATGGATTGTCAGCCATAATCCTCAAAATGTCCAGAAATAAAAGTTTAAAGTGGTTTGCTCTTTGTTAAGAATCTGAGTTTCACTTTCTGAAATGAGTGACAAAAAATATAAAATTTTTTATGACATTCTAATTTTCTGAGTGTATTAACATCAAAATGAAGGACGTAGATATAATTTTTTATATGCGTTATACAAGCAGCAGTGACAACATTTGAGTGAAAGCAGCTGTATCCTGTTTCATAAATATCTACCGTCTTGGTGAAAGGTTTTATGCAAATACAGTAAAAGTGTTCAAATCGTACCACAAGAATCTCACACCATCTCATTCCTGGACCACAGTAGCAAACATTTGGGTAAGCTTTGTGGGGTATTTTTTGTTTGTTTTTTACTGGATATAAAACAATAAAATCCATCTGCCATGATTAAACACTTACCGTTCATCCTTTCCCTTCAATCCGAAATAGAGTAGCGCAGCAGTTGTTCCGCAAGCTCTGCCGTCACTCCTGCTGCCTCAGAGATGTGCTAGCGGTGACCTGTGCGACCTCTGACCTGCAGAGACTGAGCTAACGGAAAAGCTGTGCAGGGAATTTTCAGACAGCCAACCCCTAAAGTCCGCGAATGTTCTCGTGTCTGACAGACGGCGGTGATAAGAGTCACCAGGCAGCACATTCTCAAAGCTCAGAGCATTCTGCAAGGTCGCACGTTTTGTTTATACTCTGCCTGTTCCTTTCTTTCCTGCAGAACACTTAACAGTGTGTCCAGCACTCCTCCAAGTTCAACTCTGAAGCTGTAAGACCGGCTTTGATCGAGGGTGCCGCTTTGCCCATAGGAAAGGGAAAGTGAAGAGACTTGACCCGCTGACGCAGACCAAACGAGCGACCCATCTCCGGGGTTGCTCCTTGTTGCTCGACGCGCCTGCTGCTGTCTGGTTCTGAGAGGATGTTTATTTGACAAATCACGCCCTTGGACATGCCGAGAATCCCAGACATTTCCTAACTGTCAGTCAACCTGACGGAGACTTTAAGTGGACAGTTTACAGGCTTGTGTGAAGTACACGGAGTGAAAGTCCTCCTTGTCAGCAGGGCAGCAAGGTGTCTCCTATCCCCTGATGGGGATCGGCATGTCTGGCAATTTGTCTGTGTGTGAGTCTAAGTGAATGGCAGGAAGAGACTTGTGTTCATGTGAGGGTTTAGAGGTGTTTGTCCCTAACTGCTACACCATCAGAGAATGGGACTTGATGTTCTGGTCCTTTTTTTTAATTTCACTTTTGCATCCATCACCGTAATGCTTCCTTGTCAGAAAACTGTAAAAACATCTTACTTGCAGTACAGAAAATATCTGGCTCTTTAGGAGTAACCGTCAGTGTAAACCCGGGACAGATTCCCAAACCATCAGCAAGTCAACACTCAGAGGACAGACAGCCACACAACCGACCGTAAGTGATGGTTGTTCCATAACCGTTTGAATGTTGCTATGGCAATCAGATTATCATGCATACAACTCAAGGATCAACGATGCCCAAATAAAGAAAATAAAGACTTTGCGGTGTCTTTATTTGACCAATTAGCTATGACCAACATAGCTAATTATGTCAACGGCACAATCTCACCACTCTTGGTTCTGCCTACACATCCAAACCGACTTCCCTACAGGAATTGCAGTCAATGCTCCATAAAAAGCCGTTGCAATTAGTTGCACTTTTTTATTAGCTTTCATCATGTCGTTATGACCTAGTAATTATGATACTGTCGACTCTCATTGCTGAATAAACTTTAGATGGCAGGATCCATTATTTCTTTCGTAAACGATGCGCTTCGGTTTCACATCAAAGTTCTTCTTCTGCACATGCGAGTCATTAGGGGACGTAAACCATACACACAAACGTTAATTTGTGGTCTGGTTTGATTAGCAATATGAACAATCATGTAAAAATAAAATAAAAATTGGATTTCAGCAAAAAATTCTGAATTGTGCATCAAGCCTCAGACTGATGTGAATTCTGAAACGATGAACCAGAGTGATAGAATGAAGGGGAAGTAGATTTTGCGTAATTCCAGATTGTGTGTGTGTGTGTGTGTAGGATGTGGACTGGGGAAAATAAGGATGTTTTGCTTGGATGGATCCAAAGCGACTGAGGTCAGCAATAAATATCACAACCTGACTAAGTTAACCTTGGAAATATATTACAGCAGGACGATGACTAGAACAGGATTGTTCAGTATTTGATAATGTCGCAACAAAGGCACCAGTTCCTGACTGTGGCTACGAGCCTTTTATGGCCCTACATAATCTCAGTGATTACGTTACTACATGTTGACTAATGCCTCCCTGATTCTCAAAAAAAAATTTAAATCTGCAAGGAGTATTTTTTGACAGTCATAACTTGAATTATTTACAACAACCATCTTTATGAAAGAATTTGTTTTCTAAGATAATTTAAAAGGCGTTCAAACGATAAGGCGCCTTACAGTGTATACATATCTAGATGATACAAAGCCTGGACATGATTTCCAACAGCATGCTACCAATAAATCGCTTGCAGCTCTCAGACAGATGAATCATTTCTGTGTAATCAACACTTTTGGAGTGGTTTTCCTCCTTTTCCTACTGTTTACTCCTCCCTTCTTCAACCTCACATCCCTGCCTTGCTTCCGGCTCGTGTGGAGCCATTGAGTCTTTGGGCCTGCACTTGTGGCGCTGATCCACAACTCAACGGATGGCCAACCAATGACATCATGTTTCATCATGGATCCGTGGGAGACAGAGTGTGACACATTTGGTCGCCGTGACACAATAGCTGTCTCACCAACCAAGTTCACACTCCGACTCAGATCAAATTGTAGTCCTGAGTATGTTTTCTGTTGGTATCAAAAAGATAGTGGCAAGACTTTGAAGGTTTCCATGATTTTTATTGACAGTTTCTGTAGGTCTAGACCAGTGTTTCTCAAACTTTCTCAGGCCAAGGAACACTTACCCCATTTAACAAACACTCACAGACCAAGCAACTTGAACTTGCCCCGGCAATAGCACAATGTCTTAATATGTACAACCTGACATGAAAATATTAGTTTCTTAACTCATTATCTTTTCTTCTCCGAAAGTGAAGGGTGGAGCTGTTTTTAAATGTGACCGGCCACAGTAAAACCATGAACAAGGTTCATGAGTTTTGAGTTATTTACGGATTCTGAAAGTGTGGACACTAAACTTTCCAATAATGGAAATCCAAAATCTTTTTTACTAAAAGTGTTATGTGCACTAAGGGTTATTTTAGGGTTATTTGCAATTTAGAAGCATAATAAAAGAAAAATAGACTTGAGTTGCGTTGGCAAAAGCAAACATTTCTTTCAGCCAGAAGATAGCACAGCCACAGATCTAAATCTCTATGCCGGTGGCATGGTATGTATTGTCATAGTGTTCAAAAACAAAAGTTTTGTAACTCATCCTGAGAAACTTTCAGACTTTTGTTTTAGTAACCCAGATTAAGCCATTTATTCATTATTTTAAAAAAATTTTTTTGGTAAGCTAACTGTAACATTGTACTTTGAGCTCATGTCACGGCTAATAAACCGTTGTTTACGTACAGTACTTTGTGGCATCGGCGGACCACTGTTGGTCCAGGGACCACAGATTGAGAAATACTGGTCCAGACTCACTTTGCTAATGGCGAAAGTATAATCGTCATAATTATAGATCTTAATCATTGAGCATGGTAAAGTGCGGATATTAAAATTACAGTTCAATAACTTACAGCTTTTTTAACACAAGCTATCCATAGACAGCAATCTCTTCAGGCACTTTGGACGCTGTGACCGAACACACTGTGATTATAATGGCAAACAGCAACATTATTTATTCATGTCAGTGTACAATCTCAAACAGTAATTTCTGATCCCATAAAATTACCTGTCAAAGCAAGGTGCAACCGATGCTTTTGCTGTTCATGGTGACACCAGTAAATTATTGGAGAAGTTCAGGTTCTTTGTACCTCTTCCAAAGCAACTTTGTCACTTTTACTACGCCTGTCAAACAATTTTCATGGTGATTACGCTGCAATAAATGGGGCTCATTTCAGCCTCAGTTAAACTGGCTTGCAGGATTTTGGTTTTGTTACTCTAATATGCATAAAATAACCGTGGATGCAGCTTCATGAGATTTAGTTTTCTGCACTATCGCCTCACAGCAACAAGATCTCTAGCGTGAATCTCAGCCCCTGAGATCCTTCTTTAACGGCAAAAATGCAAATAAAACCAGACAAACTTATAAGTAACCATTCAGCAAGAGATAGGAGCTTTCTATAAGAAAATAATTTCTTATTTTTGATGAGAAAGTACTAGTTACATTGGCAGATTATTTCACTTATAACAAGACATTTTTCCCACATTATGAAATGGTCTGCCTAAAGTAAATTTTCATCAAACATTAGCAAGCTCCTACATCTTGCTGAAAGGTTACTTATAAGTTAGTTTTGTTTAATTTCAAGCGTACTGAGAAAGTAGACCAACAATACTTGGTAAGATTGTGTGTTCTTGCAGTGTTGTGATGTAACTTTCACCAGGTAGGGTACAGAATCTGGGCTACATATCTGACATTTTTGATGTTTTGCTGATAAGCCATCCCTTTTGCCTTTAGACATGGTCCTACACTTTGATGGAAAAGTTCAGAGCCAAAATGTTTCTGGGTCATTGTGGCAAAGTTATCCTTTGATTTTTTTTTCATCCCGCTCCACTTACAGCTGTGCTTTTAGCTAAAACTGTCAGTGCAGGAACCTCGCACACAAATGGTCGATGCGTCCTAATCGGTATTAAACAAGAAAATGGTCTCCATCAATCCATCCATTGTCTATACCTGATAGACAGGTATATCTCAAACGGTCATGGGGGCAACATGGATGACTTGCCCGTCCATCAGGGGGCATATACCAATGGTGGCATTTGACTTTTCCTCTTCAGGTGGTCTTTAAAAATGCTATTTTGTTTTATTTTACTTTTGAACTCAGTGTCCCAACGACTTGTCTGTCTTCAAAAGAAGTTGCTTTTCTTGCCCGATACCTTAAGAAGACAAGCCAGATCGGAACCTGTATGTCGGATTGTTATGGCGTTGATCCTAACTTCAGTTCATAATTCACTTTACAAAGTTGGCCAACTGTCAGCAATTGTTGTATCTACCATCACAGTGTTTTAGCTGTGCCTTCCATTTACTAGCTGGCCCTCCGTGAAGACCACCCACCTTATTTTCCTCTAAGGGTGCTTCCCCTGCCTGAAAAATTGCTATAACCAATGACGTAAAGACAATGGTGTTCCACAGTTCACAATTCTGTTAAACAGCTCAACAGCATCAGCCTTGCTTTATGCGATTAAATCAATCAATCGTGGCGGTATCCAAGCATGGCAAATCATAAGACTCTCAATGGAGCTGAAGCGCACGAGCAAACGCACGCACACACACGCAAGCTAGGAAAAGGACAACAAAAACATACATGAAGCTCCTTTCAGAACCCTGGAACAACATTTGATCATGACCCACTGCGGTTCCCTGTAGCGTTAAAAGCAAGCAGAACCTCGTAGCTGTTGGTGCCCCTTTGTTGATTCAGCTTTTGGACTGGGGCAAGGAAGAAAGCAGCGTTTGTCCAAAAGAATGACCAATCACGGGAAAAATAATAAAAACGGGAAAACCACCAAATCAATGGGGCAGAGTGACGATAGCATAATGTCTCACTGACAACTCGTAAGTCAGGCCTCTCCGCATCCCACAGAGAGACGATGGAACATGCAGCCGTGTGTTTGGTTTGAACGTAGAGTGGCAGAAAATGTCACCCCTGATGAATGCTCTGTAGTGCTGATAAGACGTACTGCCCTTTGAGAGAACATGCACACATGACACGTGCACACATGGGCAGATAAATGCGCACACACACACCCACACACACACAGATGAAGTTCTAAAAATAAATCTCCAATTCTAAAGGGTCAAGTGGAGTCCAGACCAGCAGATACCAGCTCTGTACTCATGGATCAGTCTGTAGCCTGTGGCAGCCTGTTTCTGCTCTCCGTCTGTCAGCCACCTCAACTGCTGTTCCCAGATCAGCTCACACAGCAGCTAAATTTCACTTGTGTTTGTTTTATGTTTTTGTGCGAGAACAGAAATATGACCTCGCGTCCGTATGTTTGCAAACATGTTTTACGTTGTCAAACAGACGTCAGTAGGGGAAGTGATGGCTGGCAGGGTTGTGGGGACGACAAAACCGTTGGAATGGGGTCATTTAGGAAGTGCTAGAGAGACTCTCAAACTCTCCCCACAGAGGCCGAGTACGTAAGAGATTCTTGAAATAAGACAAAACAATGTTAGAATGTTTTTGTTTAAAAAACAAAAATGCTTGAGCAAATATGTGTCAGTCACACTGATTATGTGAAAAAGTTTTTAAAATGTTGCAAACACATAAATGTACATAATTAATTCAACAAATAAATTGCCATCACATGAATTCTTTATATCCTTGGCTCAAATCATAATAATTGATGTAAAAACAATCAGGCAATTTCATGGTCATCTCTAACCTTAACCTTCCTGGTGTTTATGGCAGGTCAAGTTTTCTTAAAGGTTCTCAGCTTTTTTTGCAATTTAATCAATCAAGGTTAAAACAAAAACATTCACAGCTCTATTTTCAGTTCATGATTGGGTCAAATATGCTATTGCTTTTTTTCTGAAGAGCAGTCAAGCATTGCTAGAAAGTAACTGGCTTGGTTAATTGTACACTGGTTGCTAGCACGTAGCCTAGCATGTGGCATAATCCATTCGATATACTTGTCAGATAACTTGGTCTGTAATAGTACCTGGGAAAAAAAACTACTGATAAGATAATTACATCTTTACCATATTTTGACCAGTTTGGGACACAGGATGTGCTTTCTGAATTTGGGAGTCAAACACATCTGATCCATAAACTGTCTTAACGTTCTTGCATGGTTTGCAGTGGCAGGTTTTGGTTTACATGAAGTTTTCTTTTTAATGTGAAAAGAAACTGAACCACTTGAAAAAGTTTCAGAATTGATGCATTCTTCAGCTTGAAAGGAACCGAAGCAATGTAACTCAAATTGTAATTGTCAATTTTGGACACCCCATTTGTGCCTGAGCTTTAACGTCCTGCCTGATATCTTGAGATGTCGGTGCAAAGTTTCTACTATGCTGCAATACTTTTATTATGTCCTTTCTTCTATTTTATGAAGTGCAACAGCCAGTTGTTTTGGGTGTCACCAAAACCACCAAAACGTGAATCTGCCAGGCCCGTACTTCATGTAGGTAGTACTGTACCACCTGAGAGCCATCCTCGAAATGTGACAATTGTCATTATGGGAAGACGTATCAAGTTAGTTTCATCAGACCAAAGACATGTCCCCAAAACAAAGGTCTTTGTCCATGAGTGCATTTGCAAACTGTGATCTAACTTCATATGTCATAACTTGCGCTCCTGACCTGTACAGGACTTGATTTATACTGTATTGTGACACTCAATGCCCTCTTCTTTAATTTATATTATATAGTGCCAATTCACAACACATATCTCAAGGCACTTTACGAAAAAGTGAATTTAATCTTCACAAGCTCTCTTGCTTTTGCAACAGAAATTTTGAACCAAATCATGTTGATTTCTGGGAGACGGATCCTGTCTCGGAACATTCACTTGGTGTTTGATAGTTGCATATAATTGTCTAAAGGGACTAAGCATATTGCATGCCTTTTATACAGTGAATGCAAATATCTGGTTACAACTCTAAATCCACCTGAAATGAACATAAAATAAAATGAAGACTGAAAGGGCTGATGGGATATTTTCACTCCTGTGTCTGGAATCGGTGACTTAAATCAGAAAATGCACTTTATTTTGTCTGTCTTGAACTCACTCAAGTAAGGTGAAACTTGGCACTGACGCAGGTTTCTTTGTGATATCTCCTTTTTAACTGTTCAGCACAAAGACAGACATTAACAAAAACAAGGCAGACTCCGAGTTATTAAATTTCTGATAGTGAGGGTTTAGGAATACCACATAAAGCCAGGGTATAGCTCTTGTCAAAAGGCAGGAGTTAAGAGTTAAGCTGTGGAGATGCAGGCCCAGCTCTGAGCTCAGGCCTCACAGAGATACACCCTCCATCTCCTCTTCCTCCTCCTCCCTGTCCACGCTCTTGTGGCCGCCCGCCAGCGCCTGCAGACTGCACCAGAGGCAGAGCCGATCGTCCAAACAGCCACAAAAACACCAAATACTATCTCTCTTTGTCATTTCATGTTATAGAGACTGTGCAGCTCCCATGCACCCTTGTTGTGCTTTGGGATTCTTCCCAGATTGATTCCAGCAGCAGTGTCTCCCGAGCATGTTGACGTTTCCAACCTGGCGGCAGACATGCGCGGCTCAGACGCCGCCGAGGTCTGAGGCGGGGGATGCAGAGTGAAGGTTACCGAGCCTCGGAGCAGACGTAGATAGACTGTAGGTTTGGGGGGGTGGAAACAAGAAGAGGGGGCCGCTGGCTCGGGCTCGTCTTTCTGTCACTTCTGGTTTGGATTCAACATGCTCCCACTGGAACGTCTTCATTATAAACCGCGGCTCAGAAACTTGAGGGAGAAAAGCTGAACCTGACTCCGCGTCTGGCTCCGTCCGCTTCTCATTCTTCATTTCCCACCCTCCCTCACCTCTTCTTCTCCTGCAACAAAGCAATTCTGTCCCCTCCAAACTCTTTGTGTGACCAGGGCCCTTTTCTTTTTTTGTTCGTCAGAATTTACTCACTCCGTTTGCATTCCACAGCCTCCAATTTTCTCTGACACATTTTTGTTTTCAGCCAACTTGTGTCGTGAGAAAACCCTTAGTTTACTGATAAGGCTGATTGGGCGTTGATAAAAGTCTCTCTGTTAATCCAAGTGCCATTACCCGACCTCATATCAACCCATTTCCCTAAAAAAAAAAAAAAAAAAAAAAAACCTTCACAACATAGACATAATGTAGTCTAATACTAATGTTGTAGAGAAACTTAAATACTTGTAATCCCACAAAGGCAACAGAATTAAAGGTCAATGTTTACCTGAGACTGGAGCGGCTATCTGAGACAGAGCAGCAGTACGCACACTTAGACTGATACAACACAGCTGTTTCAGCGGGGCCCGCGGAGGCCACTACGTCTGCTGCCTTAACAAACATCCACACAATGTACCCTCCTAAATACCCCTCACCCCCAACCCATATCCTGTCTACTCCTGACGGCCTCATCTCTTGTCCTCAAAGAAGCTCTTCTCCGTCAGTCTTATCTGCCGTCCCTCTTCCCTACCAGTGTCTTTATTTAAGATCCCTCATCAGAAGACTATCAGCCTACAAGTCCAGTTTTTTACAGTGTTGTATACTTTAAGAATTAGGCCTTTATTGCAGCAGATTAAATGTTGTTCTGATGTTTCCTGAGTTGAGCACACTGTTGGTACCGTTCTTAAACTTCAGCTCCGTCCTTCTATAGTTCATATCACCATGTTGGTTATCATCATACCCACATCAGGCATTGTATGAGAGAGCTTTTTATTAATTTTTCATGTAGTACTGAGGAATTCACATAAACACCAAAGGCAACACCAACAGTAGCTGTGTTTCCATTGACCCTATAAGTGCGCAAATCAACATTTCAAAATGAACTTGCTGAATTATAAGAATGCCAATTTTAAAAAAGCTCAAATTTTTCCATAAAACGTTTGGGCTCCATGATAAAGTGTTTTGTTTGTTTGTTTGTTTGTTATTTCTGGTTTTATCGAAATTGGATTATTTATAAAACCGCAATGGAAACACTTTTTCTGCATCACACAAGTCACATGATTCACAACCGGATGCTGCCACTGGTGCAAATCATGAAAAGATGACAGGAAGTAGTTGGAGGATGATGGCGCAGCATGTTTTTAATGGCTTATCACTTCAACAAATTGATCACGTGTGATTTTAATCGTCCTTCTTATTTAACAGAAAGACCTCAATTGCAAAGGATATGAATATTGATAACGTTTCTCTGCACGTTTGTAATGGAAATGGATCTAATTGTACCAGATGTCAGGATGAAGCCAGAACTTCAGCTGCAAGTTATGAACTACACACAATTTCTATTGATAACAAAAAAGACGTTATATACTGCGCCATTAAATACATACCAGACCTCAGTAATACTGATTTATCATCCAGCTATTGAGGGATCAAACTTTTCAATATCCTTGGAACAGCTAAATGTTCAGTTGGGTTGTAGGGAGGGTCCAACCAACCTGCAGGCTAGCAGTCTATCTTCTTTCCTGCCCATGGATAATGGGACTAGATCTTTATCCTCAAAGAATTGTCTAGGAGGCTATGGGAGGTCATTTGGCACAAGTTTTTGTTTCAGTACAAGCATTGGATCTTTGGGGTGCAAGATGCTCAATTTAAGCAGGGGAAATTAGAAATCTGTAGGTCTAGAGACTAACTGTATAAAAGCACTCTGAGTTGCTCCAGTGGCACAAACAACTTCAACCAGATTCACAACTGGATCACAGTGAAGCTAAGCTTAAAATACTGAAGCAATAGCAACAGAGGATATGCACTGTTGTAGATTTAATAGCACTAAATACCACAAAGAGACCAAAAAGAAACAAAAATGCATCTCGCAAGAGTCATGGGTGCATCCAAAGGCTGAAGTCAACATAAGAAATAAGTTGAGAGTAATGTAGTGACTGAGCGATCAGTTAAAATTGATCACCTCATAATTAATCAACGTTGTCAGCACTTCTCATTATTATTTGAGATAAGATTTCTGAGTCTGGCAGAGAACGGCGTTTTATTTTAACAACCACAAAAGCGATTTCACTATTGACTCAATATCTAACACCATAGTCGGCCTGCTTTTGGGTTTGAAAAATCTAAACCCACAACATGCGTCGTTTACCTCAGAACAGCTAAGGCGAAGATGAGCTGTCTGTGAGTTCAGACCACATAGAACAGATCCTAAAGGCACATTATGACACAACTCACTTTAAAACTGAGGTTTGATTTGTTCTTAGTATTGCTGTCAAAATGTTGTACCTGCTTATCAGAAGAGGCATGACTCCTTTAATGTACAATAGTCTGGCATAGCATTATGACCAACAGCCTAATAGTTCTTTGGTCTCCATTTTACTGCATCACTGACCTGTTTAGTTGTGGACTCCATTTGACCTTTGAAGGTCAAATGGCACCAAGATGTTATCAGCAGAGCTTTCAGGTTCTGTAAGATGTGAGGTAAGGTCTCTAATTGTTTGCATCCCATAGAATAGAAATAGTCTTTATATTTCATGTTGATATAAGTGGGAACATGCATATCCACACAAAGGTAAAACAAAGATAAAAATAAGAACACGATACTCAAATTAACAATATAAGAAAAAGAGAAATAGTCAAGAAAACACTCTACTTTGCCACCAGATCTAAGGGCATGTTAAGCTACGTAACAATCACAGCCCACTTTATCAATAGCAATTGGGAAAGGTCATACAGTAGACCATGCATAGTGAAAGAACTGAGGTCTAAAGTCTGAGGAGATGAAAATAAATTGGAAAATGAAAGATTAGTTTGTTGATTTCCGTGGCAAACTCTAAAGTTTCAGAATAAAGTCCTTTTTTTCTTTAAGCATAAAGTTGATCTCTGAAGTTTTCTTGAAAGTAATAAAATCTCGTCCCGTCTTGTTCTTGTGAAATCAGTATCGTGTCATTTACGTATTGCTACACCACTATTTTTAAAGTTTATCATTATCATTTGTGGCTGGATGAAGGGGTCCAGTGACTGTACCCTTACTTCAACACCCCGCAGTGTGAGCCATAAACCTCATCAAATGACTGAAGGACAGCTGGAGTCCACAGATGAGGTACACTACTTGAGGCATTTAAAATATGTGACTGTTCCGGTCAATAGCAAAAGTTTCCATGTTGTGCCGAGCCACCATTTACTGGAACTGATAGCAACGGCAACATGCTAATCGTGTCAAGAAAATAGGAAGATATAACGTCTCGCCACAGTATATTCAACTGTATATATCTCCTGCTGAGCTCGGACATCATTTTTATGAAATTTTCTACAGTTTAGCTACTTTTAGCCTCACACATCTGTTCCATCTAAAACAAAAGAAATTATACAGTCATGTCTTGATTTACAAGCCTGCACGGTTTGCCAATAAACACGCACGGTTGCGTTACGCAACGCGAGGTTTGAACGCGGCGGTCTAGACGAAAACGATTAAGCCATTTGCATCGTCGGCCAATCAACAACTGCCTGACCGTCGCGGGTCGCACATCTGCGCCCTAAGCTATAAACATGGTGTTTAAAGCTGTGCAGTCGGATCTGTCTAATTGGTATACGAGTGTGATCTTTGAGTCTCTTCTGTGGTTTTATCGCAGACACATGCTGAAAGACACACACGCACATGTGGCTCCAGACAGTTCAGATGAGACATGTCACATTCGTTGACATGGGGCCCAATTAAAAGGGAGGATTAAGCCGGGGCTGGGTGACCTCCTCAGGAATCTGTTCGAGACACTGTGTGTACACTGTCAAACCTTCCCTTTAAGCACTTTCACCTGCTAATTAAGACACCGGAGTGGCATGTGTGTGCATGCGTGCGTGCACCTGTGTGATTTGCGTGCGTGCGCGTGCGTGCGTGCGTGTTTATGCGCAGAGACAAATTCACTTTCAAATGTCAAGGACAGATTTGCAGACCGAGAAGCTTTAATGTAAATATTTGACTGGAGTATTGTGCGGCTTCTTGGAGCTCGCTCCAGCACACGTCAGACGCGGCACAGACTTACGGCAAACAGATAAGGCATGTCATTTGTTACGTTAAAATACTCCACGTTTCAGTGCGAGCATCTCAGTGGCGCATGGAGGAGATCATCTGCTGCAAAAGCAGCGCCGTGTCTTGCGGTGTGAAGAGATGAAAACGGACAGCTGTGAAGTCGGTTGGTGCCGATCGAAGCTCTGAAGAACTGATTTGTTTTTACGTAATATAGAGCTACATTATACAACTTTCATAATATGTTTTTGGCTAATCAAAATGGAGGAAAATAGGAATAGCATCCTTCAAACGTCCACTTGTATAAATGCTGTTGTGCCTTGAAGGCCCTGGAGGTTTGTGAAAGAACATTGGTGAATAAAACATCAAGACCAAGGAATGAAGCATTTCACGCTTTTCAAAAATGTGTCCTTTGAGGAAAGCCAGGAAAAGTCATGTTTCCAGTTTGTCAGAAGCCATGTAGGGAACACAAGAGTTTGTAGAAGAAGGTGCTTTATTTTTATTTTTATATTCTGTTCAGATAAAGATTTTACTTCTTGAAATCCTCCTGGTTATGCCAGGATTATGTTGAGCAATGAATTTTAAAATGCTGTTTTAGTACCTGAATCTGTTTTTATATGAAGTTTGTTTTTTTTTTCCCCAGCATCTTTGGAACTGTTTTGAACCTGCCACAAAATCTCTTTATAAGTGAAACGTTCTCCCGTTTTTACGCATCACAATGTCGTGCGAGTGAGCTGTCGACTGTTTTACTGCGGTGAAAATCTTTGTGTATTGATGGTTTGGCAAATACATTATTTTAGTCTGTTTCACATCATATCTATTCGGCTACACAGTTGAACATATAAAGAGTTTATAGCTGCAGCAATCTTGTTACTACAATCTCAGTCGTTGCTGATGTCTAAACAATACCAGACATGAGCTACATGTGAACATTATGTCATTGCATGCATATGGAATCAGTCACGCTAGTAAATGTGCAATAAAAAAAAACACACAAAAAACAGTGTCACACATTTTAAAATTCATTATTTTATTTGAAATCATCTTCATGCAACTATGAGGATGTTGTTATAAAACTACACAATCTTTGTTGATCATGTATGCTCTGTAGTGAGGTTTAGTCGTATTACAAGTTTTCAACTTTAAAGGATGAAACCTAATGACTTTCATTGACCTAAAGTAAATATCTCAAAGTACAATTACTTTTCAATAATAGTGCAAACATACAGTATATGAAATGAATCAGCAATATTTAAAAATTTTATGAATGGAATTTTTTGACTTGCTCAATGGATTTTTGTATATTTATCGGTCAGAGGATTGACCCTTGGAATAAAGAACCATCCAAAAGTAATTATCTTTTTAGGTATTCTTTACAATGTGACAAACCAAGAAAAATGTATGAATAAATGTACAGAGGAAAGAAAATGATATGTGGTTTAAAATATTTTGTAGAGACTCCTTTACCTGCAAGTCTTTATTGAAGTAGAGTAGGTCTATGAGCTTAGCACACCTAAAGATTTTTGCCCATTTGATAGCTGCAACTCACTCAGACTGAATTGACTGTATGTCAGTTTTCAACTCTTACCATAGATTTGCATTGGAATTAGGTCTGGACTTTGACTGGACCATTCAAACATATGATTATGCTCCGACTTAAATCATTTCAATGTAGCTCAGGCTGAATGTCCTGCTGAAAAGTGACGTTCCACCTCAGTCTCAAGTCTAGTCCTGTATTTAGCTCCATCCCACCAAATCTGACCAGCTTCCTTGTTCCCACAGTACAAACCTCTCCGCATCTTTGTTGCAGCGTGGAAATAGTGTTTTCAGAGTGATGTCCTGTCATGGTTCTTTTCATACACATTGCATTTTACATGTAGGTCAAAAAGTTAACATTTTGGTCTCTCTTGACAAGATAATTCCTCCCCATGTTTGCCCCGAATGGCTAGAGGTCAACTTTCTATAAGCAATAACTTTCACAGCCTTTAGCTTTACTTCCGCCACTGCTGTGTTGAGGTGAACCATGAAGGTAGTTGATTAGAGCTGTTCTCTTTAGGTGTGTCAAAGTAAAGACGAAATTTGTGGCAGAAATTTGAAAACGAGTTTTCAATCGTTGGTTTATTACAAAAAGTCCCTATCAGATTCTGCTCCATTCAAGTGGAGGAGCTGGAAAATATTACACTCAAGAAACAAAGTTCAAAGCCTAGTTCATTTGGACAAATATCTAGTTGGTGTGTGGAAACTGGAGGAGTGGTCCACCAAATATGGGTAAATGACATTTACTGTCTGATCTGGCTGCAGGACAACATTCTGTTCTGTTGTTATGCTGGGCAACAACAAAAAGACAAGCATGTTTTACAGTATGAAGATTTTATTTGTCGGACCTTCTTTGCTTTACATTGATGCGGCGACTGTCAAAAACAGACCAAAGGTTCCAAACTCTCATCTCCGTTGCATTGTTTTCTGTGAGAAATTGACCTTTGGGTCTTTTAGGGCTCTGCTTCTTCAGCATCTCTTAAATCTTCCTGATGGTATTTTGACGTCAGACAATGGTTTGGATTTTCCTTCCTTAACAGGCTTATCAGAGAGTTCAAATCTCTTGGATTCTCCAAACTTATGTAAAGCAATCTCCCACCCCATTCTAAAATCTAGTACTCTCAAGTACCATTTCACTTCGGAGTAAAGAACTTTAGGATCAGACTATTTGGCCAAAGTTTTACCTCTACTCAGACTTTTAGACTCAGCGAAGAAGTGAAACTGGACATCTTCCGTTCTGCCTGTGTCATGGCTCCACTGTCTTCCTCTGAGTCTCTATCTCGATCTGCCTTTCTCCCCACTAATGACAGTCAGCTGGGCTGATAGGCAGATATATTTACACTGGTGGCAAGGGAGGAAGAAGTCATCAGCCAAACCCTGTTGTGCCTCTGGGTTGCAGCAGGCGGGGCTTGGAGGAAACCCTGGCCCCAGCTCGGCCCCTCCCTGAGTAGGGCATATCTCTGCATGTTGTCCCCGGCCCCAGCTCAGAGCTCTCAGCCAGAAGGGACCAAAGCCTCGTCGGCCCGCAAAAATCACACACTCCCACATCAGCTGCTGTGGGGTGAGAGCGGAGGAGAGGAGAGCAACGGCAGACAGAGAGCTAGATTCCAACTGAGCGCCACAGAACTAGAACGATTTAGTTTGTTCTCACACACTTTTGCCAGTTAGTGCTTCTTCTTAAGCTGTTGATGAGGCGGCCAGAGCCAACTTTGTCTCCCATGAGTCTGTGGTCCAGAGGTCGCCCGAGGGCTCGAAGTGTGTACGGCTTTTTGAACGTTTGCGGCTTGTTTTTGAAACCTTTGAACGCTGGAACTGTACTGAAATCATTATGACTCTTCTGGGCTCCGAGCACTCCATACTGATACGAAGCAAGTTTAGATCAGGTAAGTTCATTTTTGGATTGCTTCTGACTGTATGCTCTCTGTTTATTAGCAAACTCTTTTGCTCGGTTATCCTGCAACACCTTGCCGGCCAACACTTGGGACTTACGTGAAATCTCTTATACATCATTGCATTTAACTCCCTTCTGCATTGAAACATTGTCACGGCAGCCCAGCAACAGGTGTGCACAGCTGTACTGCTGTCATGTGTAGGTACAGTTGACACCAGAGTCTGTCTCCAGAGAGCTGAGACTAGCGGCATGCCTTGTCACACCATGATGAATTTACAGCTGGAAGGATTCCTCGAGGTCTGTCTGCTTCCTTGTAGATGTACCCACGTGCTTGTGATGCCTCAGGCAGGTTGGTGCACTTGTTCCCTGGTGGTGGTGCTGCTGAGGGAGCTTGTCCAGGTTTTCCCCTGTCTGATAAGAGTGATTAGATGTTGAAGAGGTGTCAGAGGTCAACTAAATATGGCTCATGGTGCACAAGACTCTGTGTGCCGTTTATTCTTCCCTCCTCCTGTATGCACACATTCAATTCCATTAATATCTCTGTCCATCCATTTGAAACACTGGGTTAATCCTCACAGAGTCACGCCAGACGGTGCCCATCTTCAGCGGTCAGTAGACAAGAGGTGGTGTACACCCCTGGCAGGTCATTCCAACACAGTGCATTTCTTATTCAGACACTTGTTCTAGTTTTAAAGGTACCATCTGTGGGGAAGGGGTGTGTGTGGGGGGGTGTTTGCGCTGTACCACTGTAGTGTGTGTAATCTGACCAACACTGCCACCTCCCTGAGGAAAATGTAATTGATTGGGGTGAGAATCAGCTGTGAGGCTCCATGTAGGTCACTGAACGGTGAGCAGGTGAATTTCGGTGAGCGGTTTCTCTGGTCCATGCATCCGCTCTGCCGGTCAGCTGTGACTGCATTCCGGAGATTGCGGGCCAAATGTCCCTTTTCCTTTGAGCCGTTCGGAGCTCCTGTGCTCCAAATGGCGATGGAACTGCTGTGCTGCGGGGAATTTTTAAGGATTCCAGTAACAAATCCTTTCTGCTAGAAGGACTGTGTTGCTCTAACCCGAGTGCTCTGAAAGGATAATGCGGCACAGATGTAGCGATACCGACTCTAAGCTCGAGTCCGCTTGATGTTACAGTCAGAGGAGTTAATACTGGATGAAACATATAACAATCGACGTGACTGTTGGAGCTAATTTACGAGTGCCTGAGTGAGCCTACAGAAGGAAGACAGCCTGTAAATCTCTATGTGCTAACTGCTGAAGACAGGAGGGAGTCTGAGACAATTCAGCCTGTGGAGAATTTACAGTTTTCTTTAAGCTGCAGCACTCTGAGTGACATTCAACGCCCTGTGAAAACCAACGATTGTTGATACTTTTCCACCACGCTTGAACTACATGATCCCAGCCATGGGAACCGCTGCTGCTCGCCCGTAGCCTAAGGGAGCGTTTAGCTCTATGTGAAAACTGCCAGTCGTCGCCGCTTCTGCATACAACGCGCTTCGGCTGTGCTGCTGAAGCCATGGGAACTGCCTCCGCTTTGTGGAGGCTAAAAGGAAAGATAAAGATCTCATTTATGAGCTCCACAGAGACTACACAATGTTTTTCAAGTGTGTCACTCACTAGTGTTCATGTTGATTTGATTAACAGCTCAAACAATAGTGGACGACATTCTTGAGACGCACACTGTGACATTACGGTGTGAACGAGGGGTCCAACTTCAGGTAAATGCCAGATCTTGCCAGATCTTGAGGGGTCTACTATATGCAGAATAGCAAATGAGAATGTCTTCATAAGACATTCTCTTATGAGAAGTATGGTAACCATACTTGATCGAGAAAGCTTTTTTTTTACTGCAGTACTTATATCTACCAAAAAGATGCAAATATTGGTTTAATTGGCACTAACATGCAGACAAATTTAAATAACAAAATCAGAAAACTAAATCTTAAGCATAAATTTGGTTTTGCCCCCCCCCTCCAAGAAGTACATTTCATCATCAGTTACGGTACGAATAGAATTACAGATTCTACTCGTACTAACAAAAAAATGTGGGCCCTGAGGAGAAATTACTCCCAATTTGGACATAATTTGATACCCCTGAAGACCAGTGCTTACGCTCATGTTGGGTGTGTGAATGATTTGATTGGCAAGGAACTAGTACGTCAAGAACTGGCAACAGGGATACAACAGGTGGGACAATGAGTCAAAGAGACCAGGCAGTTACAATAGCTTGTGATGCCTTGATGCCTTTGAGATGCAGTAAGCAGCAGAATCGACTCGACAGAGTTCTGTGTGGATCATGAATGCGACCGGGTGGAAGTGAGGTATAGGGATCCACAGATATCACAGAGGTTGAACCTCCATGTAGGTCACTGAACCTTCATGGAGGTTGCATTTCATGTCGAGGATAAGTACCCATCCTCGACATTGCACTGAATAGTTGCCTGGTATTTCCACTTGACTTGATGTGGAGCCAATAGAAGCTTCCTCAACCTCCATCAAGTCTGAGTGTAACTGAAAATCAAATGCTTTGGTAACCGACTGATAAGTCCTTCATTTTATTTGTAACGCCACTGCCTACGCCCCCTGGTGCCTAATCTAGAGATAGCATCTCCTTGGAAATCTAATCATCTACATGCTTATCACTGGTTTCCTCAGGGACTGACTGTGCCAAAATCAAACCAATTCTCCTGGAAACCTAACTTTTTTTCAGAAAAGTGTATGCCAGTTAAACTCTAGTTGATTTTTGTCAACAAATATCCGCAAAACCGGAATAACATGGATCGCTAATTTATACTGGTGAAAAAACCCCCAAAAAAACAAAGAAGGCATAAAATGACGTAATGATTCCCTTTCATATGGATGTGATCTACTTCCCTTTAATGTGGTTGTGTCAGCTGCTCATTTAGAAAAGGTTTGGGAGAAACAACGTCAAATAATTCAGCTTATTGTGGCAGTAAATTGGATTATATTTCTTTAATGGAACCTGAATAACTTTACACTAACTGGACTGAAATAGTTTGCGAGACCAGGCAAAGTATACTCCAACGTTCTGACAGTGAATGGCATTCTGGCTGCACATTTTAAAAGAAATTAACAGTTTCCTTTTGTTTTTTCCCTTTCCACTTGTTTTCAGTCTTCCACTGTTGACCATAAGTCACAGGCATTGGAACCTCTCCAGAAACATTTATGGTGGAGTGTTGTCTCCCCTGCAGTCAGGCTCTGGCTCTTGTTCATAAGTCTGACTCTTAAGTGGCCAAAACTGTTGGGAGTAACGTATGCGCGTTCCTTTTTAAGGTGGATTTTAAGGTGGATTTTTGCTTCATACTGGGGTATTAGAGTAAAATAAACTTTTTGCTTCATTTGGGAACACCTGTTTACGAGATGGTGGACAGCAACGCTCGTACATCTGTCGCCAACACATTCCTGTCCGTGTCGATGAAAGTTTAGGGGGAAATTCGGGTGACGAATGCGTCCCCTCCTTAGATTGTTGGAGTTCTGGTGCAAAAGTGTGATGTTAGTGCTGTTCTCCTGTGCGAGGCACAGAAATGGATGATAAATAGCGAAATCTCTCGGCTGGCTTGTTTAATTATCTCCACTTCAGTCACACAAAACCCCCTCGAACCACGGTTTATTTACATTATAAATCTGAGCACTTGTAAATGCGGCTGTCGATTTGTATGTCCTTTGTTGTCAAGGCACCCCAGGCTGAAACAAATGTCTTCGGTTTCAAAGTCAACAGTGTGTTTCAGCTATCTGTGATTACGCGGCTCAGCTCGGCTCGGCTCGACTCGGCTCCGCAGTCAGGACAAGGCAACGCTTTGGAGAAAGAGCAGACTGTATGGCAGCTGCTGTGCTTTCTTAGGCACAGTTATTGATAACCTGTCAGTACGCTCAGCACAGAGCAGTACAGCTTGACTTCAGCGTTGCCTTCGCCAAGAAAATAAGACATAAAACCTGCATGTATGGGTGAGATTAAGCCTGTCACCTGGCTGAAATATGAGCTTGTTTTATCAGCTTGCAGGCAGCACCGAAGTGATCAGAAAGAAGGGTTCAGTTTTCAGGATTTGGCTCGCGGACATGTGGGAGTACAGGGGCGAAACAAATTTACTGTCATCTTTGTCAACCGAACTGTGACACTCGAGTTCTGCATCTTGAAGTTGTAGTTAAGATTTCTTAAAGTAAAATTCTGCTGAAACAACAAGAAGTTATTTTCTTAGTCGCAGAAGAGAACTTTCTTGGTTTCTATTAGTATAAATCAGAGATTGTAACAAATTCTTCCCCCCCCCCAAAGTCCACATCAAGCATCAAGCAGGGGCAGACAACACAACAATATTAGATTCTGAGTCATTAGAATGTGCTGATAGTTAGCCAAAGATGAGAGATTGTATCATCATCCATAAGGCAGACTTCTATGCTTTTACATACACAAATCATCTTTGTGTTCCTCTTTTCCCCTCAACTTAATAGACCTAAAATAGTAGGGCTAAACGTCACTGGTCGTAGATAATTATATGGCAGGTGTTAGCTGCCTAACAAAAGCTAGTCAAGAGCTAGGCAGCTAACACCTGACTAAGTGTCTACTAGCAAAAGCTAGCAGCTAGCAATGCTGACTTAAGCTTTAACTTAACTTTCATTTGTTGCCAGCTTAGACAACCGCCACCATAGCCAGTGGTGTGCTTATATTCAACTGGACAATAACAATAGAGTCCTAACACGGATTGAAAGCAGATGTCTAATAGAGTCACGTTAGTGACTGAACCAAGACAGCGTCCTTCAGAAGTTCACAAGAAGAGGCTCGTGGACATTGTTGTTCCTGGCAGATATAATGTAAAAATATTTTTTTGTTTGTTTAGAAAAAAAATTATTTAAACAGTAAATGGAGTAAGTGAGTGCGCCAACAATGTTCTTTCTGTGTGTGCCTGACAAAATAAAGTGGTGTAAAAATATTTTATTGTGGACTATCATAACATAATCTTTACTTTTATGTCTGTTTAACAATGTTGTGCGCTCAGCTCTCAGCATGTGCTTCACATAGGAGAATTATAGGTGGGACACCACTTCTAACCTCCATTTGCTTTGTCATCAATGGTCTTTCATTCCTCGTGGCTTCCCATCAACACGCCTAAATTAAATTAGAACGTGATTTGCCGGTTTCTGCAGAACTTGACCTTTGGATTCGCGCATCTAAAGGTTGCAGGCCACTGAGCCTCGAGAACTGGGTCATGAGATGCCTGCCTTAAAGAGTTATAAAATGCCAATTTATTATTTTAGATATCGCTGTTTAAGATGCCTGTTTTAGTCCTGGGCGATCACAAAGTAGCTGTTGGCTTCAGCGACCAGGCTCAGCTGATGTGGATTCATGCTAAACGAAGACTGTCATCTACCGCTGGTAAGATATAAATTGCTCATAAACATGTTCCAGAACCTCGCTTCAAAAATCTCAAACTATCCCTTTGAGGAATAAACAGGAAAAAAAATGCTGAACAGAATTATCTTCCTACTACATTTACATTGCATTTTGTCACCTGGCTTTTACCAAAACACTTATGAACCAATCAGGCGTGCGTAAAAAATAAATAAATAAATTCTTGACAGTGGTTGTATCAGTTGCATGTTTTGGTCAGCTTCCAGTCAGTCACTAATGCCTGCGTTTGCTCTGTGATGTAGCGAGCTACGGGGTCGTGACCCCTCCCTCTTGCGGTAAACGAAAGCAGATGTCAGAAGAAGGCAGGAGAAGGGGAACGGCCTGGCGTTACGTAACGGAGGTGAACCGCGGCGGTAGAGCGGGCAGTGTGGCAGACGAGTGTCGGGAAAAGTCGTTGTGCTGAAGCAGTTTCTATTCTGTTCTTGACGTGCACGGCTGTGGCCAGAGGAGAGCGAATTGAAACCACCTGAGCGAGATGATAAACAATTGGAGAGACGAACAGAACGTGATCAGGTGGAGCGGGAACATTTCATACTTGTGTGTCAGATCCAGGATCCGACCAGGAGACCCTCCAGATAACGGCGAGGAGGAAAAGCACACGCAGACAAAAGAGACGAAAGGAACGGACGCAAGCAGACCAACAGACGCAGAGGAGGCTCGTGTTTATGACCTAGAGTCCCACCTAGGCCACTACTGCACACACACACACATGCATGCACACGGACACAGCAGGGAGAATCACACACACATGCCGTGGACCACACACTGCCTAGCAGATCTGTTTAAAAGCCAGGAGCTGTGTTTATCTTTCCCTACATCCTGCTCGCAGAAATATTTGCGAGAAACAGTGTTGTTTTGTATGAGTGTGTGTGAGTGTTTTTTTTTTAATGCATATGTGGACATGCATAATACTGATAGGGTTCACAAGAACCTGGGTCAGTGGCGTGCACAGATATTTGGGGGTCAGGTGCTCAAGTGGAGATGGGGTGGGGGGTTACGTTTTGCAACAAGTGGGAATATTAGTAGATTTTTCCTGCACAATTTTCAATGTCTCATAGCAAAATTTAGACATTGTCTTTGATTTTATCTTTCATTTACAAGAATAGATTGTCTAAATAAACTGATGTGAATGATTTGATGAATTTGAAACAGAATATACAACACGTACACCATACCTGCAGACGTCTTCTGGGCACTACTGGGACTGGTCAGCTTATAAGCGTTCAATTTTAGCTGGAAAAGCTTATAACTTTTCCAGAAATGCTACCTTTAGCCACACACTACACTGTTTAAAGAAAAATTTTAACAAATATTTTAAAAGGGCACTTTTTTTTAATCTAAAAAGCGAAAAGGGCAGGTGCTCTAGCACCACCTAGTGACCATCTGTGCATTTCCTTGGCCAAGATACCTCTGATTTGAGTCAGTGCTTAGATATTTTTAGGAAATTAGGTTTTAGAATCTGCCTTCTGAGTTCATTTTAAACAATATAATTCAGACAATACCCATACTGCATGTTCAATTCACATCATCTTATTTGCTAAATTACTCTTTAATCAAGCTCTAAAACATTTTCTGATGCCAAACAGGTTCACCTTAATGAGTAAAAACTGAGCATGGTCTCACACTTGGACTGAATGTTATGATGTATATTGTTAGCCTTGATATGTCACAGAATTGCACTATTACAATATCAAAAGAATGAAGAGCTATTCATGAACTATTGCTTCATGTTATACGACACCCTGCGATTGCAGACAGGCTCAAGTTCTTAACTTTCATTGTTGCGTTTAATGAATCTGATCAGTTCAAGCCAAGTGCGCTGGTAATATGGCTTTTATTTACCAGCTAAATGTAATGAGTTGCTGCAACCTTAAAAGCGGTGCCAAGTAGAAGGAGAAAAAAGGAAAAGAAAACAGTTGGAGCATTAATTCAGGAACGGGCTGAAATGTTTTGCTCCTGCTGTTGGCCCTGAAGAAGAGGACACCTTTAACACGAGACGTATTTTTGCATCCAGCTGGTCTCTGGAGTTAGAACTCCAATCTGGAAATGATATGACACACCACTTGAGCTATGCTACAGTTTTCAAAGGTAAAAAAAAAAGAAAATGTATACGATACAGTACTGTGGTTTTAACTCTTGAGACAGAAAACAAAGCACAAGGTGTTTCGGTTGTAGCACGGAAAACCAGTGAGACGTGATGATTGTTGTGCGCAGTGTCCATGCTAGACTTTAGCAGCAATAGAATGGCCGATAAAGCCAAAACAACAGACTCACTAACAACGATAATGAGGTGCAAACAGTCAGAAGTGCAGAGGAACAGCTTTTTACCGTCACTACAAAATCCAATGTGGCTGGCTTCATTTTGCTCCAATTGAATTTTCCAATTTGGAAAATTGGAAACATTGGAAACTTGGGAACTCTGGCCTCGTTTTAGCTTTAAACTCAGATGCCACTCAAAAAAAAAGAAGCATTTTGTCAAGTTCTGTGTGGAACTCAAGCCAAGATCCAGTGGACACCATTTTAGGTAAAACCAGCATATCTTCCCTGAAAAGACAGTTATTACTAAAGTACAAACAGTTTAATTCTATAGAAAACATCACCAGAAGTTTGAAAAAGCAGATTTAAAAAGAGCATATTTATTTGGAACTTTTAACATCCATGCCACGTTTCCCCTGACTGAAAGTAATATTTTTAAAAATATTTTTAAATGACCCAGTCAGGTTTCTTGAAGAAAAAAACCTAAAGATTAGGGTGACGGCAAAGAGGGTTATCAGAAGCAAACTTAGATGAATGAAAACAATGAAATCTAAATCTCCCCAGGGTATAAATGTTTCTTGACTTGTACTGTCAAATAATACAGTCAGGACTCCATTTGCAACAAATGCAGTTGTCTCTTGCCAAACTGTCCACATTGATCTTTTGGAGTATTAGAAAATAAACACAAGCAGACATGACTAAGAAGTAGTAATAGCAAACCTGTCCACCCAAAACATCTCCTATATAAGGGAGGGTATAAATGAACACCAATCCTCTTAATCATATTTACAAGTTTAGTTCATTACGATTCTTTACCTTTTCTGAAAAGAGATCTGGTGGCCATCTCCAGCATTTTTAAGCTGTAATGAATACTGTAGTCTTCTATAGCTGAGTGGCAAAATGAAGAGTGAATGGCTTTCAATCTGTTTTCATTTTGGTTATCAGTGGTGTGCACAGTACACTGTGGAGTTCAGTCAGGGATTTGAAATATTCATGAGGGATTTATTTAAAATTGACTTGTAAAGTTGCTTTTTTGTTTGTTTGTTTTCTTGACATGCACGCCCTACTTCTGACAAGCCGCCTTCAGGTTAACTAAACACAAGCTATTCTGAAACGGCTTCTTCTTTTGATTTTTGCTCTGTCCCTCACTTGTCTCCTCACATCTCTTTCCCTCTTTCCTGTGCTCCTTCTGTTCTCCTTTCATCAGTGCTACAGTTAAGACTTCAGCAGAGGAGGACACGAGAGCAGCTGACAGACCAGGGCATCATGCCTCGTGAGTAACTTTTTCCAACTCTGAGCTGCCTCACACTCATGAACACACGTACACACACCTTTCTGCCCTCATGCTTCTTTGTCTCTAAATAGTAGCGGAGAAAGAAGGTATAACTGTAGGGAACCTTTACCCCACAGTCAACCTCAGCAACACTACACAGGTCATTCTGATGTATTCCTACTTGATACCTGACCAGAATGCACACATAGTCTCTCTAGTGTGTTCTGGGTTGCCTCTGGAATCTCCTCTTAGTAAGATGTGCCTGGAAAACCTCCAAAGCGAGGCATGCAGTTTGCATCCTGATCAGATGGCTGAACCTTTTTACAGGAGCAGCGGCTCCATTTCAAGACATGGCTGGTGGAGCTCCTTACCTTAACTTTAAGACAGAGTCTGGTCTAAGGTGAATCTCAGCCGTTTTCTATCTAAGACCTTGTTCTTTCAATTATAACCCATACCTCATGATCATAAGGGTAAGGATTGGTAGGTAGGTAATGTCCCAGGGAGGAGGTGTATTGGCTGACATGCGTCTTCAGTCTCACATGAAGTACCAGGACATCTATGAAGTGGCAGACTGCAGTGGTGGTCTAGATAAAGATGTCCAGAGATTGTTATTCAATTTCCAATACAGAGGATGTTCACTGACAAATCAAGATACTCAGCTATTCTTGTAAAGTTTACTCAACATTGTTTGGAACCTGACTGTTTAACCTTTGATTCGGGATGATTGGTTTGAATTTCATCCGAAAGTTGAGGAACTAGGATGACCTTTATCTTCATGGAATTGGTTGTGGAGTTTAGTTGGCAATATATACTTTTTAAACAAGCATTTGGTTCCATGGGTGTCTACAAGCCATAATCTCCTGTGAACATTGCGGCATATGCACCCAGGTGTGGAACAGCCCTGATGACAGTCTGAGGCTATTGTTGTCAACCAAATCTAGGAGTCTCTTCCACAAACAAAGAAGTGAATGAATCTTGGCGTCCTGTTAGAATGGAGCTCGGTATAGATAGACGGATTAGGGCTGTGTGTGAAGTAACTCAGGTGTCCCGCAGGTTAGTGTTATTGAAGAAAAATCTGAGCCAAAACTTTGAAGTACTAGATTGGATGGTGAGCTTTTTTTGTATTTATGCTTAGGCATTTAAAGTTTTGACCATCCATTGAATTACACTACAGAAAGCAGCTGATCTGGAAGCTGATCTCAAGTGATTCAGACCAACACTAAAAGTAAGCCAACTTGTGAATTGGATTTGGCCAAGTTATACATGCTGGTGGCCAGGTACTTGTGTTGCTAATGAGTATACAACTGTGTTACCCTTAAAATTTAATGGGAGGCACTTCTGTAATTTCCAAGTCAGGATAATCGTATACCTCAAATCTTTGAGAGGTATACGATTGAAACTAAAAACTAGGCAAGTAGCATGAGTCTCAGTGAAGCTGATGTTGCTAAAAGACATTCACCCTAAAATTAGGGGAGGTAAGTGATGTTGATGTTCATTTTCAGAATAACTGGTACATTTAAGCAAAATTTATCAGGTGACAGGACTATTGATGGCTACAGATAAAGCAGGTGGATGTATTCATCCTGACAAGCAGCAAGCAGGCAGGTCGGTGAGTGACCGCTAAGGAATGCTCTCGTGATGGAAGAATCTCTCTGCCTCAGAAGAGGCTGCAACCGTTAGGGGCTCAATTCAGAAAGTGAGAGAGAACCTGTTTACAGGGCCGCGCTCCATCAAAGAGAAGGCACGCCCGAGCATGACAACGTGCAGAGAGAGCTGCCATTTGCAAGGCGAAGGCTTTGTTCTTTTTATGTCACATAAGTCCCAGCTATGATGACATGCAGGCCTGCGTGCTCCGAGTATTCTCCTAAATCCTCGCAGTTCCTGCGATTTATGGGGCCTCGCGATCCTCAGATCAGTGAGACACTGCAGTGTTTGCAGGTATTCTGTTTAGTTTTGACTGCCAGCAACCAGCCGAATGAAAACGTGGATTTTTCTTTAATATTCATGAGAAAGTAGGCCGAGACATGGCACGGCAGAGAGCTGCATGTACTATCGCCTTGAAGCAGAATTCAAGCCTCTTGAGCTGTCTCACATTTTGTCGCGACACAAACTTCATGGTACTTTTTCAAGCTAATGTAAAGAAGCATTTTATGAATTTGTTAATGTTACCCTGAAGCAACATAATCTTGTATTCGCAAACATGGCAGCAGCGATGAGAAAGGCCAGTGCATTAGACTTTTCTTTCCTCCCATACAGAATCAACAAGGTGACTGGGGGACATGGGTAGCAGACCAGGGATTTGTTGAATGATATCTCTGGCACCGTTTGCCATTTCACAGAGGCTCCAACCTCCAGATAAAGCCCTAGTAAGTGTGCGGGGGAACGGAATCCAGAGGTCCGGCTAGGCCCTATCAGTTTCTAGGAGTCTGTCAGATAAGGCAACAAGGGGAAACGCAATTGGTCGACGGGAACCCGAGCTCTCTTTTAAAAGAGAAATTTCAATTGGCTGTTTATCTCTCTCGGTTGCAGGGAATTGAGTTGGCGCTGTTTGTTTGTACTTTCCTTTCACCCAGGCCATAGATTCCTTATCGCCCCTTCCTACAGAATTCTGTCAACGGCACCGAAAGTAAGACGTTTTGCAAGGCGACGGTGGTACGGTCCTCCTCCTGTTGCCGCTTCTGTAGATGTGAATCTTCAAACGCTGGCTGCCTCGGCCTAGCTGTGTTATTCCTGCTGGGGAAGATGGACACGGCACAGGGTCTGTGTATACATTACCCAGGGAACATCTGGTGTTTATTAGACTATTCAAGAATCCGCCCCAGCCTCTCAGGCCTGACCGGCGTGTGGCCTGCATAGAAGCACACTGTCTCCCTGCTGGCCTCAGGTCTGACTCCACACACACATCCAATCTAATATTTCCTCATAAAGATAATAGAGCCGTAGCTGGCTGCAGGTTTACGGTGCTTTTTCCTGCTTGTGCTTTAAGATCCTCGTCTCCACGGCGGGGATGCTATAAACCTGGATGGAGATACTATTCGCCCATCCAGTTTCCCTCTCACCGTCATTCAGCAGGCATAGAGTGCTGTGAAAACGTATTTGCCCCCTCACAGATTTCTTCTGCTGTTGCTTTTGTTTGTCACCACTACATTTTTCAGATCACCAAAAACATAAATAAATGATTACGGGAAAACCAGACCCTTTATGACACTTCCGATAAACAATGAGAAGTTCTAGAGGAATTTAGAACAACTCTTTGTTATAGAAATATTTTAACTCGGACACATTTAAGGGCTTTCTGGAATTAACTGCCTGTTATATGCCATGCCACAACATCTCAGTCATATTTAATGAAAGACTTTGACTCCAACCTCTTCTTTTCCCTTCCGAGCTTAGTTTCTGAGATGGACTTGCTCATGTGCTTTGGGTTTTCTAAGCTTAAGGTCACAAAATGACGATTGTTAATCATCTTTTATCCACTGCTTTACTTATGACTAATGTCATAAGAAATAGCATTCATATTCTTTTTGATCAATTATTTGGTCGCCAATGCCTACTGCAGACTTTGTTCTGTTTTAACCGTTCAACCATTACAGCATTCAGCTCTGTCAGCAGATGTGTGTTATAACTTACAGTATTTATACTAGATGTATTTAGTACATTGGTGGGAGTGTCAAAATCATTCAAACTCTGTTAGGGCCACTTCCTTCCTACTAAAAACTAATATTTGAACTTTAAACAGTTTGAATTGCAGATTGTTGCTTAATGGCTCAGATTTTTAATATTTTTTACCATTTTGATGATCCTCCCACACTAATCACAGATCAATGAATTCAACGTCTTATAGTAGGAGAACCTTGTCAAACCCTGGGACCAACTGTCTCAAAATCTGTCAGAAGGTCACCACATTTCAAGGAATATCCTACTATTCTGGGACTTTTGTACATCTTGCAAAGCAACTTCAATTATTATTTCTGCTTAATTTTTTAAGGTTTCTAATAAAATTTTATATGTTTGAATGCTGCTGCAGTGGCGCAGTAGGTAGCACTGCTGCAGCAAGAAGGTCCAGGGTTCGATTCCCGGTCCGGGGTCTTTCTTCACGGAGTTTGCATGTTCTCCCTGTGCATGTGTGGGTTCTCTCCGGGTACTCCGGCTTCCTCCCACAGTCCAAAAACATGACTGTCAGGTTAATTGGTCTCTAAATTCTCCCTACGTGTGAGTGTGTGTGTGTGCATGGTTGTTTGTCCTGTCTGTCTCTGTGTTGCCCTGCAACAAACTGGCTAACGCCCAGAGCATTAGTTGGAGATGGGCACCATCACCCCTCCTGACCCCAGTAGGGACAAGGGTGTTAGAAGATGGATGGATGAATGCTGCTGCTTATTTCTGAAAATTAAACTTGCAATACTGCTTCATTTGAGCTTATGTTTTATAGGAAATTTGTTGTTTTTCCTCCTTTCATGATTTAAACTGAATTCTAAATTGTTTTGAATTATATTGCTTTTTTTTTTTTTATACCTTTCACAAATTATTCCGCAGTACAGTGATCCTTTGCATTGTTTCCCTTTTCCCCCAATTCCTTCAAATTTGTATATGTCCACTTCCTTGTTGTCTCTACTTCTTTCATATCATTGATGCATCTTTTTACAATTTTATACTTTTTTTTTATTGATACTTCTACCAAAATGGTCTGTCCTGATATATAATTGTTTCCCATCAGAAAATGATAATAAGCGTCTGCTTCTGGTTTTAGGTTTGAAATAAATCTCCATATAGGTGTTGGTTTGCCATGGGTCTGGATTCATTTCTGTCATTTTCTAGTATTGTATTTGTAGAAGGCAATGCAAAGCAGGTTTTATTACATATCTCTTGTTTGTAAAAGTCCCTAGAAGACTACAAGGAATTTGGGGGGACTTCCTCAATATAGGTACTGTATATCTGTAATGACTTTGTCGCAGAAATTCATTAATGTAGGCAATGTTTTTAAGTTGGCCATACACTGAATTGGTAATCAAGGTCATGTTCCTATTAAAATATAGGTCTGACTCTATAGCCATACCGCCACTTCCCTGAAGTTTTTAGCTTGAATTTTCATTGCAAAACCCAATAAAATCTGTCTCTATAACATTAAACTGGAGGAAGACGCGATAAAGAACCAGGTATAGTTTGCAAAAATTTACTTAACATCACATTTCTTGCCAATTTGGTGCCACATAAATGCACAAAATGTGATTTAATTGGTCATGTGGTGAAACAAAAATGTGGTGCCGTGTCATCAACATCCATACGACACAATATGTTGTGTTACTCTATAATCATAATAATGTTGTAATACTCTATTATCTGCATGTAAATTTGGTTGTTTATCAGTTTATCTGACACAGTAATATGGTAAAAGGAAGTTGTCCTAGAGTGGAGCTTTAAGGAACCTCAACGTTGTTTTCAGCCAAGAACACCAAACACTAGTTAATAGCCAAGATAATTTAGTCCCGAGTCAGAAATCTTGTACGTGACTTTATGGGTTAATTATAGTGTTTGTTTATTTACAAGTGAGAATAAATGTCGTGGAAAAAAACCTCTTATTCAATCTCCATAGAATACAGAGAAATTGGGGATTTTAGCTAATGTCGCTAACTTTATTTGATACCTTTATTAAATGGGTTTAGCTTTTTTGTTGTGATTAATTAGGTTTTATATGAATAGCACGTAGACAGCATTGTAGGGAAGTGGTTAACAGAACAAAATTAGCAATGGTCTTCTAAAAATCTCCAGTTAGACTGAGGATGAATGGTTGAATGCTTTGAAAAAAAAAAAAGGAAAAGGTATTAGTTGCTGGAACCCAGATGTGGTTACTTCACACTCCACTCTCTGGAAACAACCATACACCAATGCTTAGAGAAACAAGCATCCTGTGGAGAAACACCTGGAGTGTTGATCTCCTGGAAATTGTAAATGTCTGATCTGAGTGAGACACAAAGTACAATATTTGCTTTATCTGAAGTTTAATCATTCTTATCACATGCCATTCTTATTTTAGATGATTTTTTTTCTTACTTTCAAATAAAGTATTTCATACCTGATGAAGTTTTCATTAAACAGTAATATTCCACCTTAGATGTCCAGAAGCTCCATATCTTTCATTTCTTCTTGGACCACAATCCCGTCTCATCCCTCCGAAATCTCCAACTAAAATCATATTTGACCAAAAAAGTGCGTTTGTTCTTTTGTGCACTCAGATAATCAAACTGATTCAGTTTCTCAGCTCTCTGCTGGATAACCACTCAGCCCGGTGAATGCCGAAGATAGAACGGAGGCCATGCCAGGTTCTCGCTGGCCCTGATTATTTACCTTGGATTTAACAGAGAGAGAGGGAGTCTGTGGAAGGTTAAGAATCTCACCAACCTCAACCCTTTAATTACCACCTCTCCATTTATTTTCCTACCACTCAGTGTTTGAAGGACGCACATTAGAACTGATCCGGCGCAGGAACACTGATTGTTGGGGAGAATCACAGGACTGGACGTGTGGAGTTTGCAAATTGATAGTACAATGAGTGCATAAAATTACCTTTTCTTAAATATATGAAACTTTGTGTATATTACAAAACATTTTCAGGATTCTGTTTGGCATTTTGCAGTATACTACAATGTTCATTAAAAATTTGCATCCTGATTTCAAAAACGATGACATAAAAATGAGGAAAACATTTTCTTTCTCCATATACCATGACTAAAATTTAGTTGGAAGATAAATATGTTAGATGGAGAAGAAATGCAATAACCTGACTGCATGAGTAGTCATGTCGAACAGAAACTTTGGTAATGACTTAATTTCAGCATTCAGTCTTCTTTCATAGAAGTCTATCCGCATTTCACAATATCTTCCCACTCTGCTAAAGCTACAGTTCCCCAAACCTTTCGAGTTGAGAGAACATCTCTTGTCCACAACCCTCTTCAGGCAACCCCGCAAATTTGCTGTCAGATTTACTTCTGAACTTTGGCTAGGTCAATCAATATGTTGATTTGGATTTATGCTTGCTCTTATTAGGACGTGTTGCCGGCATCCTCTTTGTAGCCTCATTGAGCAGTTCCTGCCTTTTCTTCCTCCAGTTTCAGTACCGTCGCTGTTCTCACACATTTTCTTAAATTATTGATGACTTTTTTGTACTTGAGCTCAAAGGAGGCATTCAGGTTCCCAGGTCAGACATACACCTCGCCTTGACTGCCATGAGCTCCTATCCTTGAACGCCAAACCAAACCAGACTGGAGACAAACAGAGGGAATAGACTGGACTTTGTGACTTTGGGTGTAAAAAGAAAAAAAAGGCAATAAAAGGCTAATTTGTGGGTCTTCTCATTCACAGCCATAGATGGACTGGTCAACCAAACTTCCATCATTTGCTTAGCAATTCTGTGAGAATAAAGAAGTGAATATCAGCTTGCTCCTGCTAAATTAGAAGGTTAAAAAAAAATCCTCTTTTCCAACACTACAGAGCAAACTTTCCAAAGGAGTCTCAAAGCATGAACACTACCCAGTCGGCCACTCCAGAGGTGTTGTCCCAGGCGTCCATGATATGAAGAAGACATTGGAAGACAGTGAAAGTGGACTCATTATTTTTATGTTTATTCATCTGATCTTGATCTATTACTCTTCGTTATCTTGATCTCCCCTTTGACAGCTCCTCTCTGGAAACTCTGGGGAGACCAAAGCAAATTAAGTTTGCTGAGGAAATTACTAAGAAGTGACCCTTGGGCATGGGCCCCCACAGCAGGCAGAAGTAAATATTATTATTTATTTTGAGAAAGGCAATAGTCGAGAAAGGCAAGCAACTTATGATGTTTGTGACTCCACAGTTGGGTGTCGGGCAGCTTTCGAGTTCATATTCCTTTGGTGAAAGACCTTCGTCGGATCAATGGCGTACTGCTGTCGGTGTACAGACTACAAGATAGATGCAGGTTTTAGAAGCACACTACATTAACTATAAAGCATAGAAGAACAAGATCTTTTATTTTCCTTTGATACTGTATTAGATGAGTGACATAATCTGTTGTAGCTCTTGGGTAAAATATTCAAAAGATTCGCCTAGTAGTGCATCGTTTATTGATTTCACCCATTTCTGTTTTCTTCCCTATTTTTAGGAAAGAGAAAACTGTTCAAAACAGGGATTATTTCCGGTTCAGATTAAATCTGCAGTATTTGCAGATTCACTTGTAGATATTAGTTTCTGTATTTGTGCTAAGATGGCTTCCACTTGTTTATCAATTCACATTAAGGTATATTTGTGTTTGAACTATTAAAATAGGCAATCATAGGGAAAAGACACCATCTGTAAATTTTAATGGCATCACCACTGAGTTTTGTCCAGAACCTTGAGCCTTAGTCATCACATTGCTTGGCTCTGGTCTCCTAACACCACAGCATGTTGCGTAAAGGAGCCAAAGTGTTGCAGGCAGCTGGAGGACAGTGGAGGAGGAGGAGAGCTGCCTTTACTAAGACAGGGAGCAGCTGTATTTGCTTCCTGTCTTTTTCTGAAGAAGTGTCCTCAAGCTTGAGTGTGTACTTGTGCGGACGTACCTGCGTGTGTGTTTACGCACGGCCTCGGCCAAACTTCAGCTTTCTCTGGTTCCAGAAATGCACCTACAAAAGGCACATGACAGAGACGGGCTGTTGCGCCTGCAGCATGAACCTTTCACCTGAAAGCTCTCTGTCTTTATACCCAACACTCCCACAGATTGGTTTGACCTCTGTCCAACAGTTTTAGAAACGGCGCGAGCTCTAAGCCGGTCACTTAAAAAGCGGAAGTGTCAGCAGCGTGCCGGTTTCCTGCAATTCTGCCAACTCAATCTCCCGGTGACATGAAAATTACATTTAAACAGTCACAGAGACAGGGACAACAGTGTGTCTGAGTGCTGAGAGTTAAACGTGAACAGGTGGGAGGAAATAGCCCTAAGTACAATGCGGTGTACTGAGCAGTGTATTCAGCTTTGTGTGTATGGGTGTGTGTCTACTACAAGGTCATTGAGTTGCATAGAATGGGCCTTGTACTGTGACTGAAACCAGGGTCTGTTCCAGCCTGTCACATGTTTGGATACAAAAAGATAATCTTGTACCCCTTTACACAGGCACTCACACACACACCCCCACATACACATACAGGACAACCTGTACCATTTCTCTCCTTCTGGCTTTGTGCCTTCAGCTCTGTCCGATAGCTGCTGCCAGCTCCAATCAAAGCTCTGCTCCTTATCTGATGGGCCAATCAGCTTCATGGCAGAACCGAAGTAGGTTGTGTTGATCCCACATCCGGGCAACGTAACACCTCGAGTCTGAGTGTGGTAGTAGGTGTCAGTGACAGACTTAAAACAGCCAGATATGCTGGTTGTAATGTAGAATGATTAGAATACTGGGCCCCTGTGCTGGAAGACCGTAGATCCATCTTGTTTTCCCTAAAATATACTCTCGATTACATGCTGGAGGAAAATATTGGCTGTGCCACAATTCTTATTTTACACCCAAAACATTAACATCTTAAGGTAACTGTTACACTCTTACTTTGCTAGGGTTTTTTTTTAAGACAACAGGGTTGGGGTACGGATTTGACACAACATGCTAGGTTAGAGTTTCAACCCAAAAACTGTTTTGAAGGTTGTAACTTTAAGGGTACCAAAGAGCGGCTTGTTAAGACTAACCAGCAACCAGGAAGTTAAAGCAATTCATATTTGGTCCATCAGTCCGCTCTCTCCCCCTGGCAACCTTTTCACCCCCATCTCCATATGAAACTTATTGGTGATTGGTCAGAATTTCTTGGGTGTGTTTGTTTATATATATATACAGTTGGGCCTCAGTCTGACTATGCTGGGCCCTTAATGTGGCAACGTGCCCCCAGCTGCCATTGTTGTACACTTCCAGTCAGTTACTTGAAAGAAATTTTCTACACTTTTCCTTAACCTAAAAGACATTTGTACAGGGAGAACATAAAATGTGCACACAGAACATTGCTAAAAACTGCTCTATTACATTTAACATATCTATTTTAAGCCAGAATTTTAACTGTTATGGTTCATAAATGTTTAAAAAGCTTCAAAACAATACGTAAAACAAGACAACCTTTGTTGACTTTTCTCCAGATGCCAGATTTACAGCTAATGTAAGAATAATTGTATCATTTAAGTATAATGGAAGCAAAGTCTCAATAGTCACCTTTGTACGACTGTCATTTCAGTTTCTATTGTGCTGTAGAGCAGCATAAAGTACAAATAAACATTCTGCCATAATTACTTTGTGACAATTACACTCCCCTCAGCCCCTGGAGGGCCTTTACCTCTTCACCTCTTCATAGTTAAACTGAAATTAACTGGCTCTCCTCTCATTATTGGAGCCGTTGCCAATAGAGTTGCTCTAGTTTCCGGCTCACTTGACAGAGAAAACAAATGTTCAGGGTTGGACAAATTTTATAGCTCAGATCTGTGGAGTATTCCTGTTGTCCCTCTCACCTCTGATAATGTGGTTGTTTACAATTAAATCTGATCCCAGAGTCACACAATTTCTTCTCTCCCTGGTGAGGTGGTACCAACATTGTTTAACCCTAACCAAGAACGTTGTGTCATGGATGCAGATGTAATCTTCATGTGCTAACTGATCACTCTCTTTTTGTTCCTCCCACAGTGAACCATGGCAAGTTCCCCAAGCAGGAGGACTCGTATGCCTTTGAGGAGGACAGCAGCAGCGAGAGTCTGTCTCCGGAGCAGAACCACAGTGACGAGTCACAGGGCTCAGCCTGCCCTTCATCTGACGCCGTCGGCAGTACGGCCTCCTCCTCCTCCTCACCTGCCCTCACCAGCCCACGACAGGTACACCCCAACGTTTCGCGGGTCTTTTTTCCGTCCCTCCGTCAGTCTCTTGCCGGTACCTTCTCACTTTCGTGCCTCTACTGCCCTCCTGTGGTGGCAGAGTGAAGTCCACTACCCTAACTGTTAAACTGGATTTCGATTTGTTGATGCCAATAATTGTAGCAGGAAATAAGAAATGCAGCTGATTAGGATACTTTATGTGAAACTTGCAAACAAGGAGTTACACTCATGGCTGATTCATGTTGAAAAATATGGCATGCACAATCAGTTCTCAATACTTTAGCAGTGCTTGCATAGAAGCGAAGATGTATAAAAACAGGTGCTTACTAGTGACCTTTTCCCCAAAATATATATTAGTGGCTTTTTTTCTCACTTAATTCCTGTTTCCTAAATACTCAATAAAAGCCCGACTGATTATTCCAAGCGTATAAACGTCTTTGATGAAATATAAATGAATGATTTTTAAGTTTATCTTAGTCCAATGTCGAGCTTTATGTATTTTCTACAAAAAATGGTTCATGGAGATATTTTATTAATCCAAAGAGTACAGCTGCACAATATGTCAAATCACATTTGTCATTGCAATATCAATACATATAGATGGGTTTGGTATTTTCACAGGGTAGTGCAACCAGAGGCCCACCAGACCAAAGCCAGGAAGAAGGCCTGTCTTCCCCTAACACCAACCAGGTAGCTCCACCAATACCGGTTCCTGCAATAGTCAAGGTTAGGAATCTTTGAATCTTGTTGTCATCTTCTTTTTGACGTACCAACCGACCAGCTTAGCTTCCCTTTTTTGAACAGTCCAAGACGTCGGACAAGAACCGACATAAGAAGCCCAAAGATGTGAAGCCAAAAGTAAAGAAGCTCAAGTACCACCAGTACATTCCTCCAGACCAAAAGGTGGAGAAGTCTCCTCCGCCCATGGACTCAGCCTACGCCCGACTCCTGCAGCAGCAGCAGCTGTTCCTGCAGCTTCAGATCCTCAGCCAGCAGAAACATACTCACACACATTCACAGATACAGCAGCCACAACAGCAACACATACACTCCATGCAGGCCCATGCCCAGCAGAGACAGCCCACCTTCAGCTACCAGCCTCAGCTGCCAGCCAGCACCCAGAGGTAAGTCACTCCACTTCCAAAACTGACCTCTGCCTTTGAAAGACGTTAGATTGGAGATGATGTCCAATAAAGACTAGCTGCAGAAGACTGGCTATTTTGTTGTTCATAAGGTAACCTTACGTTTTTCCCAGAGATTAATCTATTTCAATGTTCCGTTTCCAGGGGCAACAGTGAGCAGGTACCATCTTGCGCCTCTAGTGGTCCTGCCAGCAACTCGAACAGCAACTCCTCTTCTCCTGTCAAGAACACATTTCCCAATCAAAACAACGTTTCACCTGTCAAAGTTGGTCCACTACCTGCTAATCTGGATGACCTTAAAGTAAGTCTTATTAGCAATTAAAAGTCAAAGTGTTACAGCTTAAAGCTGCAGTATGTAACTTTTACAAAAATATGTTTTTTACATATTTGTTAAAATTGTCACCATGTCATGACAGTACGGTGTGAGACAGAATCTTTGGAAAGATGGAGCTCCTCCACCTCCTTCCAGTGCTACTATTGCCATATGCAAAAATGCACCGCTGCTGGTCAAAAACAACCAATCAGAGTCAGCAGGAGTGTCTTAGCATTGTCAGTCATGCTCGTGTATGTGCTGTTAAATGTGCTAATGGTGGAGAAACAACTTACTGTAATAGAAAAACTGTTTATCCACCGTCATCGCTGATCATTCTAACTAGCCTGAGCTTTGTTATTTTACGGTCAGGACATAGTAATAGCTTTATATGTAAAAAAATAAAAACAAACAGTTTTTTAATAAAAAAGTTACATGCCTTAATTTTAACAGTTATTCTGTATGTATGTTGTTTCTATGTTTTGTCCTGTAAGGTTTCCGAGCTCAGGCAACACTTGCGCATTCGCGGCATGCCTGTTTCAGGGACCAAACAGGCCCTTATCGAACGACTCCGGCCCTTTAAGGACTCCAACGCCGACTCTTCACCGTCAGGGTCCTCCGACATCACAACTTTAACTTTTCCGGTCACACCCACTGGTTCCCTGTCTTCCTACCAGTCCCCATCTTCCTCCAGCAATCTGTCGCAGGGAGGATATTTTCCCTTCCCAAGTACCTCTTCCACGCCGCCCATCTCTCCGGCCTCCTCTGATCTGTCTCTCAGCGGCTCCCTCCCGGACAGCTTCAGCGATGTGCCAATGTCCTCTCCAAACCAGTTCAACCTGCAGCCATCCCCAACCCAAACTGCCATAGAGGATGGCCTGGGTGCAGGAGGAGGAGGTGCCAGGGCGTGTGGAGGGAACCAGAGAGCAGGAGAGGACGAAAGGAATGATGGAAGTCTGGAAGCCGAAAAAGATAAGATGCTGGTAGAGAAGCAGAGGGTCATCGAGGAGCTGACGTGGAAACTGCACCAGGAGCAAAGACAGGTGAGGAACTCCCTAATGAGATGTTGTACTTCACCAATACCAACATTAGTTGGTCACTCTTTGACCAATCCACCTCTGATCATACTTGTTAGGTTGAAGAACTGAAAATGCAACTTCACAAGAGAAAACGCTGCTATGGAGCAACTGAGGACGCCATCCCTCCACTGTCTCACCCCTCAATGCTTCACCAACAGCAGGCCACACCTATGATGAGCCAGCATTTTCTGGGGGTGACAATCAAGCAAGAGCCTATGTCCTTGTCGTCTAGTTGTCCCCTGTCTTCCTCCAAGCAGCTCAAGAGCCCTCCTGGCAGCTGCATGGACAATATGGGGTGCTGCAACAATCCCATACCAAATCTGGGCGGTGGTCCTAGTGGGCCACAATGCATGGACACAGACCCTTCCTCTGCCAACCCCTCCACCATGTCAGCCTTTCTGAGTCCCCAGTGTTCTCCGCAAGATTCTCCTGTCGGAAAACCCACCAGCAGCTCCCAGCCTCCGTCGCCTAACAGCCCCTACCTGCTGTCTCCTCTGCTGGCGAGAGACAGCTGTGGACACCCCCACACACAAGGCAGAGGTCACAATATGCAGGTACAAAGTCATAAAATTAGAAAGGCTCCGTTTTTTTGTTTGTTTTTAGGACACGCAGTAGATCAACTAACTTCAGAGGTTTATGCCCTTAGAAACATGTTAGAAACTACAAAAGAGTTGTGTTCAGGTTGATGTTCTCCTGCCAGCAGAAAAAGCACTCTAAACATAAAGCTACAGTAGTACTCAAAGCACATTCATGAATCAGAATGGCTCAGTCAGTGATCGCCATGAGAAAAATCATTTGCAAAACTTAAGTGCTGCTGTTCACATACCTTTTTCATCCAGTCTGAATGAACTTAAGCAAGGTTGCAACGAACATGCAACAACAATTTCAGCCTCTTGGTTTGAAAAAGCTGGTACAAACATTTACCACGAACTTCAGAAACAACCGTGGAATGGTTGAAAGGTGGCTCCACAACGGACGTTACGGGGGAGCTAAAGAGAGCCAAAGAGATCTTTATCTGTAAAACATTTTAGAAACCATGTATAAGCTTCCTTTCACTTCAGTGAAGTACATCTTTGTGTTAATCTATCATATGAAATACTCCAACATTCTTGGAAATTTGTTGAAACATGACAAAATCTGGAAAGTGATATACTTTTTAAACTTCAACAAACAATTTTACAGAGTGGTTCTTTCCATTTATGAGCCTTTCTTCTATGTACTCTAAATCTTTGATTGATCTAATTGATTGACGTTGCATCCTGCCGGCTGCAGGTGCAGCAGAGGACTGGTAGCCAGCCGTTAAACTGCTCTTATCCTTCGGACCAAAGAAGCCTTCAGGCTGCGTTTCCCAGCTCACCTGACTGTGGTCTTAACCACAGCGGCCCCATCAAGGCCGAGAGTCAGAATATGCAACCAAAGGTAAACGTGTAAAACATCTGAATGTTTGTCTTGTTGTAACATTAGTCAGGTTGCGTTATCTAACTGAATCACCTCCCATCCATCCATCCCGTTTCCTCCTTCTCTTTGTTCATTTCTGATCTGTCTCTGAATTGTCTCTTTGGTATGAGGCTCATTGTCCCTCTTCTCATATCTGTTACATGTTATCACACTCTTTTACACGAGTAAACCCATTTGAAACGCCAATTAATCTTTACATAACAACTGTGATGAGGTTACTCAGACATGGAGTCCTAATTTCTGGTTTTTCTTCTGCATCTCTAACTTCGTGAGCTCCCCTACCACATGCTAATGACACTTTTCACTTATTTCTCATATAGATGTCAGCATTGCCATCTTCCCGGCATGTTGGCCAAAAGTGCCAGGTCTCCCCCCCTGCCTTCAGTAGCTCAGATTCAGATGCATCTGACTTAAGACAGCCCCCATGCTATGAGGATGCAGTGAAGCAGGTAAACTCGATTCTATGCTAAAAAAAAAAAAGTTAGTGGAGTTTGCTGGCCAGGGAATTCATTTAAACTTATGCGGTTCCAATTCCAGTTTTCTTCTCTCTTTTCTTGTTTTTGTGTCTCAGACAATCCATCACTTTTGTCTCACCTGTTTGTCCCAATCATTGCTTCTATCACTGCATGAACATTCAAACCCTTCTGACAAGTCTTATACAGATTTTTACTAAAGATTGGGTTTGCAAAGTTGCCAGGAAACATGCATGTTTTTGTGTATATTCTCTTTAGCTGTCTTATCAAAAATACTAAATAATATAAAATCCAGATAAAAATAAATAAATAAAAATAAAGTCTTACTTATTTACACTCTTGGGGTACCATTCAATGAGTGCCAAAGAAAATAAATGGAGCTTCTGGATTGGCTGCTTTGAAAACTCCAGCCAATAGCATGTGAAGTAACATCACACCTAGGTAATTCAGCTTCCCAAGCTGCATTTTATTTAAAATATTTTAGATGAGCTCTCCGTAAAAATCCACAAATGATTTGGAGTTTTGTTACATAGACATCAGATACAGATCTGCAAGTAGGCAGGGGTCCACTATAAAGGGCACTGAAATATATGGACATATATTCCTACAACATTTGGGATATTTATTTTACTTGCACTAGATTCACTAAATACTGGCGACCTGTCCAGGGTGTACCCAGCCTCTTGCCCATGGAGAAAAGCACCAGCACAACAGCACTAGTAAACCAGGGATCTTCACACCCAGTCGCCAACGGCCGGTGTCATGTAACTTTTACAGATGTCCCTTGTCAAACGCACCTGAATCAAATAGAAGATCTGCCTGCTTTGTATCCAGGCAAGTTCCCCAAAGACCTGCTAATGACGTGATTATTTGACGCAGCTGTGTTGAAGCAGAGAACATACCAGTCCTTGAGCACTGGATTTGAAGACTCCAGCACTAGATCTTTGGTTACCAGTAGCAGGCTTCACAAAGAGACATTGTTTAATGCCAGTATTTCCAGTGGAAACCATCAGAACCTACTTCTAGAATTTATTTTGACTTGTACTGAGGTCCAATTTACAACCATTTTCATTAGGGATACACATATGAAAATTTGGACTGATACACACACAAATATCAACCAGAAGGACATATAAGTTGGTTGATAATATCGGCCCAGTTTTACTTAAACCAATATCAATAAGTTGGAAAATTACTAAAAATCGGTTGATATTGATGTTGATGCTGACATATCATGCTTCCTTAATTTTCATACTTCCCCTCTGAAGGTTTAAAGGACTTCTGGAGCTTATAATGGGAAATTATTGAATGTAATCACGTCAAAGTTGAGTAATTTAAACAGCTGATTGATAAGAATTCCTCTCTATCGCACTTTCAGCAACTGACCAGGAGTCAGCAGATGGATGAACTGTTGGACGTGCTCATAGAAAGCGGAGGTAAGCAGAATATCTGTTTAGCTTTTAGAAAGCCCCAAAATTATTCCTGGGAATACAAACACTTTGTAAATCAGATGTAAAACACCAGAAAAAGAAAAGAAATCTGAGTTTTATGGGAAATGTTGGCATCCACTTCCTCGAAATGCTAAGACAATCCATCCTTTCCTTTCTCCTTAAGAGATGCCAGCTAACGCAAGAGAAGAGAGGGAGAGGTCCTCTGTAACACAAGTTGTGCCTCACATTACTGTGTCCCCAGGGTGTCCCGGCCTTCTCATCCCAAGGTTCCACTGGCACTACGAGCACCTGTCCCCCAACCAGATGCCCTACGACCATGCCACCAATCACGCCACCGAGAGCCACCTGCAGACTCTGCTGGGTAACCCTATGGGACGGGGAGGGGAGATGGGGCTCCTTAAAATGGCCGCCGAGGACGGACACCAGGAAGACGAAGGGAACAGAGACGCCGAAGAGTATGGCAGCCACCACTGCCGCCCCCACCATTCCCAGCAGGACAAACTCCAGACCAACAGAGATCGGCTAGACACGCCTCTGTCGCCCGGTAGCAGTAAGGTGTTCGCCGTCCCTGAGGTCCAGGGGATGGTCAGCATGGCCTTTAGCGAGACGCCGTGGGAAACGATGGAGTGGCTGGACCTGACGCCTCCCAGTTCCGCGACTGCTTTCGGCGGCGCTACTCAGCCCAGTGCGCCCAGTATCTTTAACACAGAGTTCCTGGATGTGACGGACATTAACTTGAACTCTGCCATGGACCTTCAACTGGAGCATTGGTGAAAGCAACGATGCCAACATTAATACCAAAGAACTATTGAATTCTGCCCTATATTTCTTTAGTCTAAGTGTGAGAAGTTCCTCTTTGCTGTCGTACAGTGGAATATTATTTTGTATAGTCGTCTAAAGTTTGACAGCCTAAAGAGATGTTGTGAAATTTTATCTTGAATCTTAACTTTACTGAACTTCTTTTCCACCAATGTCATTGTAACCACAAAAAAAACCCAGGTGCTTTTTGATACAATTTGTGTCCATTTTGAACATTGATGCGCACAACTGTCACTGAGTTGAGGACTGACAGTGGACACATGTAGTACTTTCTGTACGCACCATCAGTGTTACACCACCTAGACTTGAAGACAGAATTTTTGCCAATCACTGCATACCTACAGAGTGAATATTTGTGTTACTGGAAAAAAAGAAAGAAAAATCCCCCCAAAAGACTAACAAGAATATCTGGATTTCATAGAAGCGGCCAAATTGTAAATATCACAACAGTTTTGGAAAATCTCACATCTTCATCCTGTTGTCAAAAGTGTGGGAGAGAGTACAACCCAAAAATGAAGTGTATAACACAACCATTTCAACGTTTGATGTAAATATGAGATATATATATATATATAAACTAACAGAGCACCTCTTGCTTTAACACACATTTGTCACAGTTTGCTTGAGCTTTGAATATAGGAATGGTTGTTGTTCTTTATACATATCTACAGTTTCTGACATATTTATGTACAGGAAGACATAAAGGGGAAAGTGATGTCTGAGGAATCTTTGGTCTTATCCGTTTAAACCAAGAGACAAACTGTGCCTTACTTGCAAGACATGCTTTATGAATAAAATTTCCCAGTTTTATATTGATGACTCTACAAAAGCTAACAGGCATTTTAAAAGCTACAAAAAGCCAATTTAAAAAAAAAAAAAGAAAATTTTATATGTAATTTTTGTCCTCTTAAATTGCAACATCTCTATTTCAAAGTCAATCACATTTATTTATTTTGTGATTTTGTATTTATACTTGATGTTGTATTTATGCTGACATTCCTTTGATACTTTCTTGATGTAACCAAAAATTACATATATATTTTTTTGGACCACTGACTCTTTTAGGCTAAGCAGTTTCAAAATGTGGGGAAAAGCGAAGGAGTCGACCTAAAAAGCCGCGTTATCTCAAATGACAGTTATCAATTGTGTGAACCGTCCATTGTAAGCACTTGTGAATAGAAAAGAAATGTAATATATTCAAATCTTAACTGTGAATACTTCTAAAAACTCCCCCTACAGCCAGCAGACAAATTGGTCCGCTCAACACAACTCTGACCAGTAATGTTCTGAACACTCTAAAAAGTAAGAGTTTGAATTTCTATAGTATCTTCTGAATGTATTGAAAGAAAATACATGAAGACACCTGTATGTGTTCCAAATGTGCAGCATCATCCACAAAACAATTTCTAGGCTATGCAACATTGTCAATACCATAATATTCCAAAGTTCTTGCAGCAGAAAGCAAATTTTTGCATACATTGTATAAAAAGACAATTGTTTTTATTTCTATTGTCTGACATTTATGCTACTTTTTTGTCAGAAGATTACATAATTTTGGGGGGGTGAGGGGGATTTGATAGAATTGGCTTTAAACTGCCTTTAAACTTGAATGAATCTTTTTGGGCATCCTGACACAAGTTTCTCACATTAGTTTGCTGAAACCACGGCCCACTCCTCCTGACAGAACTTGCTCACTCGCACCTTCTCAGCTAGGGAAGCCGAAATACCTAGAAGCAATGCCACTTACACCAGTGGCAGGCCCAGTTGGTACCTGGGCCTCCATAGGTACTTTCCTGATTTAATCCACCACTATGGCCTTACAAGTATACAAGCCACCAACACTATAGTAAACACACAACGCAATATAACAGGGTCAGGTATTATAAAGGTTTGTTCAGTCCTTACATAAAGTTAGTATTGAGTTTTCGGATTGAAATGCATCCTGAGTTACCACATAAAAACTAAATACATGAGCCATATCCAATTAAATATAGAGAGAAGACAGCTAAGACCATATATACCTTTGGTATATATAGATATAAGTGGCCATTTGTTTATCAATTAGCCTAACAATTATGAGTTTTTCACCTTTTGTGAGTGAATACTATTGTTATAACAAACAAACAAAAAACTGTTTGGACGCCTCCAAGTCTCTACACTATATCCAACTGTCCCAAAAAAGAATAAAAATAAAGCACAAAATACTCACTCAGTTGCAGATTATTTCTTCACAGACAAAATCCATCCTCTTCTCTTTGCGAAGACAAACCTCAGTCACGTTTCAGTTCCATCAACTAGTCCTTCTCTATGGCCTTGTTGTATTTTTGGGGGGCAAATCCCAGCCATTTCTGCAATGCTCCAGCGGCTAAGTGGTACCGCTCACGCCTGAGACTTCCGGGTCTTCACGATGTCAAGTTGTTCAGAAAAAGTCTGCCTTGAAAATTTATTTCTTTTTTTTAATCATGAGAGTATCTATATCTTCTTAAGACATTGAATACCAAAAATAAAAATTATAATTTCACACACATTAACAAGAGCAGCACAGTTTCCTGGCGATATGCTTTGCTAGCTAAACTTCCTATAGGTTCACTCTGACCGTCCAATCAGAGGGGGGAAAACCTCTGACGCCACTACGAGCAGCCGTTGTGAATCAGCGAACCTGAAAGCTGATTGGTTAAAAGAACCGTTCCGTTCGTTTACTGGCTCTGGGCAGATTAGGCTGCACAATACAAAAGAAACACAAAGAAACTGAAATCTGATTGGACGGAACACCGATAATGCACACCGACATGTATAGGAAGCCGTGCAGACAAGTCAGACGTTGTAAAACAAAAACAAACAAACAAAACAAAAAGTCTCACTTAAATCAATTTTATTAATTTTTTGGCAGTCAGTTAATAAAATTTAATGGAGAAAAAAATTATAATTTGGGTTGTAAACATCTTGATAGTGCTTAGTCCTGAAGGCTATTGTTAGCAAAGCAACTAATCCAGCAAACAGCGTTTATTTTTCCTCTGTGCTGATTGGTTGTACTCACAAGAGCTGAAATAATGAAGAGTAAATATTAACTTCTGTGCCTAGTAATGAATACTATGGTATATTTTGTGTGTGAACTATTAAAATATGCAATTATTTTTTATAAGGAGTCTCAGATATTCCTGGGGTCTAGCTATTCATAGGCAGCTGTGGTCCTAAACCCCTGCAAATACCAGATGTCCACCTTATACTTTATGTTTGATTCCCTTTTCTTCCTGCAAATATAACAAAGATCATTATGGCCAACTTTTTGATTTTAGTTTCTCCTGAGCCCGTGGCATGTCTCCAAACGTTAAGGCTTTTACAAATTGTACGGTTTTTCTTTAATGTCCTTTTTGGAACAATGACTCTGAGTGGCCTTTCAAAACCTTTCAATGTGAATAATATCTCACCAGATTCAGACAGCATTTTCACAATGTATTTATTTTATTTTATTGTTTTTACTTTTGTTAAAAGTCAGGCTCATGTTACCCAAAAAAGAACCTTTCTTGTAAAGGTCCATAACTCTTTTCTAGGTTGGCTGATTTCTTTAGGGTTTTTTTTTTTTTTTTCATGATGTCACACAAGGAAGTAATGTGTTTGAGGGATTGGCTTAAACTGCATTCAATTGTACTTGAATCTGAATATATCTGAAGCTCCTAAAGCCTTGACATTACCATTTGGACTTATTTAAAGTAAACAAAATAATAACCTTGTTACGCATAAACCTCTGAATTTGATGAAAGTGATAAAATAAAATTCCAAAAGTCATTATTATTGCATTTAGCTAATATAAATAATTGTAATCCTAACTAACCTTAAAGGTTCAGTTGTATTGAATGTCAGAGAATTATTTTTCTTTTTATACAATGTGCATATATCTGGTTTCAACACTGTACACCTGATGAAAACCCCTAGAAGCCATAACCAAGGTTAATCATGAAAGGTGGCCAAAACAAAAGCACTAACTCAAATTAAAATGCAGCTTGACAAATTTCTAGTCATAATTTCTATAAATTATTCTAATCATTTTATTTGACACATTGTGGTTATATATCAATGTGTGGAAAGCATTGGTTTAGAGCCAAAAGGGAAAGATTGGGCAAGTTTGGTTGTTTGGATGACAGAAAAGACATGTAGAACATTTGCAATAGAAAAATTTTAGTAATTCCGAGTGAATCAAATTCCAGACAGGACTGCTGGCTGGAAAGTCAAGCCATAAATGCTCTTGTACTTAAACTGCTATCACATTTTATCTATGACTTCTTAGCTTTTAGCTTTAACAAAAAGTGGATTAATTTGGCCTGACATTATTAAAATGCCAATATAAGGCTAAATATAGATATAAATTATAGGTTTGAAACTTTATTTAGACATCTGCTAAGCTCTCATTTATATTATATATTTGAAAATATAAAGATCTGGGACTTGTAGGTAAACTTGTGCTAGCTGCTTTAGCAATGCTAATTCCTAAAGCAGCTAGGAAATAGCATTCCTAAAGCAGCTAGCACGGGTGTCTCTTCTCTTTTTGTTTGAGAAGAGACAGGAAATTATACCCAAATATGTTGACTTTGATCGGGCTAAATTTAATCCACTTTTTGCACTCATCAGACTTTCCATTCGACATTCCAAATTAAATCCAATTCATCATTAACCTCTGTTTTATTTGCTAAAACTATCTTTGCTAGGAAATCTATCCCATTCTTGATTTACATTTTTTTGTTTTCAAACAAGTATGACTCAATATGAAGCCACAGCTTTGGTAAAAGTGTATTATTCAAGATGTTTGAATTTGGGCGAGAAACTGACAGGATTTATTTTTGTTATCCGTAACATCCCGTATCTACGGTCATTGCCACTTTGGCGTAGTTCTGGTTACAACTGACCCGAGAATCACGTTCTCCATGCATTTTTGGTGAACGGATGAAGAAATGGCGTTGAAGCTGCTTTTCTTTTCCACTACAGAGCTGCGTGAAAGTCTAACAACAAATGTAATCAGAGTGACGGCTCAAGGTGCATCCTGAAAGATGAATTTTCAGGTTCCAAGGTGGGGGGAAAAAAACCCCATCTGTATTAACCCCGAAATTCCAAAACATATCCAATATGGCTGTCCTGAGTAAGAAAGTTCGTTTGTTTGCCTTTCTGATGGCTTTCAATGTCAATAATTCAGTCAGACATCTATTTGTGAACATGTGTCTTTATTGTCTGATTTTTGAAAACTGTTAGTCCTGAGATTCAAACTAAGAGTTGAGTAATTAGAATATAGCATTAGCCGCGTCGGATATTGAACTGTCGCTGCCACAAATACGAAACAAAAATGCAAGTGAAAACATGTGTATGACAAGTGTTGCCCCAATAGTGGGTCATCTATCTACTCTGTAAAATCAGGTTTGACTTTAGCATTTTTGACCGTTTTACGCTTTACCTATGGACATGTTTAATGGTTTACACGGTTTGATTCCATCACATTCAAAGGTGTTCTCACTTTCTGTCTTAAATATGTTTCCCAGTCCTGTTCACCCATCTGGCCTTATTTGCAATAATTCTCCTTAGTCAAGGCCAGAAAGCAAAAAAACCACATCTGACAGAAGCTTCCATGTTGCTTGGCCACCAACTTGCCTTTTGTCTGTTGTAAAAAAAAAAAAAAAAAAAAGGGTATTGTGGATTTATTTCTGTATACAGCTGAAAGAGCAATAAAAATGATCACAGCTAAGTATTTTCAGTTCTTTTTTGTATCCGTGTTCCTAAGCAGCACACAACCAGACAGACACATTTTCAGTCTTTTTCATGGGGAACTTTTATTGTAACCCTCAATAAACATACCTTATAATATTCATTGCCCTTAATATCATCTTATATTCTAATATGAACATTCTGGTAAATTGCAATTTGTACAACATGTACCCTGCAGACTCATATTCGCCAGTGGCAAAGTGAACTTCCTGGAAACGCAGAATAAACCCCGCAGATCTGCAGGGAAAACGGCGCCATCTACTGCCATTCCGGAAGGAGACGAAAAGTACAGGCCTGACAAGAACTCCTTATGACAGAATTTAATCTGGTGGTTGTTAATGTTTTGCTTTCCCGAACAGGTAAAAAAAAAAAAAAAAAGACCGTTCACTGTTCCTAACAAAATGACGCGATGTACACCCACACAATGGGAGGTATGGCACAGCTAACGGCTGTAGAGACCCATAATAAACCAAACATATGCATTTTCATTGACTATCCCAAATGTAACGATACCAGTAATACTCCAGCAGACTAATACTATTTAACTAATCTTGTAAACTGCTATAGCTGAATTGTACAACCATTTAACTGAGCATACAGCCCATTTCTAATGTCATATAGGGTAAGGGTGCTGGTATGGTTTTATCCTCTACATTCTTACTATTAAAGCACCACTAAAGTATTTGAAAACATTTCTTTTGGCTCAACGTCACAGAAAAAAAAACCCAGATGTGACTCAGATGAGAATAAACTGCCAAAAATAATAAATCAACCTCATCAAGAATACCACTTCCTTTTGGATTTGAGCCACAATGGCAGCATCCATTTGCTTCTCAGAAACTGCAGCATATTTGGTGATAAAACCAGTGAATTTCACTCTAGATTTAACACAATGAGAATTTTATTATTATTTATCATATATTTTCCTACACATTTAAATTTATTGGATGATGGACCTCTATAGTGTTGCATTAAGTGTTTTGTTGAGAAGCTACCTCCTTGAAGTCTGACTGCTCTTCTCGGGTCTTCGTGGTCGGACCTGTTCTAGGACGCTATGACACGTTTGGGTCAAACAAATTGATAGGCGAGGAAATGGCATGATGGGTTCAGCCCAGACGCATGCTGGATCACCAGAGGACATGCAGGCTCCAGGGTGACCTGAGGGGTCAAAGGGCGGGAGACGAAGCGAGGAGAGTCTTTCCTCCTCTCAACAGTTGTGGTATGGAAGTTGGTAGCATGTGATTAGCAGCATTTTACCGTTGTTCCGTCTATTTCTTTTATTTGACAGAAAGAAGCTGTCAGAACATGTGGAGCTGTAGTTACTACTGCATGCCTGTATGTGGCAGCATGGAGGATCTGTGAGCATTATGGGTGAGTTTGACTGTACAGTGCTAAGACAGGCTGTTGAGGAGAAAAAACAAACAAACAAAAAAAACCAGTCTATATGGTAACATTTCTCAGTACGAAGCCACATCTCCTCTCCTGTCTGACATGATCACCATGTTTTAGGAACGAGCATTAAAAGATCTGAGCAGAACCTGCCAAGAACAGCAGGTGAGGATGGCTATATACATATCTATTTACATCAGTGAAAACAACATCCGAAAGTAACTTTACATCAGGCAATGTAGTATTGGATTAACCTAAGGTTTGATTCTCTGTGTGTGTTGCCTTATTGTTTTAGTCACAGAACTAAGCGTCTTCCTGTTTCAGAAATCAGCTGGTGATAATGTTCATGAAGCTTTATGAGCGTGACTTTGAAGCAGAACCTTCTATAATTTTCAACAAATGCACTAATATGTATAGAACAGAGTTTGTGGTTTAACAAGGTGGAAACTATATAATTTTTGCTAAATTGGCAAAACATATCAACTATCCGTTTATAATGTATTTAACTGTTAGATGTGACAGCTTTAGCTAGCTAACAGTCAGCTAAAATTTCTGTTAGCTAGAACTTGCATCTGGGTTAGCTAGCTGTTTGCTACAGCTACTTAGGCCACTTGTCAGCTAGCTGCTTGCTACAGCTAGTTAGGCCGCTTGTCAGCTAGCTGTTTGCTACAGCTAGTTAGGCCGCTTGTCAGCTAGCTGTTTGCTACAGCTAGTTAGGCCGCTTGTCAGCTAGCTGTTTGCTACAGAGTTTGTGGTCTAACAAGGTGGAAACTGTATAATTTTTTGCTAAATTAGCAAACACACTAGCATGTAGCTGTTTGCTACAGCTAGCTAACAAGCGGCCTAACTAGCTGTAGCAAACAGCTAGCTAACAAGCGGCCTAAGTAGCTGTAGTAAACAGCTAGCTAACCCAGATGCAAGTTCTAGTTAATTAGGCCGCTTGTTAGCTAGTTGTGACAAAATAAATAAAAGCACTGTTAGTATGGATTATTTTCATTTGTACTACATTTATATAAAAACAGAAAACATAATTTCTTCGTTGTCTGGTACTTAGCTATGAAGCAAGTATGTCTAAACCAACTGTAACTTATGGTATTTATGATAGCCAGTCAAAAGCAAGAGTGTTAAAAAAGGAATTTATATAACACTGGTAAGCTAACAACTTTTGGTAGGTTTAAATTATTAATGTATATATTCCATGTCAATGTACAATTAGCAAATAAAACCTGTTTTCAGAGAAAACAGGCCTTTGGTTCTTTTTTTTAAGTTATTTGGTTAAATGTTTGGTTTTCAATGCTTTGCAAGTTTCTTTGGATAAAAAGTAACAACTACAGGTCACATATTTAATCAAATTGAAAAAATATCAATCAAAGATCCAGAGACTAACAGCTTTATATGTAACAAACCTAAAAATTAAACCATGTGTCAACTGTTAGGCGCTTGCCTTTACGAAACGTTTATGGAGAAATAGGATTTAGCAACATGCTATGTGAAAGGCTTAACATCACAGAAAGCTCCTAATTTCAATACTAGCTGAGTTTATCTTTCCCAGAAGTCTTTATAATAAACTTCTTCTCTTTTTGGTAAAGCGTCTTGTACAACAATGCTGTTTTTTTCCTGTGTCTCCGCCATTAACTAACAGCTTACCTGACTGTGTGCACTTTGTTTTGGGTGGTTAGCATCAATAGCTAACTGAAAATGTTCTTCTGGAATAGTACATACCTAGTTAAGTGACTTAAACAAAAAGGTCAAAGCTCACACACTGAGCCCAGCACTGCAGTAGGTGTAAGAAGATAAAACATTTAAGACAAGCCGTCACAGATTGCATATTAGGGGGAAAAAAAAAAAGTAAAGCCCCGCTAGCATTAGCTTTCCGAAAAGAAACATTTGCATATCCATTCATTGACTGTGTGTGACGGTGCTCACAGCAAAATGTGTGATTTTTAGACAGCAAGGTGTATCAGCAATAATCCATACAAGTCGTTATTTTAGGCGAAGACAATATGCATACAACGTACAATCCGTTAGTTTGCTGTTCTGTTCATACATCATAAGCTCCACACAATTTCATTTGGTAGATTTTTGTGAACAAGTTCAAGTATATATATATCTATATATATATATAGATTCCATGTATATATGTATACTCTATTCTTTGTGTCACATAAAAAGATGCATTGCGCTTTACTAAGACAAAGAAGCTGCTTCAAGTGTCTCTGCTTTAACGTGGAAGAGATTATTTTGGGATCTTAAAATGACTGGAAAATGTTTCTCTTTTTTGGGGGATTTTCATTTCATTGCACTGGGAAGTTTGGATTTAATTCCTTTGTTCTTTGGAACGTGTGAACAAACAGGTGATCCTACATAACTGAAGGCTAAGTTGACAAGCATCGCATCACAAAGCTTAGTGTACCACCCCACTCTGGACGTTAAAGGACCCCTCCCTCCTCCTCCGATGGGAATGCTCTTCTTGGCATCAGTCGACGTACATAGGGGAGACGGGCGAGGCGGGGATCTGATCCAGGATGCGACACACGTAGCTGGCCACGTCCACGAAGCGCTCCTCGTACATCAGAATAAACGGGTGTTTCTGGGAGAGAGGAGGCAAGAAGCTTCAGGCTCGTTCGGCTGTCGCTCAGATCAAAATGGCTCCAGGTTGGGTGAGCAAATTTTGGGTTAAATATGGCCTAAATGCCTACAGAAAGTCATTAAAGGTGTAAGTATTTGTAATTGTGCCCCAGTTTCCCTATTTTGGATATTTTTTCCTTTGTTTTTGAGAAGAAAAACTATTGTTCTACATGATTGTACCAGCAGGTGGCAATAATTCAGAAATAATAACCTAAAAAAAAATTCAAAAGAAGTTCCTGAGAATGGCTAAAGGAGTGTTGGGTTTGTTAAAAATTACCGCAAAACTACTTAAGTTCATGCTTTTCCCCTCACACTGCCTTCCTTTTCCATCACTTCTTCAGCACACATTTCTACTTTAAATAATAATAATAAAAAAAGCGTTGAAGTCAAGTTTGATGGATGTGTGATTTTGCAAAATTAGGCTGCTGTGTCTTGATTTTCATAAACCCATCTAGTCCACCCCAAAGGCTTTTGACAATCTCCCTTTTGAAAAAAAGTTTATAAAAATCTGGCACTCTTGTCAAAAACACTTCAGACACGTTCAGAAGAGACATTAAAAAAAAGCAACAACAACAACAAAAAAAGCAAAAACAACAGTAAATATCGACGTTGGTACAAACAGGTTTAGTTTTCTGCATTTTTGTTATTATTTGAATACCTGAATTACAAAAACTAGCTTGGTGGGTCGTTTTTTTGGAAGTATTTAAAGAACATTGGCGTAGGCAGGATGGCCTCGTTATTTCTGACCATAAAAATGCTACTATTAGAATTGCAGTACATCTACCAACTGCAGGAAATAAGAAAATGAATTGCTTAAAACTCCATTGAGGCATTCCTTCAGAAGTCAGAATAGTTTATAGCTGAATACCAAATTTTACTCAGCGACAACCATTTAGAGAACTACTGTTGCGGGTGTGTTTGCCTGTTGTTTTGTCGGCTGGTGTTGCGAGGAAAGTTGCTTTAACAGAGATTGACAGCAGAATAAAAACTGCAGTAATGCTCTATATATCAATAAGTTTCAAATTCAAATCATTAAACAACATTTGCCAACACCCCTGCTTAAATTTAATGCTGAAAAGACTAACTTACTTTTAAACTAGATACTTAAAACATGTCTTTAGCATTCTTAGACAGCTCTGTCATATCAAAATGAGTTTTACAAAATATTTTGTGACATCTTTAAGTTCAGAAGTTGAACTAAAGGAACGAGTCCTCTGCCACAACCTGTTAGCCTTTAACAACAGAAAATATTTCAAATTATGACCAAACTCTTTTCAATCCAGCTCCTGAACAAACCTAACAAAGCTAATGAAAGGGCACTCACCAGAAGCTCCCTGTACTTTGGCCTCTTTGACTCGTCTTTTGTAAGGCTGCACAAAAAAAAAAGAAAGAAAAAAAGAGCTGATTATCCATCACCGTAAGCAGAGCTCAGGTCAGATTTTACACGCCGGAAACTGAAAAGGCATGGAAGGAAAGCGGGAGGCTTTTCCAGGGGAAAAATCTGACCCTAAAATCACCAGCATCCAATTTTTGTTCTGGGGAAGCTAAAAACAAAACGAGGCAAGAATGTTTCCTGCAATGACACCCACCATAGGTTAACGAAGTTGATGAACTTTGGGGAGAACTGCCTCTCCTCCGAGTTGCTGAGCTGTGGAGGCTCTCCTTTCACCACTTGTGTCAGCTGATCAAAAACACTATTCCACTTGGGGTATGGGAATCTTCCTGTGGCTAACTCATACTGGAAGAAAGAAAAAAAAAAAAACAGTATGAGCAACCCTTACCGGCCTCGTTTGAGCTGCGGTTTAAAATCAGATCTGGAGATCTTATCGGTTACCAAGGTGATTCCCAAGCTCCAAACGTCGGAGCGGACGTCGTAGCCCTGTCTGGAAGCACTGGGGTCTATCCTTTCAGGCTGGCAGAAAAAAAAAGAAGCAAATATTCACACAAAATAGATTAGATAGGGCAGTTTTCTTTAGGCTTTTATTTTAGGTTAATTACCCGATAACTAGATCAGTTGTGAATTCAAAAATATTGAAATTACAAGAGAAAAATTAATCACGTTTTGACACTTTTAACACATCCCCAGTAGAGAATTTGGTTTAAATATGTACATTTGATCTTTTGTTCCAGATTCTAAAGTTTTCCAGTCAATTCAGTGATCAAGAACAAATGACTAATTTCAGATAAACAGTAGTAAAGGCAAGGGAAACTATTAAATTAGGCCAAAGCGAACTACACCTGTTAAAATTTTGTTATTTTTTCTTTTAGCTTTGATAGTAAAACACGTTAAAAAAGCTTAAAGAAGTTCATTTCTCCTTGTCTGAAAATCTCTAAGGTGCGTTTAGCGCTGAATAAATGGGCCCAACTTTAATTCGTGCACATTAAACGAGCCACAAATTCAGTTGAAGGTTAAGCGGTTGGCACTTACTGCCATGTAAGGCCTGCAGCCTGCATCTCTAGTCTTGGCTATGGAATCCACCAGCTGGCCGCTGATGCCGAAGTCACACAGTTTGATGTTTCCCCTTCTGTCCATTAGAATGTTGGAAGGTTTGATGTCTGCCAGGACGGGAAAAATGAGTCAATCTGATAGAAATTAAAGCGAACGTTAGGTACTGAAGCTAAAAACTAAATACAACTCTTACCTCTGTGAATTATTTTCAAGTTTTCTTTTAAGTGATTCAGTGCTTTAACGGTCTGTTAAAAAAAATAAAAAATTTTTTAAAAAAATCAAACCGTCAGGTCATTTTCATGAATTGTTCCATGTAAATTGCAAGGAGGAAAACGTGACACGGTTGCTTACAGCTAATGTTATTTTGCCTAATATTTCCTCTGGAATGACATCATCTAATACGCAATATACATATTTGTAGAATTTGTCTAATGAGGTAGACATGAGCTCCATGCAAATCCAACAGTCGCCCTGAAAAAAAAGCAAGAAGAAGAGAAGAAATGTTACAACAGCAGGAAGTATACAAACACTAACTGTTAATAGCACAGTATATTTTAAAGATTAAAGGGGCAGTGTTATTCATTTTATAGGAATATAGTGTCATTTTGTAACATAATCAAGTAACTATGTTAACTTAAGATGTTAAATAAATCCTCTATATGTCAACTATGAAAAGAAATTTTACTTCCTCATTTAATGCCTTGAAATTGGGCCTCTGTCTCTTTAAGAACTAATGCTCTTTCTGAAACTCCGCCTTCAGGAAGTCATCACAACATCTCAAGCTTGGAAACTACAGCTCTGAGGAGGAGCTCTGACTCAAAGGCGGGGCTAGGTCCACTCAGGCATTGCCATTGAGATTAAAGAATTTCTCAAACATTAATGAAAGTATCAAGGTAACACTCCAGGCGTGTCTTTGATGAGGGAATAACATTATAACATGATGTAAAGCTAAAAAAAAAAAAAAAAGTCGATTTTAAGTGATACTGCCCCTTTAAGTGAGATCGTGGTGGATTTTCTAGACCTCTCTGAAGAGGGCGCCGTAGAACTGGACGATGTAGTCACAGTCGCTACTCCTCATCACCACGTCCAGGTCCATCAGCAGCTGCTTCTGCTCCTTCTCGTCCACAGTGGAGCGAATCCTCTGGGGGGAAATTCACACAGACGCACCGAACGCGGTCAGCTATACGAACGGAAAACGTCCAGATCACGTCACACGGATGTCCTTCCGCGGTCGGCGTGAATCACCTTGACTGCCATGATCTGGCCCGTCGGTTTATGGACCATCTTGTTGACTGAGCCGTAGGCGCCGCGGCCGATCTCCCCGAGGTCTCTCAGGTCCTCCGCGGTGAAGTCGCAGTGCTGCTCCGGGGAGATCTTCAGCTTCCCGGACGACTCGATGCTGTGTGTCCGCAGGCGCTCTCTGCACGAACGGAGGCGGGAGCGGTTAGCCACCAAGCACAGGACACGAGAAAACAGAGGCCAGACGATGATGAAGGAGGAAGAAATTAGAAGGAGAATTAAAAGAAAACTAATACTGAAAAACCAGAACCGTTGCCGTAGTCGAACTCGTTTAGTTTTAACAGCCAAAGAGACATTTTGGAGTCTTACCACGATGTCGTCAGCATTTGCTTTATTGTAAAGTCACAAACTTTAGTTATAAACTCTGTTTTAAACAGCCGCTGTGTATGTGAAGCCTTTTTACCAGATCCTGATTAAAGACTTTAGTTTTTTATGATGTTAAGCCGCCGTCCGAGTTTATAACTTCAAAAAAAGACACCAGAAGAACATTGGTCCAACATTGAGACCAACTTTTTTTGTTGAACCTTTGTATTTTTATTATCTTAATGTATAAATGCAGGGAATTTAAGCTAATTGTTAAAAAGACTTTTTAATCAGATTCTGTTAAAAAACATTTTTTTATTCTGGCAGAAAATACCATAAAACATTCACTTGTATGATCTCGGTCAGGGACGTGCGACATTTACAAAGCAAAAAGCAGTTTTTTGCCCCCAATCCAGCTAATTAAAACTCGTTACATAACTTTTAGTGGAAAGACAACTTCAAAAAATGTTAATGAATATCTACTATAGGAAGATATTCATTATATTCCATTATATTCCTGTTTTTAGGTTTTGAAACAAAGAAAAACATCAAACATTTACAAAAAAGAGAATCGATATATTTTCTTCTATGGGATGCTGACGTTTGTGGGAAATGACGGAAACAAAAAACACACAAAAAAACACCCCCGACATAATAATGAGAAAAAGCATAATAGATATTTCTGATACTTTTATCATTCTGTCCTAAACAGCCAAAAAAGCTACTAAAATTAGCATTTGTTATATCTATAGTTTGAAAAAAAAAAGTTGGTTCTGAACTTTTTTTTAGCCAAATTATCATTAGCATGGAAACAGGAAGAACTAAATGAGTTCAGGATTTAGAACTAAAACCAATTAGGTAAAACAATTTTAAAAAATACTCTATGGGCAAAAACTGCTAAACAAGGGATACATTAGCAAATTATTAGCTTTGCTTTGGCCAATAGAAAAAGCATAAAGAAATATCTCCAGAAAGTCTCTCTTTATAGTGAATTTCTGAGGCTGAAAATGGCATTAGCACAAAAGCTACCACTAGAGGGCGCCCTTCGGTCACGGCATATTTAAACAAACTGTGTAATCAAGTAAAAGGAAGTAAAAATACATTTAAAAAAAAAAACAAACCTCCATGGCTTCCCAGCCTTTACTTACATGTGAGGATTCTGGAACGATGGAGCCGTGGGATGAAGCGGAAGCCTGGAGGTCGGCTTCACTGGAGAGTTGGCGAAATTTAACTTTAGAGCTTTACGTTTGCCTGGTTGGCAGAGAGAGAGAGAGAGAGAAACACATCCAGGTTGCCACACAGAGTAGGAGGGAGGTCAGCCAGATGATGCCAACAGCCGAAACAAGCACGTCTCAATACATCAGAGTAGAACCAGTGATTTAAATAAAACATGAAACTCTTCATTGCACACAGTCTGAATTACTTTATTACTATTCTTTTTGGCGATTAAGGCTTACAGCTCATGAAAATGAGTAGTTATATTACACAAAAATGTATTTTCAATACAATACAATTCAATACTCTTCTTTAGTCTTTCGTCTTACTCACAATTGGGTGGGTCTTAAGATAACGTCTCTCATAAAAATCATTCTTTGTTTTAGGTTTCTGCAGTACTCAGAGAAACAAAACGTGTTGCTTTCCATCAACCTTGAACTGTAATTATAAAAATGTAATTATTAAAATATATTGTAACCTGTGTGCAATGAAATGAAGTCGTACATGAGTTTCTCTTTTTAATCTGAGTCAATAAAATGAAAGGAAATGTTTGATGATTCAGCAATTGATTAATGGCATGATATAATGAAGTTAGATTATTTCCATTCTAATGATTCATATTTTTTCAAGGGCAATTTTGTTTACATACAATTCATAGTTATGGTTTCGGGAGTGTGTCGTTTTTATTCATTGTTTTTGGTTGTGTTTTATCTTTTCCAACTCCAATATGGAGTGTTTTTATAAAACTGTAACAGTTTTATCGCTTGAAAATTGTCTCAAATCAACAATATTATCGTTTATCGCCATACTTTCTGGGGCAGTTTATCGCCCGGCAAAATTTGCTATATTGACAAGTCTATTGAGGATATTCTAATGTATTGAGATGCACCTGTGTACAGAGTGCAACATAATGCGTGTCTTGACTTGAGATAAGCCCAAATAACCAAATGCCCAATAAGCAATATATAAAGAAACAAATATTTGGGGTTATCTGAAGTTCCTCATAAAGTCAGAAGAACGAACAGAAGCAGAATGTCCCTGTGTACAGAGGTTCCCAATGTTCACAAACTTCTATAAGAAAAAACTCAAACAAATGGCATGCAGTGTGTGTCCACGTTATTGGAAAACCACTGGGGTGACATTGGAAATCTCTGTTCGATTAAAATGTGCAAGAACCCCCAAACAGCTCCCTTTTTAATAAAAATTTTCTACCAAAGCGTTCCCACCACTCAAACAGCACCGATGACTCGACACTTTGACTGGACTCGGGTGAATTCAACACAGGCGCCGGGATGAGGGTGTCGCTTTCAGGTGCTGAGGTTAAGTGCTGGGTCCTCTTTGCCATGCCGTGTCCGACCAGCTGGAGCGCAAACGGATCCCTTAACCTTTAAGCCCCCAGTGCAAAAGGAATGTTTGGTGGCCGTGTTGAGAGTTAACAGTGGACAGACATCCCCCCCTCCACTAGCTTCCCACCCGACTACCAGAACACCACACAGGCTCCTTCAGTAGTATACAGTGGTCCCTTCTGAACCCAGTTTTCCACCACCTGTTTGGATGACGGTATCAGAAGTATCTAATCCTGAGTACGGCTCACTGGATGGGGTGGAAACCACTTTAGACTACTGACGTGTTCCAACATAGAGTAGAAGTCAGAGTGCTTTGAGTGAAACTCTTAGTGCTTACTTTGGGGCACTCCGGACAGGCTTATCTGAAACCCTGAAGTAAAAGGAGGGGGAAAAAGGCAGTGTTTTTACTACATTTTCTCAGGGCTTATGTCAGCGTAAGTGGGTTGTTTTTCAGCAAATCTGGGTGCTGGAAGTGGAATATAGGGCAGGTTGCAGTGGGTCTGCTACATACATGTGTGTGGAAAATGAGAGGACAGAGGACTGGTGCTAGTTTTGATTATTTTTTGACAGCTTCAGACCAAAAATGAAGCATTTGTCACGTTCCACTGGCAGATGACTTTATCTCCGGCAATAAAACAACGTTTCTGCTAAAAATGACCCCGTTAGTTTCTCATGAGGCCCTCTCCAGTTGCTGGAGTATGAGTATGAATGTGTGCTTTTCAGCTAGACATATGTCCATGTTTGAGACTCTTATTCTGAAGTAATAAAAGGAAGCAGGAAGCAGATTTGGCCATAAAAACAGAAAAGCAACAGCATTTTGCTAATTTAAAATAATCGGTGCTTGTGCGCCCCTATTCTGTGGTCGCCCTGGGCAACTGCCCCAAGCTCCCTATATCAACACAAACAGATATATTTTGGAATATTTTGTACATACATACTAACATTTTATTTTTTTGTTGCGCCTCCCACTCATAAGCAAAGTCATGTTTTTGGTGAGAAATCCTGATATTTTTAGGATATTTCCAAATAGTCAGTGTGAGATATTTACGTATAGAATGCTGAATGTGTTACAACACACGTTAATATGTTTTATGCTGATGAGTTTTCTATCCTTCTCTTATGGGTCATGATGGATTTGGTGATGTCGGCAGCCTTTTGGAAATCTCAGAGTGGAAATAACGAAAAAAGAAAGAAGATACACAACAAAGAAAGTCAGGAAGGAAGGAAACAAACAAAGAAGAAATTGAAGGAAGGGTACAAAAAAGGAAGAGAGGCACAAAGGAAGGATACAAGAACAGATGGAAGGAGGGAAGGACAAAAATGAATAATAGAAATAGAGAAAAACACGAGGAATGAGGAGCAGAATTTTTTAGACGATAGGGTGAAAAAAAATAAAGTCGGTGTAATTAATTTTTCCATACTTATCCAGACCTGGAAAACAGTAAAATTCCCAGACTTTTCCAGACTGCGTAGGAACCTAGTTTAGAATTTGTGAGCAATGACATGTGCCAGTGGAACCAGACTGGGAGTCTGTATGCTGGGATGAGACGGTTCTCTCCAACAGACACTAGAAAAATGTAGTGTGTCTCTGAAGCAGACATTGTTGCTATCTGACGTCTACAATAGCTTTTTTTTTTTTTTTTTCAAACTCCGGATAAGGGATGCAAAAACATCCATAAATAAAACTTGGCAACATGCAGACAGGATGATAAGATGGAGGTGAATTTTTCCACAAATAAAAAGTGGAAGAAAAGGGAAAATTAATGACAGAGTATGGATAAGGAAAAGCTGAAGGAGTGTCTTGGCCAAGAAATGGCCAACAAAAACAAAGATAACAACCGCAGATCCTCTAAAAGAAGGCTAAGTCCTTGGAAAATAAAAGTGAATACCTGTTTCATTTTGACATCTCCAGCAGGTGTTGGTTTCTGCAAAAAACCAATCAAGGTTTAGATAAAACATTTCACACTAGACATCGGTCACAGAGTAAGGACATGCAACTTAGATCTGTTCATCTCAAGACTGCGTCAGCAGCTGCCATAAACGCGTCCATTATGGGACAGGGGGTCTTTCTGATGTGTTTCTCAGAATTTATTTTTATGGAATTATGGTCAGAAGTTTGCATAAACTAATCAAGGGCATGGATGCAATGATACTTTCTGCCTTTAACAATTTATTTGAACTGATCTTTCAAATAAACTGAACGACTTGTTGGACAAATTGAAAGACTTCTTGGATTTACCAATAACCACAGTAATAGAAAGGCTGTGGCTATTTAAAAAGGGTGAAGGAAGATTTTAGATTGGAAACTGCATTCAATTTGAAAGATTTTTTTTTTTTGTTAATCCTGCTTCTTAAAGAGAGCTGCAGATAACAGGAAGGCTAAACAAATCCCAAGTTGGTGTAGAGAAACTCATTTATGGTCAAATATCCAGCCAGAATTAGGCCAAAAGTTTGCAGACAGCTACAAAATGTGTGTGATGGAGGGGAAAATGCTAAGAAGGATTTAGCCTTTTATGAATACTCTGTATCCTGGGTGGATCAGGGAAAATCCAAGATACCTTCAAACTTGTGCTTTTTAACACTCGCTTAAAAACCAATAATTTTAAGCATGAAATTAATAATTGCCCATTGATTAATGCATGTGAACTTCTTAATAGAAATCTATTTCTCACTTTTGGGGGGGGGCGAGGGGAGAATAAGAAGAGCCAACCATGACAAATGAATAAGACCAGCTGGCTGCAACTTTTACCAACCCATGGTATATGCTTCCTGTCCGATAATGGAACTTGCTTGCTAACTTGTGTTAGCTCGTGAGCTAAGCCGCGTCTAAACCCACTGTTTCATCAATTAGCAGCAAAGCACGTTTACAAGCAACAATGAACACACTGTTTGATAACATTTACAATGTGCCTCATGTTAGCGCGTTTTAATTTCGATAACTCCCGAGTTGGGTTAGCAACACAGAAACGTTCGTGACTAGTAGCATCTAAACAAGAGTTATGACTCAGCGACACATAACTATCTACGAGCAATACGTTTAGTGTTTGCCAAGCCTGGACGTAAGACTCGGGCACTGACAGGGGTGTAAAGTCACGGTGGCCTGCCTGGGGAGAGAAATTCATTTCACAGTAGGGCCTTGTGCTTGTTGTAGCAACAGTGTGCTAACAACATTGGAGTTAACGTCAGAACCAGGCTGAGTTCATCTTTACACTGAACACTTCTGAATACAAACGACTAGTATCTTATAGTATAGAAACATTTCAATATATCCGAACAGGAATGTTTGCTTTAAAACTCAGTTAACCCTTCAACATCAGTTGCGAAAACAGTAGTCGTGTTAGTGTTTAAGCTACTTCAAGCTAACCCAATCAGCCAGAGCGTAAGCGGAAACTACGCAAATAGACATTCAAAATAAAAGCCGCCGTTAAAAAGGCGTTCTTTGATATTTAAAAGTTTTTACGGTTGTATACTGAGCAGTGAACTATTTTTTGCTTTTCTTTTTGCATGAGATTTTTATGTCATAACAACAAGAAAAAAAAAAAAACATTTCTGATATATTTTTCTGAATGTTATGATATACTGCTAATTAGTGGTGGCACTTTTAAGCATGACACTGCGAAGAATTTTAATGCACAGCATCTGAAATATGGCGTACTATATATTATATATACAAAGTCTTTGCACTCTGCACATTAATTTTGCAACAGAATGTACATTGTACAGTTTTCACAGTTAAAACACTTTTGACTACAATACTTATGTTTATATCTATGCTACATTTTACGGTGTTTGGCGATTTTGCAAAGAAATAACAGTGCTCTGTCACCACCCTGTACATTTTTATTTCATTTGTCATACAAGTCCTTTACATTTCTCATGACAAGATACGTATACGTATTTTATTTTGAACGTTGTCACCGGAAACACAAATGTACATAAGTCCTATTTGACCACGGTGGGGAGGAGGGTTAGCTTCAGGGAAGCCACAAGCTATCTTTTCCGACTAAGTTGGCCATCTACGCTGGAGACGGTAAAAGACCGAGAGAGTATCCGTCAACGCCTACCTTGCATGCTGCTGCTCTGTGTCTGTTGGTGAAGGTGATGCGACGTGGCTCCCAGAATATTGCCGGAGCCCGTGGAGTTGCCGTTCGGACTGGGAGTCGCCATTGTTGTGTTCCGGCGGCAGCCAGCGCTCGGGCTGCAATGCAGAGAGTGAAACTTCGCCCTCCCTCCAGACGGGACACTGCGTCACTTGAACGCAGCAGCTGTACCACGGCCACGTCTGGGCCGCTGCTGCCTTTAAGGACGGTCGAAAATCCTGGTTACCACCACCTTATACTGAAACATTAATACTTTTTGATATACTGAGACTTGTACTCTCTCTGTATAAAATGAACTTCTTTTTGAATAAATGTGGATGCTTTTATTTAAAATTTTCTGTACTAATCTTTGTGTCTTCTGGTTTATTTTACCCAAACAGAAGAATGACCCGAGCTTTTTATTTATGCATATGCACTTCAATCAACGTTGGGTTGTCAGCATTTTTAAAAGACTGTGCAAGTCGAATCACGACCTCCGAAATGCAAGAATAGACTTGCGTGGGTTATCAGACAGGAGTCTTTCGGTCTTCTCTAGGTGGATATGTCACGACAAGTGGTAAATCTGCGCTAAATCAGTCTGTTTGGGTTAACTTTATGCAAAACAACACCCAGAATTTAACTTTTATTTCCAAATGCACATTATGGCGCAAGAAGAAAAAAAGAGTTGGGAGTTAACTTTTTTTTTTTCCAGCATATACCCCTAAAGTGTCTGTACCTTCCCTGGAACAATTTATTTTGCCACTTAGAAGTTCTGGAAGAACTATTTATAACCTTTGAATATGTAGAACTGCAGGTTTCCTTCTAAAATGTGAAAGTAACATACATATTTTTTCAAATGTAGTCAGATTAACAAAAGTTATTTTAATTACTTTATCACATACTTGTAATAAACTGCAAACATAATAGTGTGATTTTTTTAAATTTTTTTTACCTCCATCAAATTACTGAAGCCCACCACTTAAAGTCAGTTAATCCATGTTTTAAAGTTACATTTAAAAAGTCACTCTTTTTACACCCACAAATGTAAAGAAAGGAAATGCAAAATACACAAACCAACTGTTGATGCACACCATACCTTCACACTCGTATGAAAAAAAGTTATGCGAGCAAATTCACGTGAATGCATCACACGCTGCCTCCATTCAACTCAACACTTATTATATAAATGTGTTTTTATTATTATTATAGTCACGGATTTCCAGAGTAAAATCTTAGAGATCTGAGCTTACGTCAGTGCATAACTACCCATTAGTAGAACCTCAGTTCTGTACCGTGGGATACAAACCAACACCGTCATGAATTTCTTTGAAAATATTCCTATATAAATAAATGTGCAAACGTCATTATTTTCGATTCAAAGTCAAGTGCAAGACATTTTGGGAGACATTGCTTAATAAGCTGCATATTCCTACTTCGTTTGTCGGTCTTCCGCTACGAGACGTACATCTCGTCAATTAAAGTGACCCAGAAAATCCGGCAGAAAATGTGCGGAACATTTTAATGACGTGACCGTCCCCCCGCCACATAGGCCGAGTCATCAGGAAAACAGAAACACCCGGTCCATGACCCTGCCGCTCCCCGTCAGCTCCATCCTGTCCGGGTAGACGGAGACCGTGGCGTAGGCGTCGCTGTCGGGCCGGGTCTCGATCACCCCGTCCAGCGTCAGGTGGTGCACGCCTGTGTCCAGGCAGTAGCCGCCGTTGTGGGCGTGGCCAGCCATATAACACACCACGCAGCTGTGGGAGCGAGTGACGGCCAGGAGGTCCTCGTGGTTCCACGCGAGGCAGACATAGTCCGTGGAACCGGGGTGCACTGGAATGTGACCTAGGTAAGGAAGCAAGAGGTAAAACAATTGGAATCACTTGGTTCTGCCTTCCGTGACTTTTAGCTGACCGTATTTTAGCTGCCTTTCAATCTGCCTGAGGAAAAAAAGACTTTTAAAAGTTATTTCTTTGAAATAAATAAATAATAATAATAAACGTCGGGAAAGTGCCCCAGTCAAAATGTTAAGTTCTTAGTAGCCAGATGGTAAAAATCCCAGATTCATTTTATTTATGATAAGTTAGCAACGTTACAAAAAAAACCCAAAACAAAATACTACGTTGGGAAGCAATAATTTACCAAAAAAGGAATATATGTGGCTAACCTATTCATATACTCAGCAGTCTGAGTTTATGAATTCATTACATTCATTACAGTAATGAAAGATACCTGATGTCCATATACATAAGTAGGCACACACACACACTTATATTTAAATATGAATGTATGTACCTGCAACAAAGGCTCATATTACATGCATACATGTTTACACAATACATATATACATCAAGCTTTTATCATTTTACATTTTAAGGCTCTGTTAAAGAATCTCACAAAAAACGTAACTCATTATTCAATTCTTCCCACAGTTTCACGCTGATAACTGAAACACCTGTAGATTTTACTTGACTTTACTCTTTAGCATGTTCAAATAATAACAAACCTCGCAAATTATATATTTACTCTCTGTTAACTTAAAAGAATTTCTGAATTCAAGAAGGAAGACTTGAAACAGTTTTTTTCACTTACTGACGAGAATAACTTTTTCCTGTTTCTCGTCCGCCACGGACAGCACCGAGTCCAGCCAGTCCAGCTGTTCCTGACTGAACCCGCCGTTGAACATCGTAAACCGACTGTGGCACGGCAACTCTGCGAAAAAGGCACAGCAAATGTTGAAGTCCACGAATCACTTGGCTAGGCTGATTTGATCTCTTTTTAATGTTTTTGCATTTTGTTGCGTCACAACCACAACCTTCTGAGGACTTTATGCAACACAACGTAGCACAGAAGGAAAATGGCGAAATGTAGAGCATAGAGCAAACATGCAGAAGAACGTCCCGCTGGATGGGATAAAAATTTTACTTCAACCTCTATCGCAAAACGCCGTGGAAAGCTGACACCGTACATCGGCCTGTACACCAATCTGACAGCGAAACACGGTGGTGACTGAATAATGCTGTGGGACGGGTTTTCGTCAAGATGGATGGAGCTAAATGCAACATCAGCCGTCGTTTTTTTCTCCGTCCACTCCGTAACTATACACTGCTTTGTGTGAGGATGTCAAATAAAAAAAAATCTAAAACATTGCAGTTGGTGGCTGTAATGTGACAACAGCTGCGTTTCCATTACAAATATGCGCAAGTCCTTGTTGATATTCTGCTAATGTCGAAAAAGCACAATTTGGTGTTTCCACTGAATTAAGAAATGAGATTAAAATCACTGAGCAACAAGCTGCTTTACTTGCTCTCGTCTAGTATGAGGCGTTTTGGGGACACTGTAGACAGAAGCATTATGGATTCAACACGCTGAAATGGCACACAATGTTTTATGAACTATGTCATGCTGTGAAAGCTACAGTGCAGCCAGCTGCACATTGTCAAGAAAGAAAGAAACAAAAACGAAACCCATCCTCCTCATACTATTTCCTGTCGTCTTCGTCATGGTTTTCACCAGTAGTAACATCCGGAACTTGATCACGTGACTAATGTGGCGCGAACAAAAGCGTTTCCGACAGTACTGCGAAATGACATGACGCCTCGAAAAATAATTTGGTTTTTTCAGATTTGCATGTTTCCATTAAGCGAATTTATTTTCGTAATTTCAATTTGCGCAGTTCTATGGTTAATGCCACAGAACTTCGCATTAACCATAAAATGTGAAAAAAAAAGGTTCAGCTTTAAATAGTTTTGTAAAGAAAAGTAACAGCCTTGCTTTCACTTCCGATGTACATTTGTCCAAAATGTACATTCCATTTTTCTCCCGGTATATACCTGGCGGACAGTTGAGATCCTCCTTGTCGTTGTGCAGCTTAATCAGATTCATGGCCTTGTTATAACGTTCACTGGACTCCGGTATGCCCAGCAGGCTCACGTCGTAGGCATCCAGAACAACAAATACAAACCCGGGGAACGGGCTAAACTTGTAGGCGTAGATGTCACCCTGCTTCGGCCTCCGGTCCGCGTACTGGCTGCTGTCCAGCGGCGACCCCATCAGCTGGCGCCTGCTGAAGTTATAAAACTCGTGGTTGCCCCACACGTGGTGCACCTTGACGGGGCAGGAGGCGAACTCCCGCACCACCGCGTCCAGCGCTCGCTGCGAGGCGCCGCTGGGCTTGTTGAAGCCGTCGATCACGTCCCCGAGCTGGAGGATGAAGTCGGGCCTGACAGCCGAGCGGGACCAACTTTCCAAGGCGTTCCGCAGCAGCTGCAGGCTGCTCCGGTAGTACCGCTTCGTTGTCCGGGAGAAATTGAATCCGTCATCAATGTCCGCGTACTGAATGTCGGCGATCGCGCCGAATGTAAACAGCGGCGCCGGTTGTTGTGGACAGAGGTCCATGCTGGGACTCCTGTGTCCACCGAGGGAGCGACAGCACTGACCCGAGACCCAGCTTCCTGGATCACCTTTACATAGCGCTCAGTTTTCTCATCTATCCCATGTTTTAACACACACGTAACGCCGAGGCTTTACGGTGTACTAGTACGGCACAATAAAACTACTTCCGGGGCCGCAATCTTTCAAAATAAAAGCACCCATGGAAATGCATATATGAACACCTAAGCAACAAAATTCAAAAATCCAATAATTTTGGAACACTTTGTCCCTCTTAACAGTTGAAATGCCTCAGTTACAACACTATTTATTAGCGTTGTCATGCAAACTAATAATTGAATTACATTGCAAAATGGTATTACCAACCCTTAAATGTCTAATAAGTATAATTCTGTGGCTGTAATTTACATTTACTAATAAAAAAAGAGGACGTTCAATGCCTTATTATAATAAATTTACTAAAATATAAGGAGAATGTAAGCCATATGTAAGGAGAATGAGACTAAAGTAGAGATGTTGTTAGAAGAGTACTTTGAAGAAAAATCTTATAAATACAACATGTATTTATCTATCTATAAGATTTCTTTCCAGTATTTAAAAAAAACCAAAACAATAATTTTTATTTCTGAATATTTAATTAATTCTACAAGTGTTTTTTGTTTTGTTTTGTTTTTTTTGGTAAAGTATGTTTCTGCTGCAAAAGGGCAATTTCGGGAATGTGATTACTGCTGTCCCCCTTCATCTTCCACCGTCTGATGTCAGGCTAGTAATATACTCAGGAGACCACTTGGGGGCCCCATCAGTGGATATCGTTTCCTCAGGCAGATCCTACAAAGAACAGAGGGAGACACAGACCAATCAAGAAGAAATGCTAGAAAATGATCCGTAACTTATTTCACACACACACAAATCAGGCAGAAAATTAGGACCACATTCCCAATGGTGTAAACAGGAGCTGCAGTTTTGGAGGCAAAATTATTAAACCAAAATGGTATACTTGAAGTGTCATGAGTTGCCACCCACATACAGGTGCCATGTTGAAGAGATATTAAAGTGGGTGTAATGTTATACCTGATTAGTGTGTATGGAACAAATCACAAGAGTGCCATGAAGCAAAATATGGAGCAAAATGAGTAAGTTGGAAAAATATCAAGCATTAAATAGGTTCTAAGGGATTCCAAGGTTGTAAAAGGTTCAAAAGATCCCCAGCATGCAACCCATAGATGTGGCCGAATCATCTATGCTGCAGACAGAAGTCACAGGATTGACTCAAGAAGAAGCAGCACCTTCTCCATGGCCTCTGACTTCCCAGAGAAAATGTTTTCGCCCTTCTGCTCAGTGTCCACGGGCTGAAGGTTTAGAGTTGGCACAATGTGGTCAGGTGGCAGTGTGTCTGTGTGACAGACGCTGTGTGTGTGCATTCATTCATTTTTACAACCTTACCAGCAGCCAATACATTCAACATGTGCTTTCAATGATAGACAAACGCAGGGAGAACGTGTTGATGGCAACTAATTTAGTAAGACTTAGAAAAACATTTATTTTGTCTATAGTACTGATATATTTCATTGATTTCCACAGGTTAAAAATAAGTGATGATTTACCTGATCTGGTTTGAGGTATTCTCCATATTGCTCACAGCCAATGTCAAAGACATACTTTCCAGGTCCTTGAGGCTGCAAAACAAGATTCCATAAATCGGCAAAGACGCCTAATTTATCTAATGATGTCACCAGTCAACACTACTCAGGATAAACCAGCAGTTAAAGTAAGAATATTGTTTTCTCTTTTGGAAATTGGACTGTGGTTTTCACACTTGCAAAACCAAACATTTGGTCGCCGCTGTACTTCTGATCGCTGCAGCATTAACAACATACTCAGTCTACCAGGCAAGCATATGAAACATGAAACTGGCTAATCAGTTTGTGAATCCAAACTTACAGTGTTCTTGACGAAGTTGCCCTGGTATCTGTGGTTAGCGTAGATGTATTCCCCAGCTGAATTCATATTGCCGTTCTCCCATGTGCCCTTGTACATTGCACCGGTATCCTTGTAGAGGTACGTGCCCTGACCATGTCTGGAAATCACACAACAACACTGACTTCACTCTGGAGAGACTCAAACGGAGAACGACAGCGATTTAAAAAGGTTTATTGACATGCATGAATTAAAGTTCTTTGGCGCTCGGGCGCATGCGACAATTTTTGGGATTGGGCTGGATTTTAGCTCGATTCCCAGTATGTGTACATTCGCACAAAAATCAAGCTTGTAAATTCTGGTCACCTCTCGAGAGGGCATCACACTGTTGAGTCAGGGTCATAACCCAAACTTACCTGAACCCCCCACACTGTGCATGTGGCAACATTGGAACGCAGGTGAAAAGAGTGCTTCTTTTACACTATACAGAATGGCAACATTAGCCAAGGAAGAACATTTGTTTTTGTTGACCATTCCCTCATTTTTGGATAAGCGTCCCCACACTTCTGGGTTTTTGATCTCCTTCTTCTTTGCATATCCGTATTCAAGAGTCCAACGTGTCGCACCCACGGTGTTAGCAGTCATGTTGCATGATGTGAGAACATTAGAACAGGAGTAGGATACCACTGAAAATGTCGTGCAGTGTTTGCCCAGTTTTGCAGGACTTATGGGATCTCCTTGTAATCTCTAATGCAGAGCTTGCGCGGTCTAAAGGAGTCTATGCCTCACTGGGGCAGCACAGTTTGGACAGCAAAAGGAGGGCCAATACTTTATTGGTAGGCAATCGTAATGTTATGGCTATTGAGTGCATAAATATACCTCAAATGCTGCAGCCATTCTCCATCGTAAATGTCTCCATTGGGGTAGGTGTAAACACCAAGGCCTTCTCTCTGGTCTTCTACCCAAGTTCCTATTAGGTAAAAGACAGCCACCAGTCACTGTTTGATGTCACGAAGCCCTTTCTTAGGATAGAAGCGTCCTATGACAAATATGACCTAGTATACAAGTAAGTCTAAGATGTGTGGATTGGAGAAAAACTGCAATAATTTTTCACAGATCCACATGACTGTTGCTGTCTTGCAGTCATATGATGCATAACCAAAAGACCAATTTAACAGAAATTAATGTTAGGCTACTCCAAAACTGAATTATTACTTTCAGTCAGAAAAACGGGATCAGTTTTGGGGTTATCTATACACCTATAGTATACACCTACATTGTTTTTACAAAACAACTTCTAGTACCTGTTCAATGGTATGTGGGAACTTTAAAAAAAAAAAAAAAAAACAGGCTGAATTTCAAATTGACAAAGTTTCTTTGTATTCTGATGTTTAAATATAAGTTTCTCCCCATAAATATATAAATACCTGTTACAAACCACAACATTTAAATCTGATATTCTATGGTACTTTTCAAAGATAGTGTATATTTTAAGAGCGGAGCAAAGAAAATTAATAGTAATCAATCAAACTGGTCCTAAAGATTTTGTCTATTGATTTTCCATCAAGGAAAATGGTATAAAAAATCTACATATCAGTACATTTGTAACTTCAAGAAGGGTATAATTATAATGTTGTCTTTCTGATTTCTTTCTCATGATACAACTCAATTAGTTATTTTTATTTTATATTACACACCACATACCTACTTTGCTCATTCAAGATAGATTTTAAAAGTTAAAGTGGCGGTTTTTATTTGTTTTGTTTTTTTTTAAACAATTTAATTTATTTTGTCTTGCTCTCCTTTGTAACATTGTTCATCGGCAGCCCCTGTTCTAAAAGCACGTAGGCCTTTACCTTCGTATTTGGATCCATCCGGATAGTAGAACGTTCCCTGTCCATGTTTCTTGTTCTGGACATAATCTCCAACATATCTTGCCCTGTTCCTGAAGCGGTATGTCCCCTGTTGGATAAAACTGTCAAAAAAGCTTCCAGAAACAACACACGACAATTTAATGTCTCCGCCTCCCCCAACAATATCCATATCCAACCCACGCTTCCGTGCCGCTTTCCGTTCTCATAGGATCCTTGGTAGATGTCTCCATTGGGTAGAAGAGCCTTCCCGAGTCCGTGTCTCTCCCCTACCTCATTTCTCCCCCCTTCATATTCCTGCACCAATCGGACACACACACACACACACACACACACACACCCACACCCACACACACACACAACATAGAGAAAGTTAAGGCAACAGCCATTCGGCTGTACACTCAATGCTTTTGTTTTTAACCTGCAGACACAGTAAACACACAAATTGCTTGATCTCACCCCGAGTTTATTGCGGTCGTCCTCGAAGTCCTCCGAGCTTTCATCCGACATTGTTCTGGATCTCTTCAAAATCAGCTATCTAGTCTGAGAGGAGATGCAACGGCTTGAAACCTAGCTTTAAAGAAAAGAAAAAACGGAGGGGGTTTTTTTGCGTTAGTTTGCCGTTGTCATGACAACCAGCAGTCGCACGTAACTAGGCAGCGCTGTTTTACTGTCTTCTCCATCTGATTTACCTTTTTTTTCCCCCCCACGGAGAATATTCGGTAGGAGTAGGAGTTATGGGTTTAGTACGAAGGAAAGGAAGGGGAAAAACATTTCCGAGTATTTTTCTTTAATAAATATGCTCAGTGATCACCTGACCAGGGTGCACCCTCGCTCTCACCCCGCTTTTCCGCACCTGGTGCTTGAGTTCCCATGTTAACAATGTACCTCACAGCATTAATGTGGATTTAGTGCGAGAAAATATTGAATTTCCCTTTCTTCACAACCTGCACTTTTGCTCACTCACCAGCAGAGTGCACCAGAGAGCGTTTTTAAACCATTTGATCTCTATTAACAGCTTATCTTCAGTTTCCTGTGAAGAGCTGACTTTAAGTAAACTACCTTTAACATTTTTGATATTCAGGTGACTGCAGTAAAGCTGATAGCCTCATTCTTGTTATCAGCTCTGCTTTGCTTGAAGCAGAACTCAAGCTTCTGAGTACCTTTTGTTCCTTGTATCAGCAGACGTTTTGCTCATTCATCACAAATAATAATATTAAGGAAAATAAGACTCCAGATGGTTGACTCTGTGAGTCATATGCCAGTGTGTTATTTTATGGCTAAAAATAAATGTGATGTGTCACACAGTGGCAGCGAGGAACAACACAAATGAGGAACTTGAAGAGACACTTGTTGACTTTTCATGCTAAATGTCTGTTTTTACACAGGCAGGCAATGACTGAACATAACTCAAGTCAGTTCAAAAATACTTTCTTAATCCAAATGGAAAATCAGTCCTGTTGTAACTCGTATTATTAGGCTCTTCAAAGAGTTATTAGATGCTGATGGCTGTGGGCAGGATGGATCACCTGCAGCAGTCTGTATTACAGCATAACTGAAGAAGCTTCTGACTGAAAACACGTTGTTGTTATATGACAGTTTCACAAAGAGGATGCTCAGGGTAGTCTGCAATGTTCTTCATTTTTTGAAAAATCCTTCCTTGCACAATAGTCACCAGAATTCCACAGTAGTCCCGAGAACAGAACCTCTATTATCAGGTCAGAGTTTTTAGGCTTTTTCCCCCCCATATATTTTATTGAATTTTCTCTTACAAACAACAAACTTAACATTGCAAGCATGTACTTATACACGCTCACATTCACTCACACACCCACCATTCAAACCTGCATGCATCATGTTTAGTTCCAAAAATGTACAAAACCCTTCAGATTAAGACAGAGAGAATGAAAAGACAATGTATAAATAGAAGCTGTAGTAAAGGCATCTGATCAAGACACCCATTAATAAGCTCCGCCTTCAGTCCCTATGATGCTTATATGGCTCCCAGAGGTTCTCAAAGTCCCGCTGTTTACCTTTGGCGATGTATGTTAGTTTTTCCAGTAGATTCCAATAGATCTCCTAGCTTGAAGTCTATCAATTTAGTCTTCTTCTGCGATTGTTTAAATGCCATTGGGTATATTCCAAATACACAGAGTTTAATCTCTACAGGGACTTTCACCTTAAAACAATTCAGGTAGACACCCAATAACATCCTTCCAAATTTTCTGGATTTTGAGACAATGGAGAAGAGTTTGTTTTTCAAATAAGCATCTCGTGCAAGCATCTGGAATATCACTGGACATATAACGGAGCCTAAATGATGTTATATTGGTTCTCATAAGCCATTTACATGTCAGGTCAGAGTTAGGGTCCAAATGGTTAACTTTGAACTGCCTTGTTGGTGAAATGTGCAATACAAATAAATTTGACACCACATATGTGGTAAAATATGTGGTAAATTTTTTTTTACCTCATATTTAACATTTTGCCATATAAGACACTGGTAAGTCCCTTTGTTTTTTTTTTTTACTGAAGTAAATATGCAGCAAAATGTGCAATACACAAAAACAAATATATACATACATTGAATCAAATATTCAAATAAATCAGAAGTGGGTTTAGATAAAAGTTCTCCTGTTAAAAACAACCTAAAAGAGTTGGACGGTCATACCGTCCAGCTTACCAAACATTTTCCTGTTACATCTTCTAAAATAAAATCTGGCAATAAAACACAGGTCAGCCATAAGGTAATCCTTTGTGAACAGTAAAAGGCTATTTCTGCTTCATTAAAAGGAAATTTAATGAAGCAGGGGAAAAAAACAAGGAAATTTATGTGTGGTGGATTGTAACCATGCTTTTATCTTTGAACGTTGATAAACCTGTGTATTTTTCTTATGTCAATGCGTTTATGGGTTGAGTAGCAGAGAGCCCATGAAAAACTTGTCGAATCCTTTCTGCTAACATGAAACAGCTTTTTCTGCTACTGACTCTTGCTTGGTGTTGTTTATTGGATTGGATCACTGCAGTTTGATGAAACAAAGACATTTGATACTTTCACAATTCCTCCTTTCCTGAGGGACAGAATATCAAATGTGATCGGTTTTCCGGACCACAATGAGGAAAAGTGAGCCAGAGAATGATGTTGCTACATTTTACACTATAAAAAAAAGTTGTTTTTTTTTCTGTTATCTGACCCAAGAAGCTTGTTTGAGATTTCGCCTGTGTTCACTTGCGTTGTAGCAAACTGCAGACATGAATTTACATGGCTCTTTCAAACGTACTTTCATTACTTCTTGCATCTATCCCATGAAGGTTGGATTTCTTGGGTGTGTGACCAGTAATTAAGGACAGATTCTTCCTATGGAGAGGTGGATCCTCCAGAATCACCATGGTGCTGTTGGTTTCTCTTCTTAATGATTCTGCCAATTCAGGAGCAGACGCTTCCAGTTTTCGAATGATGGATGGAACCGTGATTCACTGAATATTCAACGGTTTAGTCACTGTTTTATAACCTTGACATCATTTTTTATTAACTTGTTTGCTGGATTTTATTTATTTATTTTTTTCTTCATTTCGAAAAAAATACACATCTTCTTTCGAAATCGCTTTCAGACCATTTGCTGATGTGTGGATGGGGCGTGGCCTGTCCACCTGAAAGAGGAAACTGTCTTCAGAAAAACCGCGAAGAACGGCTGAATTTGGTCAGGTTAGATAAACAGTGTACGGGTATTACTCTACGACTACGTCGGTGAACTTACCGTTGATTACTTTCGGTCTACGACACAACAGTTGAAGATTTTATTTTGAAAGCAGACCACGCTAACTTCCGGTGTGTTGCCTTCAGGCTACAGTTCAGCCTCACGGCGGCGCGCGCGCGTCCTGACGGAGCTGGCAGACGGGCAGCTGGAGCAACGGAGCGGTAACCGAGGGGCGCTCTGACAGGAGCAGCTGGAGGAGAAAAACCTGCTCACCTTCTTCCCACCAGCCTCACCCACATGTCGAGGACATCACTGGATAGCGAAGCCACTCGCACGTCTTTTTGAACATTTAAGTTTGTGTTATTCGGAGCGAACCTGGAGGAGGACGGTGGCGGGGGGGGGGAAAGAGTTCATCACTGGCCACAGCACCGCTGTCTTAAGTGGGAAGTTTTGCTCCGGAGATGTCTGGCTCGTTCTGCAAAACTTTGTACCCGTTCAGCGGGGAGCAGCACCAGCAGGGACTGAGTTTCGAGGCCGGGGAGATTATTAAGGTGACCCAGGCTCTGCCCGGAGGATGGTGGGAAGGGGAGAAGGATGGAGCCAGGGGATGGTTCCCCTCTAGTTATGTGCAGGTTCTGGAGGTAAGCACTTTATTTTTGGAATTTGTTTCATTTGTGCTTCTGGTATTAATGAAAACGAGCTCAATATTGGAAATCCAGAGACACAAAAACTTGTCTCACAGACTGAAGCGCTGGTAAATTGTTTTCCCGTGGTGTTTTTTTCTCCCCCCCTCTCTCTTTTTCTTATCAAATTAACTCCAACCTTCCCAACAATCTGCAGGCAGGGCCACTTCCTCATTCCAAACACATTCCAGGGATGTGCTCAGGTCTTTTCTCTCTCTGAATGCCCCCCAATAACCCCTGCTGTCCCCACCCCTCACACCCGATCTGATCCCCAGGGAAGTTTTGTGGGGATCTGCTGCAACAGAGGGAAGGAGTGAGAGGGGGCTACTTCCAATCCTGGAGTAGTAAAATCTAAAACCAAAAGGCTACAGCAATATTTAGGAAGTTTTATTTATTATTTTTCACATAAGGGCTATTAAAAACCTGGCTATAAGGGAGGAAAAAATGACATATGCATAAATAAGTGACGTGGAAGAATAAAGGGAAATGTTATTCCATCACAGTCCATTTAAATGATTTGTTCAGTTCCTTGAAGACAGTTTGAAGAACTGGATTTTTTTTCTGTATTTTGATCCCATATTTTTAAGAGTATCTTTGAACTTTACCATCAAAGATGTAGTCTGGAAACTTCTAACACTGGATTTCAGTACTTTCCAAGTGTGGAAATGGTTTTCAATATCCCACTGTTTACATTTTTGTTTCCTTCATTCCTTCCTTGCATACATTCTTCTGTCATCAGAACGTCCCTTTGTCCGTCTGTTCGTCTTTCTTTCTACACCCGCTGTCCTTAACTTTGCAGTCAATGGTTAAAAGCGTAGTGTTGCTCTGTGTTTCGAAAGGATTGGGGAGAAAATCATAATTCCTGCAGCCATAACGGACATATCCCTTTAAAGTAGAAACACTTTCGTACAAGAAGTACTAAAAACGAAATTTGTGATTGTGAGCCTTCGCTTCTGAAAATACAGCCGTTCTGTCTGCAGTCAGAAAGTTGTAAACATGCAATGCACTGCTCTCCATTCCTGGCTATGGCAAGCAGGCCTGTCGCAGTAAGCAATAAATCAATAAGTCACATGATAAATGAAAACAAGCTCAATCATTTTCATTTGCGTGACTTATTGTTTTTCTCGTTTCTCTCTCACTTTCCACCAAAAGCTAGATGACATACATAGAGTCTTCAGTCTGGTCATAACTCACTTTTTTTGTTGTTTTGAAGGACAATTTTGTCTACAGAGACTTCATAACTCATTTTATTTGTTGTTTATGTTCTTTCATTGTTACTATCATGATGCTATTCGCAGTATATCACTTGAAAACGACCTCAACAAAACTGTATTATCATTTATCAGAATAACTTCTGGGACAATTTATTGTCCATTAAAATTTGTTGTGACAGCTCACAAAAAATTACTGCATAAAATAAATAAATCAATCAATTTACTTATGTTTTTACTTATTAAAATTTTTCAGGTCCTCTACTTAATTTGCATTAAAACCACAAATTTAACAGTGGGACCACAGCCCCCTCCTGACCATCCTCAAGGTCACCACTGCCTACCACTTTGTGTCTGCCTAGGGCTTGTTTTTGCTTCTTTTTTTTTGGATGATAACAGTGGAGGAGCCAGTGGCACCACCCTTCCCTGTGACAGTTTGTTGTAACTTTATCACATTCTCCGCCCTGACTGGGAAGCGCTCCACACAGAACCCCGTTCTCCTGGGCTCGCTCGTACGCAGACAAAACAACGCTTATCTTATCATTTGCGGAACGAAGCTGAATGGGATGGGGGCGGGGTCTTCGCTAAGGTGCTAAGCTGCACGGCATTCACCAACCTGTGCAGGATCAGCTTGAACTCATCTGGACCGGTTCTGCTCGACTGGCGCTTTGGTGTTTGGAGCTAGTTCTCTGTTCTCTCTCTGATCATTTCTGAATTTGACTGATCATCTGTGCGCTTGCAAAGGAAAAAAAAAACAAAAAAAACTGCACAGAACATAATGAAGTGGTTCCTTATGTGCCCCAGGTGTTACAGGAACTGGACTCCATACTCGACGCGCTGACAATAAACGCGCCCTTCGTTGTTGTTTCACATGTGCATCTGACTGGGAGCGTTTCGAATGCCTTTCTTGGCAACTTTTCTTTCATGGCGTCGCGTGTCTCTTTGTGGTCAGGCTGGAGCTCTGAATGTCCAAGTTGGAGAAAAGCAAATATTTGTTGGAAATGGAAGACATCCGGGGCTCGAATGACGACAGTAACGAGCAAGTAGAGTTATGGAGGGAAGCTGGATCCATCTTCACCAAATTAATGCTAAATTATGACCAATTCTTAATTGTAAAGATGCACTGATTAGACTTTTCTTATGATGCCACATTATTATTTTTGTCTTCGAAGCCTGACCTTCCCGTTCCAATTTTGATTAATTTTAATTAACACTAATTAAACAAAGAAAAAAACTGTCCTACAATTATGAAGCAATAATAAGATTATCCACCTTTATCCATTCAAGCATACATCCCTAACCTTGATTCATTCATGCGTACGTATGAGGGGGCATTAGGGCAAATGTAGATAAAAGTAAAAAAAAATAAAAGTATCAACCAAAAAGATTATTTACTATAAAAAAACTTGGATATTCTCTGTCAAAAAGTCACAAATTTCCAAGAAAAAACTGTCATTTTCCATGTTTTAAAGGCTTAGCCATAATATTTTCTGGCATTGCAAAGTAAAAAAAAAAAAAAAGTCACATGGAAAAAAACTCAGAAGTTAACAAAGATAATAAAGTCAGATATTTGCTACAAAACATGCAAGTTGTGCTCAATGCAAATGTTTTACATTATGTAAGAGAACACCCAAAGTTTTGACATTTCATTCCTTTTATGGTGGAAAATGAACCTTATTTTTCTTGCAAATGTACATCTTTTTTTCCCCAATAGCTGTGTGAAATTAATCTAGACATACAGAAAATGTGTTTTTGTTTTTTTATGGTAGAAATCTGCTCTGCCACGGCCACATCATTATTATTATTATTATTTTTTATCTACAGTCAGTCTCACACTCTGTTGCACGTATCTCAGTCTGTGGTGGACTTATCACACACTTTCTTCACTTTTTTGTTTTTATTTGAGTCAAATGAAAAGTCCAGTCACGCAGCCAAGCCAGGCTGGACGTCTGCAGGGCTGTCGCTGCAAACCTAACCTCACATCTACCTCAGCGGACGCCTGCTCTACTTTCTGTTTGAAGTGAACTGGACAGACTACTTAATCATGAAGCGGGGAAAAACGATTGATATCAGCTGCTTTTAACCGGGGCAGCGCTGAATGAGAGCGACTTTGGTGGATTAAAATGAGATAAATTCAATCTTAGTCGAAAAGTTTCGCGGTCTGGAGTGCGTCTAAAAGTTCCGTGTTGTGGAAACCGCAGGACGGCACGGAGAAATGACTAACTGTGGAACCAAAAGCCACTTCTGTTTTTCCCCGCTGCGGGGTGTTTTCGTTTCTCGTCCCTACTGCTGCTTCAGGTTTCTGTAGTACTTTCACAATTACAGTTGATCACTGGCTTGACGTGCGTCATTCACACAGATGAAGGCCGACATTGTTGGGACACCCAGTGGAGGGGAGATTAGGGTGTGATGTGCCACTTGTCACCTTCAGTTTTGTGGTTTCCTACAACCAACTTCATTGTTCCAAGCAAAACAAACCATTGTCCATTTAATTGCCAGTGTAATGAAGTGCTTGTATAATACTACAATATTGTTTAATATTGGGTTCAAGCTCAAGTAATTTGATATTAATACTCTTGTATTAAACATTGCGTGCATATTTATGTCTCCTGGAGTTGGTTTTGCTCTGCATTGCTATTTGCCACAAGTCGTGTGGCTAATACAGCGAAGCAGCCTAAATTTGCATACTTTAAATGTGAGAAAACACAGAAGTTACAAAACAAGTCGCTACGCTGGGTCCAGATAAAAGTTCTAGGTTTTGGCTCAACCATTTTGGGTTCCACTTCCTAAATAAAGGACCAATAGGGATCAGACAAGCTGATGTTAGCTACCAGATAGGCTATCAGAAGTTTTGCAGTTAGATATTTATTTTGTCATCAGACATGCTAATTCTTAATTTATGTAAATCATTGTTCTAAAACATTATTAGAACAATAATGTTCTAATAATGTTTTTGGCTAAGTTCAGTGATATTTTTGTGCCAAATTTCTCTTTTGTGGGCGTGCCGTGGTGGCGTAGTGGTTAGTGTGACCCGTATTTGGAGGCCTTGAGTCCTCGACGCGGCCATCGTGGGTTCGACTCCCGGACCCGACGATATTTGCCGCATGTCTTCCCCCCTCTCCTTCCCCGTTTCCTGTCAGCCTACTGTCGTATAAGGGACACTAGAGCCCACAAAAAGACCCCCTGGAGGGGTAAAAATAAAACTGTATCTTTTGTGACTAAAGGCTCAAAGGAGATTTAAGCTAGGCCTGGATGTTTGCTTAGTAATAAAGGGTTTCAATCCATTATTACTGGTGGTGTAGTAGTAACTAGTAGCCTACTTTCATCATGTATATATTGTGTTTGGTTTTTTTTGTACCCTCCTCCTGACTTATACCTTTGTAAATTGAAATCATTTCGATCTTTGTAGCCTATTTGCTAATTGTTGCTTCAGCTGAAGGATACACATAATGGCAGGTGTGGATCCAAAATGCAAAATGTTGAAACTGAATATTGTTGTTGGGACGTTTGTCGCATTAAAGGTGGAAAAAGTTCAGAAACAAATTATGTTGATCACATAATCTGGCAAACATGCTGCACAAAATATTTTTCCATGCAGTATATTTTTTTTAATGTAATTAGCAAAGAGATTAACTAATGTCGACAGAAGCTTAGAATCTTTAAAATATCATTTCTGAGTAGGGATGCAAAGTTCATGGATTTTGTTTGCTTTTTTGAGGCCTGAAATGAAGCCCAATGTGACCAGCAGGGTCAGAAGGAGGCCAGCAGGATATTATGTTTCTAAGGAGACGGTGACACCGAGCGTCCAGAGCCATATGACAGTGATTCATTCCAGAGCTTTGCTTATTGCGCTCCACAGCTCATCTAATGAGGAAGAAGGGGGAAAAAAAAAACCCAAATGATTTGAAACAGTAATGATGACTTATGTTTTTACGCCTAATAACTTCCTGAAGGTTTCGTCCAAAACAGAGAGAGAGCTTTTATCAGCAAACACACACTCTTTATTTAATCATTCAGTCAACCTGCTTGGCTGCAGGTAATTTGCCAGCCTCCCTGTGGTGATTAGACCTGCCAGGACTATTTCAAGCCTCTCTCTAACTGTGTTGTTGTTTGTGCGTCGGCCTCAGGAGTAATGTCCTATAACTGTGCTTTGTCTTCATGTTAATCTGCTTCGGTGACCCTTAAATCACTACCAGTGTCTGATATGTTTTCACTAGAGCACATTTAACCTGTCTTATAACACAACACAGTATGTTAAGTCTTTATAGACAGAAGTTTCTTAGGAATGACTTTCTTTTGGCACTCTGACAAATCCATTCCATTCATAGCAATGAAGTTGAACTTAATTGAAGCACTGTAAGAATATTTTCCCAGGTCAGTGAATAAATGCACATTGATGGCTTTAGTGCAGTTTAGTTAAACCAAATCAAACAGGCCTGATATATTGCTGAATGTCTTGTAGTTGGATGGCTTTGTGGAGAATTATCCGTTCTCCATGCTGAGTTCTTGATGTATAAGGTTAAAGAAGAGTCAATGAGTTGAATTCATGAATTCCATTTATTTTAATACCAAAATGCATTTGGTCCAATATGACCTGCCACCTTCAGGAGGTAACAGACAACATGGCACCCCAGAATAGTTTGTGATCTCCTTTGTTAGCCTCTATCTAAGCCACGCCCTAAAAGAGGGAGTTCCCTAGTGTGTCATTTCCTCTAACCCAAACTCTCATTTGCATTTCCTAACATGTCATTTCCTTTAAGTTTAGCTCAGCAACTAGCTAACAGAGATATAAGGAAAACACAGAATTATTTATTCTCAACAGCTTCCAGCTATAAAACCCTAGAAAACATGGCAGGTGCTCGTCATGTCTCTTTGACTTTTTGGAGTAATATACTTTGAGACATTTCATGCCTACAAATGTCAATTTGTACACTCCAAATTGAAGTTTTGCATCCAACTCCGTTGACCATTCAGCTGTAAATTGGTTGTCACAGTGTTGTGTGTCTTGTTACCTGCATCTAAACATAAAGCAATTAATCCCTGGGATGTTTTTGAAGTATGTTTGTTGCTTCTGATGCCCTGAATTGTGCATGTACACAGGGATCAGTGGTGTGGATTTCACAGTGTTCTGCTGCGTCCTGACAAAGTTACTTAGTCATTTTGTTTTGTTTTGTAGATCTGTTATTTTGGAAGTCTACTGCCCCAAATATGGATAAAAAGTAAACAGGGAAAAAAAGTTTTCAGATAGAAACAATATTATTGAATTATACTCGAGACAACAAAAAATAATAAATATGTAGATACCAAAAGATTTCCAACAAATACACTTTGAAATTATATTTCCAGCTACTGCCCTAGTGTTTAGGTGAACAGATTTAAGATAAAGTAAAGTGTTGGTGATGGCATGAAAAGTCAAAAGTATGTAAGGTGATACAAAGACTTGATCTGCATACAAACTGCCTTGGGTGGCGGCACGGTACGTTCAACCAGATGTGGCCGTTGTCTCACCATAGTAAGTGCTAATAGCTGAAGCAGGTCCAGCCAGTGCCAGCAGTATACTAAAACAACTAAAACGTTTGTGATGGCCTGCATTCTAAAAAGGCTTTTAAGAGTTAAACCTGTGAGACAATTGAACCTTTCATCCATTCTTTTACCCATCTGGAATGCTACTTGCTACCAAAACTCATTGTTATAATCTTGCAATTCCAGTGAAGTAATGTATTTCAAATTCCACACAGTTTTGTTTGTGATCATAGCACAGAAAGTAATTTTCTTCTTCATCAACTGGTTGACATGTAATTATCATTATTTTATTTATTTTTTTACTGATGTTTTAAATGAACATAATGTAAGTTATGTTTCCCATGCCTGAATAAATCTACCCAAGTTAAAGATGGGATTTTTCCAAGTTTACAAGTGTAGAGTCACACTGCAGAGTCTGAACACAACACTTACTAAGGACTGCAGCGCATATCTACAGCAGATTCTGGCTTGAAAGTGTCTTTTTAAAAAGGGGAATGACAGGACGCCCTGCAGAGGTCTGTGTTTGGGGCCATCTGCAAAACGACTGTCATTGAATGCCTTGTTGACACACACCGGGTCGCTGGCTTCAACAACTGTATTACATTCTTTCAGAGCTCTGGGGGCACAACATGACATTTCCATAAGAAACCAGGGCTCCCTAAGAATTGTTGCCGTATCAACAAGAGCAGTTAACATGTAATGGAAGCCATCTGGAGGGGGATCCTTCCTCCCCCGCTTCACCACAGCAATGCCTTCATTTGGCTGAGAGTCTTAGTGGTTGTTTCTTACAGTTAGAGTTTCGATCATTTCTGAATTCAAAGTCAGTTTGTCGGTCTTGTAACCCGGCACGGCCTGCGATGAGATTCCTTCATGTTCACAATAGTGACATAAACACGTGAAGCAAAAATGTGTAGCACCTTGATTGTCCATCACAGCCAAATTTGTCTTGTTTGTACTAAAGCATCTGACTTTTGTTTCAATGACATTAGAAGGCATGATGCCACAGCGAAATAGTCCCCTCTCACAGCTTTACTAACAATTGACACTGTAGCACTCATGATTTAATCACTAGACAATCCAGGATGCCACAGAATTTTCAGACTTCTTAAATAGCATCTCTAAAAAGCTACTAAGGATACAGAATCAACACCACCGTGACAGAAATATTGCAGTAATGACCTGCTATAACCCTGCATATTCTCACTTCGGGATGCTAGATGCTTAAAACTCACAGTAATACTAGCAGCACCGCCTGATTAATTCAGATTAATTTATTTTTTAATTGTTACCACCATAGAGCATTGACATTTCTTTCATGCAGTATTCTCTACGAGACAGCAATGCCATGAAAAAGTAGCATACCCTGTCATGACTCAGCAGAGCACTGTGAATTCCACATCAATGATTTCTGTATACATGCACTATTCGGAATAGAAACCCACTTCATTTCTTCACCTTTAAACCCAAATAACAAAGTCGCAGAGTACAATAATATAATGTATCATGGAATATTTTAGCAGGGTTGAAACAATAACTTTTTTAAAGCTTTTGCATACCTGGTTTTCTCTAATCTAGATCCCATCCTAGATTTTTGTTTGTCTCTAAATCTCTAACTTGAACTGGCCTCTTTTATTGCAGCATCACTGCTTCTGTTCTCTTTGAATTCCTTTCTCATTATGTTACCTGTAGCCAAGGGAACTACAAGAAGCACTTTGCAACAAGTGGTGAATTTGCGAGCCCTGTCGTCTCTCCAGTGGCTCTCCCGCTGCAGAGTCAGCTGTTATGAAACAGCGGGCGGCGGCAGGCTTGTAGCGGGGGTTTGGATGGCTCTGGGTTTCATCCCTGCAGAGGAACGCCTGAGGTCACATCACTGCCGCGCATCCTCCGGCACACAGCCGGGTGTTTCCCCTCCATGCTGGAAAACTAACACCACCACCGCCACCATCCCACCGTGCTGATGTCATCCAGAAACACAGTCATTTGGTTTCGCAGAACATATTCAGAGTGGAGGTGTGAAATATCAGCTTTAGTGGTTGTGAAGTGCCGACTGCAAGGCCCAGATAAACCACAATCTGGTGTTTATTTTCACTAGGCAAAATATATTTGTGGACTTTTGCACATCTATTCCATCTATTCGTGGAACAGGTAGTGCAGAAATAAAGCTTTGCTCCTAGCAACGGTCAAAACAGATTCTTCTCCAACACGACCGCTGGAACTATTAAGATAACGAGGCAGAATTTGAGAGCTAATTTAAGCCTTCATCACTGCAGCTTGACTGTACACCAGAATACATTCAGAGTAATTACTGTTATTTTTAACTCTGGCTTCTTCCAGGTTTTAGTCACCATAACCGAAAGAGTTCAGCCAAAATCCTCTGAATTACTCCGCTGTTGATTCTTGCAGTCTGCAGGGATTCATGAGAAAGGTCCAAATGAAAATACTGTGGTTCCTTTTTTAAGTCCTTTTCTAATGCTTGTGTGCTACGTTCAGTTCTTTAAATAGCAGTGTTTTTGTTTCTATGAACGTCCATTAAGTGACTTGAATTATGAGTTAACCACAAAAGCCAAGCCAGATGATTAGCTTTTTTTTTTTTGCTGAAGGAAAGAATAGCAGGAATAAAATCTCTGAACATCAACAGTCAAAAGTATGAAAGTTAAGCTTTAAGTTACACAGACAGAAAAATGATGAATAATTTTCAAGAAACAAGAAAAAAAGTTTCTGATATCGATTCGTGAATTCAAGCACAATCTGGAAAATATGGAAAATTTAAAGGGAGTTTCCAGTTGTAGGGAAGAATAAAAAACAATGCAGAGAAATACGGATGTGTATTTTGAGACTTCATTCCCTGTCCTGTTGTCCACAAGTCCTATCCATCCGTCCATCAGTTTATTCATCCATCCCTCTCGACGTCGCTGTTATGAATTAATATATTTTAATCTATGCATTATTACATTGCTCAGAATTTTGCAGAGGAAATTTAGGATTGGAAATGTGTTGTACAGAAAATATACAACACATTTCTCCAGCATCCTTTTCCTCTGCAACACTCCCTCATTGCTCCTGACAATTCAAGAGAGTTTCTTGATCATAAGGGAAATGAAGGATCTCCACTGTGCTTTGTTTTCTACATTAAAGTCTTCCCCTAATGGGATTTGCCTTGAATACCTCCCAAAGGTTTTCAAGGCACCTCTGCTGACTCCTCTCTTAAAACTATGCTGAAGGAACTGGTTTTCTGTCTCTAAGGCTGAGCCTGGCTTAGAACCCTCTGTACTTTACCGATGTATATTCCAGGTCCCGCCCTTTTGACATGTCTTTCACAAGAATAGTGGAGTGTTGAGATGCTCTGGTGAATTGAGAGCTTTGGCGTTCAACTCAGGCATTTCTTCATCAAGACAGTTGAAACCAGCACCCAGATGATGCGCCAGTTCATCCATCTCATGCTTTGTCTTAGTCTCACAAGTAAACAAAACTCCAAGAGACAGTAGGTCATCATTTATAAAATGCCAGTTTGTAAAGTCCTTGTCTTGTTCAGAAAGGTTGCATCAGCTGCTCACTTTGAGAAAAGACTCTGTCTTGAAGAGTCATGGGACTGCAGATGATAGTGGAGAGTCCAACTTTCTTTAAACACTGCCACAGAATCAACCTCTGGAAGGGCGACCATGTGCCCTAACCTGCTGGGGTGTTGGCAAAGGAAGTTAATGTTTGTTTTTATGACTGAATGGGAAATTAAACACGACTTGGTCATAATCTGTTAATTCCCATTAATGCTACAGACAGAACCCTTGTTGTCTCAAGTAATCTGTGGTTAGTTACTTTGGAGATCAGCCAATAGCTTGCAAAGTAAAGTTTCCAAACAGAGATATCTTATTAAGACTGATGTGTGGCACTCCTTTAGTTTCCACATGCTGACTCTCTGTGTTTTTGGGGAGGGGGTTGTGATTGCTCTGTGCGTCTCAGCTATAATTTTTCAGCTTGGCCATTGCCTTCCCATGCAATTCCGCTCAATTCTCATCTAACCTCATTTCCTCACCTGGGATTTCTCCCTTTGAGCTAGATTTCTCACAATGAATTTCAACCCGGCCTGTCAGCAAACAAAAGGAGGAGTTGAGAACGATGACGTTGATTGTCTTGTGATGTTTTTGAATGGTAGTCTGCCTGTTTAGTCCGTGTTGGTCACGCTTCCAAATATTGAGCAATTAAAGATGGAGCAGGAGGAACGTTTTATTGCTGACAAACATACTGTTTAGCTGGCACTTCTCTCTTCGCAGTGGGGGATTGTTGTTTGTAGCGCATGCAATTTCCAGTAAGCATAGCTTCTTTCACAGTAGCATAGCTTCTTTCACAACCGACCTGGCGCATTAATACATCACGGGCAAGCATTAATGATTGGGTAAAATTAAATCCAATTGTTTAAAACTTCCACAGAGTCCTCATCTCCCAAAAGTAATTCAAAACTTAGAACAAAGAGTTGGCTTTTACTAGGCTAGTAACCTTTTAAAACGTCTGCATATCTTTATTTTAGTAACTGACCCTTGTTTGCTCCGGATGCTGACGTTCATCTGCCAAACTGCCCCCTATTGGTGGAATATTTGATCTGTACAAAAACTTCAGAACTTTCCATAAGCTTAATAGCAAGAGACCAATTGATTTAGGTTAAGTACTTATGGGGGAAATCCAAGTTACTTGGGAATAAAAAACACAGTCAGTCGTATTGTTCTTTGTAAAGTGGTATAAGTCTACCTTCCGACATTTCCCAACCGAGTATACACAATCCTAACCACCGGCATGTGTTTTCGTCTGTTTCATCAGGCCTGTTTGGAGAAGAATAAATCACACCTGTAGCTTAGAGTCAAACTGACTCATAGAAACTTCTGAGCAACTAGATTAGCAAAATTCCTTCTGACTAGACATGTGAAACACTTAAGATATGGTTGTGTCCATTGGGAAATCTGTTGTTTGCTGTGCAGCTGCAGATGAGGTTCTACAATTCCAGTGGAAAGCAGAACTGGGCTGACATGCTACCATATCTGATCCTGGGAACATATCTGATCCAGATAAGGTTTTGTTCTCAGGAGAACGCCTTGTGTGTGTGCAACCCCAGGTCAGCGTCGGTCACGTTACGTACGGCGGACGCGCGGAGGAGTCCCAGAGAGACCGACAAGGCTTGTGAGATTCACATAAACTCTGAGGGGGCGGGATGAGACAGAGCAAGCTTTGTTAGCTGCAGTCAAACATCTAAACACACACACACACTCATAGTCAACAATGACAGTTTGTGCGAGCATATGTACAGTATCCATGTGTGGCTGAGTGCATGCCTGAACACGCATGTGCATCCCTTCTGCTCTGTGAGTGCCTCAAGTGTCTAGATCTGGGGAATGCGGCTCTGGTTCAGGCTCTCACATCTGCCCCTGAACCCAAACGATATCTCCTCGATAAAGATACGCTCCCCGTCCCTCTGCCTGACTCCGTCCTTCACTTGAGGAATGTCTCGTTCTCTCACTCCTCCTCCTCCGCTTGTCGCTCCGGCCATATCCCAGGCGCATTTTTCCACCGAGCTCCAACAGTACATGTGAGAAACTTCTCCCCTCAGAGTGGGGTTAGGAGGTCAGTGTTACAGTCTCCCCCTCAGGAAGATTGTTAACAGCCGTGATGCGATGTGTTGGTCCAAAGAATTTGTTGGCAAATCATTGTGTGAGCACATCTTTTGTTTATCAAGAGATTTAACACTTTTTCTGCTGATGCCGGTGCATTTTTTTCGGTGGGAGTTAAACAAAAGTTTGATAAAGCTCTGGAAATTTGAAGAAATGTCACAAAATAAGACATTTTGTCTCATTTTAAGGACTCTATGAGGACATTTCTTATGACCTTTACAACTCGTGGCGATGTAAAAGAATAAGCTGTTGTGCCACGTTTTGTTTTTTGATTGGAAGCTCCCAATGTCTTGTTCTTTTTAAGGTGGCATAAAGGAAATGTTCTTGACCCTGTCAGAGTGTGGTTCTTTTCATCTTGGCTGCTTTCTCATGCCTTTCCATGCTACATTTTGCTACTTGTGCAAAAGTGTATAGAAACAGCAATGTTAAAATGATGGATATGATTCAAATGATTCATTCAAATGAGACTGTTCTTGAATATGGCTGCAAAGAAAAGCCATTTTTACGCTGCCTTGGCTTTGCATAAGTGCGTGATGGTGTGTTCACTGATTGGACAAAGATCACATTTTTGATTTCCATGGTTGCTTAAATATTCTGGAGGATCTTGCCCTGGGGGTCAGTCTTTCAATGCTATCTCTTAATGGATTGATCATTTTGCCAATACAAAACACATTTCCTTTCTGAAAGAGATGTAATGGAGAGTCTTCATTGCTTGAACTGATTTACTTTTTTCTACAAGAACTTCATTTGGCAATCTAGATTTAAAGGGTATCTTTTCATCAAGTAACCCATCCATCAGAGCTCTGTAAGCTGTGACCCGACCCTAACCTTTTGGGTGATGGTGTCGAATCAACATTTGTGCAGCATGAGCAGCATGCGTGTGAACATCCAGTAACCCAGGACGTGACACCTTGTGTCCCAGAAAGGGAAGGTGGAGGTATTTACTGGAGAATAATAGGAAACAGACACTTCCTGTGTCTGTCATACCTCTGTTTCCAGAACCCTCTGACACGTTAAACTGGGAGAAGGAGCCACCTGGTTTTCTGCTGCTGTTTTTTTCGAAACTCCCAACTAAAGATGCCCTCCCACCCTCTGTTTACGTCTCACCATGGAAGAGGCTTCTGTGTGCTCGCTTGCTTGCGGCTGTTTACAGCTTCGCTCCAGTATGTATACAGCTGGACGTTTGTTTGCCTTTTCCTCAGGACCTGCCCCTCAGTTTACAGCACAAGACCTCTGATCTCTGTAGCAATTCTGTTCAAACTCACAGCGAGCAACATGTCGTCCAACAATTGTTGTGGCGGTGTACGGTATCAGGTTTGCATCTCTGTTGCCTTCTCTGGAACTTTATCTATTGTCGCTGGTGGAGAACAATAAAACATCACTTAGCTGCGAACATCAGCCTGCAAGTCTTGATTCAGACTGTTAGATTTAGATCTGAACTTTGACTGTGCCATTCTAACATGCTTTCGATGTAAACCTTTCCATTGCAGCGCCGGCTGTTTCTTTAGGATTCTTTGCCACATTTTCATGTCTTTTGTGGCCTATTTATACCTCCATTCATCAACTTTTGACCGGGTTTTAGTTGTGCTGCATCCATCACTACGTTTCACCATGGATGTGTAAATCAATGTTGATCCAAAACATAACAACGTTTTTTCCTTTCCTTATTAAAAGAAAGACATCCACTTTGCAAATCCTTTTGGGCTTGATTCAAAAATAGTCTTTTGTTTTTGCAACAATAAGAACAGGATTTGGGTAGCTTTTTATTTAAAAACCCAGGTCTTATTCACTATGGGATTAATGGAGAAGAGACTACATTGAGTGTTTTTTTTTTTTTATCTGTTTAGTCATTATTTTACCAGATAGTTTGTTTGAGATGAAGTCTCTTTTTTGAGGGCAACCTGCCTAATAGGCAAGCGCTTGTTCAGTACACGAAACAATATATAAAAGCTACAGACAACTAAAGTATCATTAAATTCACTACAAATACACACAAAATAAAAACTGCTAAATATATTAATACCTCGTAAAATAATTTAAGAATAATATTTACACGCTTCAGTTAAGCAGCTTTCCAAGAAGAGTTTCAGATATCAATTTGTTGGAGTATTTGTGACTTATTGCAAATTATTCCAGGACCAATGTGCAGCATAAGATAAAGCTTTTTTTTTTAAATCAGCTTCTGAGCACAGTTTTCTGTCTCCATTTGTATCAACTCCCTGTGCTGAATTGTAGTTGGAGGAGCGCACTAAATCAGTGCAGGGGGCGCGAATGCTCCCCACGCATTTTGACACCCTTGCTTTAGTTTTCTGCTCCACTTGCAAATAATAACAGCCTTTTTGGAGTTAGTGCTATAGTTGGCAATGTGTGCCAATATGAGATAATACAGGAAACAATTAAAGCGTTTGGGTTTTTTTGGTGTATATTTTGCAGTGTTTAAATTTCTGACTTTTCATTGTTTCATTTCATTGTGTCATTCACCTGTTGCAACAAATGAAAACAAAAAAACCCCTCTTTTTTCACAACTTCCCATCACGAATGATGCACTCAAAAGTCAGGAGGCACTGAGTCACTCAGGCCCTAAATCCTGTCCAGTAATCCTGATGAAACTCTGGCCGCCCCTACGCAAGAAAGGGAATGGGCGAATTTCAACAACCATGTGATCTCAGACAGCGTCCATGGTGACCGTGAGTCACCTTCTCAGCCTGTCCAGTTCAGTCCGATGAAACCCGACTGCCTGGACTCGTCAAATAGACAATCTGGAGCCAAACGCTTCTTTTTTGACGCTTTAGTAATCGGGTTACAGTGCAGCTCATCCGGTTAGGTTTGAACTTCCCTTTAATCACTGTGAAGTGGGAACAAGCAGCGTACTTCCTGTAGGCCCCAGCTGAGTGTCAGAGTCCAGGTAAAAGGTGAACTGGGTGCTTTAGTTCAACACCGGCTCCTTTCTCTCCAGCCTGAGCTCGAGGCCAGCTATTTGCTTGAATCCATATTCTGAGGGAATTTAACAAATTGCGCTTGGTTTTCCAGGCGGAGAGCCAGCGTCACTGAAACCGACAAACCACGAGATATTTTGTTTTCCATAATAAGCGATGTTGCATGTTTTTTTCCTTTTTTTTTTAAACATGTGGGAAATGTCTGTTATTTAGGGAAGAAAGTCCCTGCCTCTGTTTACAGTCCCAGGACGATGAGGAATGCATTGGGCTGCTTCTGTTAGGCATCATGAATATTACAAATACTCTTCAGCTGTAGATCTGTATGTGAATCTAGTAAAAAAAAATTCGGGATCTATGCAGATGCATCTTGCGGCATCTGTTGTTAATGCTGCATTCGGAAAGTCTGAAATTTTCAACCTTTATTTTGAGAGAAAAATATTTAAATCATTACGAGGTTTTTTTTTCTAGCAACGCTGTAATAAATAAATTTTTACTTTGTACTGTTGTTAATGTAGAAGAAAAAATGTGCAATATTGCAAACAAATAACATCAAAAACAGTTTTGACTTTCTGTTTATAGTTTACAGTAAATTCTCTTTAACATCCAGTTGTGTTCAATAAATTAAAATATGCGTTCCAAATGGGCTCACTTGTCAGAGTGTGAATGTACCATTTGAGAATAATCTTTAAGCAGGTATTAAAAACACTTTCCATTAAGGCCACATAGTAAAAAACAACAACTTTTTTATTACTCTGATATCACATTCTGATCTTTATTGTTTTATTCACCAGTTTAAAATTTTAAAAGTCATTGTAAATGGTTTCAAAACATGAGTTTGTAATGAATTGATATAGTTTGTTAGTGCATTGAGTTCCTGAACTGTTTAATGATATTCACACTTATTGAACATGACTGCATATACAAAAAGAAAAATCAAAGTTAAGAAGATAGAAATACAACAGATTGATTTTTTTCTTTGCTTCAGACAGGAGAATATCTGAGCTGCTTGTTGGATGTTTTTGAAACTAACAGAAGAACAAAAGTAGGCTGAGTCAGAAAGAGCGGTCGGGGTCGGCATGTAGGAATTCATCATCATGAGACGCGTCAGACTGGACCGGTTGACGCGTGGAAGGCTGAAGCGTTTCAAAGCGGTCCTCGCCTTCTGACTTCAGACGCTCTAATAAAGGCTTTCAAGCATGTCCACAAAACGAGGCACTAATGATCCCTTTCACTGCCTTTTATTACTGTTGACACACAGCAGAAGTATTCATGTCCCTTCAGCCTTTGTCACGTTGCAAACAAACTTCAGTGTGTCGTGTTGGATTTTTATCTGATGGACAAAGCCAAAGTAGCGCATGATTGAGCTGCGGAAGGAAAATTGTGCAGGAGTTTTGAAATTATTACAGTTAAACATATGAAAAAATGTGGCGTGTATTTGTATTTAGTACTTCTTTTGTAGAAGTAAAAGCTGCAGGTATTTTGAGGTGTGTCTCTATCAACTTTGCACTTCTAGAGACTGGATTTTGTAACCAAAAATTTATTAGCATTAACTCTGGTCAAGATTGCACAACGGAGTTTTAGGAGCACGCTGAGAAATTAAAGTGATAAAATTATGAGAATAAAGCAGAAATAATATGAGAATAAAGTCATAATGCTACAACTTTATTCGAAAAATATTATGACTTTATTCTTGTATTACTTCAACTTTGTTCTCTTGCAATTTTATTCCTGTAATCTTCATTTTCGTAACACGATGACTTTATTTTTGTTTAGATTGTTTCGACTTTGTCCTCATAATATGACTTCATTCTCAAGATACTATGATTTTATTTTTGCACGTCTTCTTGTAATATTATGAGAATATTACTGTTATCATAACAGAACTGTTTTGAGAACTGTTCTCGATAATATACTTGATAATAATCTGAGTTTATTATCGTAATATTTGGCTTTATGATTTTATTCTGGTAATTTTTATTTTTTCATTAATTTTCTTTTCTTAGAACGACCTTTTGTACTCCATCATGAACTTGACCAGAGAACCTTGTTCCAAATGTTTGCGTGCATCCTACATGCCCTGTAAAGCTTCAGTGTGTTACCATGGTGACCTTCAGAGAAAAACAATAAAGGAAAGTATTACCTCCAGCAGATGACTGTTGACTATAGAAGGTAATATAATTGCTCAGTTGTTATGTCTGGAAATAACTTAATTAAAACAGCTTGTAATCTTCTTGCTCAGATAGTAGGCTTCTTAGGTTTCACGTTGTCCTGTCTTTAAGTTGACAGCAGCAATGACTGATGCGTGTTCAATTAAAAGTTCATCCGTCGAACGGTAACGCGGGCGTGTTGGCGCGGCAGCAGCGTTTGTTGCGGTCGTCGTGAGTCGACGAGTTCCGTGCCAGCGGCGATGCAGCCAGGCTGCGAATGTGCAGCCGAAGGCAGTCTGCGGTCCGGAATGCGAACCATCTGGAACGGTGCATTATTTATCGTCGCATATGTCGGGAAAAGAAGCGCCTACAAGTTGCCTCTCACTTTCACACCGCAAGGTGTTCCCATCCTCTCACTCATGCCGGACTCAGGTTTTGATTATGTTGAGGAGGGTTTCATTTCAGATTCCTCTTTTTTGTTGTTGTTATTGCAGTGCAGAAGTAATTATAAACTGCCTCCATGTCCCAGATTTTCTTTATGTTCTCCAGCAATGCTGAACTCAAGCAGCCCACTCCCATCTGCCTCCGCCTGCTTCTGCTCAGCTCAGAGAAAAATAAATACTTTGGTATCAGTTCACTGATGACAAACAAGTGTCCAGAAACAAGCCAACTGGGAAATAGCCAAGAAGAGAAAGACAATCAGGAGTCTTTTATTGCCTTGATCCTGAACACTTTCTTCTCCACCCCATTGTTTAGTTCTTCCTATTTCTTAAAAAAAAAAATTCACTGGTAAAAACTCTTAAAGTTTTGTCAGCCCCATGTCATGATTTCTGTTATTTGATGAGCCAAATGTAGACAGTAATTCTCATCAAGGTGAGTTGATTCGTACAATTATTGGCACCTGGGTGGAAAGCAGGAATAGATGACTGAGGGACAGTGAATAGTCCACACAGAACACAAGACAACATCAGAATGAATGATAATCAAAAGATAACAGAGAGAACACTGAATCAGAAGGTCAGGGAAACACTAAGGCTACATTCACACCAGCCCTGTTTAGTTTGTTTGCCTAGAAAGTCCGGTTTGTTTGGGAAGGTGTGAATGCACAATCGAATGCTGATGTGCGAAAACAAGCGAATTCTGTTCTTGGTTCTTTGGTCGTTAACTGGTTCGAATGCATATGCGGATGCATATGCATTCGAACCGCTACATAGTCCAATTCTATGTAGCGGAATTGGACTATGTAGCGCTGGGTAACTATATACAACCAAAACAAACGCAAGACTCTAACATTAGCTGGAGAAATGGCTCATGGTCTTTTCCCGTAGACGAGAGAGAAATCCTACAACCGCTAAAACCACCAGCAGAAAATTTAACAAGTGTTGCGATTCCAGTCCCCAATCAAACCGAGTCTTAACAGATAATCCGGTGTGAAAGCACCCTAAGTGACCAGGCGACTAGGTTTCAAATGGAGAAATGAGATACCTATGGAACCCCAATGCCTTGCAATCAAAAATAATGACAACACAAACTCAAAGTACCATGGGACATGACAGACCCCGTTTCCCAAAGGGTAGACTCCAGATCCCTTGATCAATCAATAACACCTAAAACGTCATGAACCCAGTGAGGGCCTTGGAGGGAGTTCTTAAAAAGTCCAAAAAATAAAATAAGAGCTCCTTCCAAACTGTCCAAGAAGCAAACTTTGTGCTTCTTGGACAGTTTGGAAGGAGTAAAACCAAAGTCCAAAAAATACTGTCCAAGAAGCACAGAGTTTGTGAGGCTTGCCTGTAGGCCACATGAACTATGTCAGAGGTCAGCTCAGAGGTCACCAGAGCCAGTGTTGGAGGATCTGCAGAGATCAGTCTGAAAGTTGCCAGAACTCACAAAACAAAATCAATGTAGGAATGAATCAATGAACCTATTTCATACATTCCACCAAAAAAAAGGACAAAACACACAAAGCAAAGTTAGGACTTGTAAGATCCTCAGTGTGAATGCAGCATCCTATTACATAGCTCCCTCTCATACTAAATTGCACACAAATACACCACTTGTTTGGTGAATATGCCTGGAAATGGGGTATGGAGAAGTGAAATGTATTTGATCATCATCTTGTAGTGACATAATCTCCCCATTTCCTGTTTTGATTCTGAATCAAAAACCACTCATTAACCGAATGTATCACCAACAATGTATCCCCATGACATTTAAATTCGTCTTTATGTGACGAGATAATATCCTTTATGGGGTCCCTCTGACATTAGTTTTCAGCCCCTTGCTAATATTGTTCTGCTGTCTATCAATCAATTTTCAATATCCACATTATCCTGATTTACCAGCATATTCTGGTCTCCAGCTGATTCTCTGCATGCATTCTTAGAAGTGTCTGTTTGAATTACAAATGTTGCAAATAAAAGTCTGATAACTAGTTTGACAGTTACAAAAACCTTTTTTCATCTTTTTTTTCAGAACACATTCATCTCATCCAGTGACCTTCCCTGAATTAAAATAGCTTTTTAAAATTTATTTTAATGGCTTGTTGTTTGTTCATTGTTTCATTCATAGCCATTGTTTTCAGCGGAGGGACTTTAGTGGATGGTTTGAGTAGTTCCTCTTTTCCAAAACAGACCACTGACAAATATAACATCAGCCCCCGGGACCATCAAAGAGGAAACATTGCTGCGATGTTGTTGGATGCTGTGTAATTACACGCAGTCTTAACCCACACATCTTCTTGCTCTCTCATCCTGTGGGTCCAGAGAGGGTTGGGTATCATCCTGGCCTCAACAGCATGTTGTGGCTTCAGTGTCTGTGGTTCTAAAAGCTCTTTCTCAGGGACAGATTGGGTTGAACTCGGCACATAATGGTGTTTGGTTACAACAGAAACACGATGATGAAGTAATGATATGTGTTCAACGGCTAAGGGCTGTGTTATCTAATGAAATTAAATTGATGTGCTGTTTCAATGATCCCGTGTTACAGCAGAGGTCGTCTGAAGCAATAATTTACCCTGAGAACGGGTTTGCTTACTCTATTCAGTTCTAATCTGTCTTTTTTTTAACACCAAAAAACAAAGTACTTCTCTTTTTGTTTTGAAAGTAAAATCTTGGATGTTTGATGGCGTCTCATTCCAAGTTTCAGCTTAGAACTCTTTTAGCAAAATTAGCCAAAGCATTTCCTAGCTTTTTGTCAATAAGTATTAATAGGAATCTATATAAGTGTCTCCATTGTACATATTCAAACACAAAAAGGGACATGTTTACCAATAGATATTTTACAGAACGTTGCAATGTTTTACTAAGAAACGAAAAGTGCTAAACAGTTCATGCAGGCATCTTTCACTATAAGCAGCCATATTGAATGCTAATTTTGGTGCTGCTCGGCAAGTTGGACTTTCCCAACTTGAAATCTGGCTTCAAAGGATTTTGTTGTGTTTCTCACAGGTAACTTAGAAAATGTTACTTCATTTGAGTTAATGAGCAAGGCTATGGGCACATTCAGTTCTATAGTTTCTCAAACTAGCAGCTAGCTAGCAAGCTACTTTTCTAACTTCTTCAAGGGGCTAGCTGTTTTGCAGTGCTAAACCTAGCTTGTCAATTAACAGTGACAATAGGAGATTACCTTTCAGACGTGTTGTCCCATTTTTTTTGTCCTGTTGTCTAACAATGCTACAGCTACATAGACTTTTGTTAATATCTCCCTGTGTTTTTCTTTCATTGTAAAACAAAAATTTTTTCAACTGGTTGGTGAAAGTTTCTCTCAAGAAAAGTTGCTCATTTCAGTAGAAACCGCCAAACACAACCCCAGCATCCCCCATTGCTTCCAATGTAATGTAGCTAAAACTGACAATGTTAATAAAAAAAAAAAAAAGTCTGGAAAAAGCAGGATTTTAATCAATATCATTTGTTTTTTTGCAACCAAACAGAAACGGGGCTAACGTTGGCTTTATTAACAGTAGATCAATGTTGAACAATATTGGATCCGTGAAAAAATGTAGCACAGGACAATCTCTCCAAAAATTGCAAAAAATAAAAAAAGAAAATTATTCGACTATGTTGCTTTTGGAGTCATGACTTCTTCCTTGCTCAGTGGCACTTCAACTCATGTGGAACAGGACTAGTTTCACTGTGGGTGACGACAAAACCTTTCTGCCTTCATTCTGTTGTTCATTTCACAAGGGACTATGACTTGATTACGACTTTAAATCAACAATTGAGTACAAAACATAACCTACGTGTGTAAAAATTGACACATGGTTGCTTATTATCCCTGCAACACATTCCACAAAGTAGGTCTGAACATAGTAATGAGGAAAAGAGTATTTCCACAAGTGCTACATTGGGAAGGTCTTCTATATTTAAATGGCTGCTTAAATTTTACTTGCACCTCCTAAAACGAACCCTGTCGTGCCAGATATGAACGCTGCTCGCTGGACAGAAGCTGGAAGTTATCCTGACTCTCTCAGGCCTCCAAAGAGCATCCCCTCACTGCGTTCCTCGGTTCCAACTCATTGTTTTCCTGCTAATCAGCAGCAGATGTGCGTAGTTTGCCTATACACGCTCTCATGTTGCGCTCAGCTGCTCACCGTGTGCACATATGCTGACTCCGCCGCGGCGGGTCTCAGTCCTCCCGCTGCAGCTTGTTGTTCTTTTTGCTGCAGAGCCCGCTCCACCATGATTTTACTTTAGAAACACTTGAGAAAATGAGATCCTGGCTGAACTCAGTGCTGCACATTTTGCGCAGGATCCTTACCGACGTTCGTTTCTTTCATTTCTTTCACATCTTTGTCTTCAGTGGTTTATGTCGGTGATGAAGCACACTTGGGAAATAAATGTTTTGTCTCACAGCTAGCACGCTGCTGATGAGCCCTTTTCCTGATTATTAACATTTATTGCTTCTCTCTGTCAACAGAGGACAGCGTCTCTGAGTCAGCTGCCTGTCGAGGACATCAGAGAGCCTCTGCCTCCTCACTGGAAATGCTACATGTCTCCGCAAGGGAAACAGTACTATGTCAACACCGCAAACAATGGTGAGAGAAACTGATACTGCACTGCGTTTAGTCGGCCTCATAGTTGCACTGCAATTTTTTTTTTTTCAAATGTCATCATCTTCCTAAAACAATGGCCTAAGTCGTTTCTTTAAATTTTTCTTGTGCTTGTTTTGTTGACTTTGACAAAATCACTTCCTTCCTGCCAAAAGATGATTAAGGTAAAAAAATATATATCACTTTTGTCAAAAAAACCCCGCCTAGCCATTATTTTAGGAAGGTGACACTATAAGTAGTGTTGCTATACATTGCATGCATTACTAAAACTACAAACCTCAGAATGCCTTGGAACAGCGTGGATGCACTGGGGTAGCTTTCATGGGGCAATTATTGCCTCCCACTACCTCTAACTAGATTAAATACTGCAGTTACATCTAAAAAAATTTATATTACAAAAAAGTTCAACATATTTTGTCACTCAATTCATTAGATTCAGTAAAAATAATCCCTTATTGTATGCAATAAAGGCTTGAAATATTTTTTGCTGCGTGTGTAATGACATGTTATATGAGCTTCACTTTCTGACATGAGTGCCAAAAAATTTCAAACTTTTAAAAAAAATGTTTTTAAACAAAATTCACTTTTTTTGCAACACAATTTTTATTATCTTAGAAAGGAAACATTACATTGTAAAACATCACATTCCTATCCAGAGCTTCCGGGAAACATTTCTCATCCCTATTCCCCTCACAATTAAAAAATGTGAACAAAATTAAAATTTTTCTTTAGATGTGCCTGTATGATCAGGCTGTAAATCCTTCATTGAATGGATTGCAGTGTTTTAAACTACAACCACTGTTCTAAACTCAATGGCGTTCAGTCATATTAAAATGAACTGATTCATTTAAATAGTTCACCATGACCCTTTCTTTGAGTTTGAACGTCTACCGACTGCTGTATTGTGATGAACGACATAGATTTTTTGCATTTAGGTTGTTTGCTCTCTGTCTGTCGGTCTGCCAGTACTGCTGCTTGTTTCTTTCTCCATGATCAGCAGTCGTGTCCCTGAACACAACATTCACGGACATATTGGCAAGGAGACAGTTTAATTCCCTCCTCAGTTCACCGCCATTGCAGAACTCCCTGCTTCATTGTCTGCCTTTACTATCCTTGCGTGGCCGTGTTGTAAAAGCTGACTGATGGCAGTCATTTCTTGACTTGGCAACTCTTGTTCGAACGAGCGAGAATGCAGTGCTACCAGTCTCAAGGTGATAACAGACTATATCCTAAAAAAGAGAGTTGTAGAATGATGGGCCTTCAGTGGACTGTAAAAGGTTTTCCACCCCTTTTACACCTTTTCTCGTATAACAACCATAAACTTCACTGTATTGTACTGGGATTTTATCTGATTGACTGTCACTAAGTAGTGCATGACTGCTGAGGAGGAAGCTAAGAATATCTTACTTTCAGCGATTCTTTTGCTACTGAAATACCACGTTTCGTTGTGGGAAAACACTTGATAGAAATCTACCACCTTTCTTTCTCTAGAAAGTGAAATTATTGCTAATCTTTTTTTTCCCAATCGTAGTCAGATCAGACAGAAAGTTGTCAGTGACTAAATATGCTTTGATCTGAACCATTCTGCGGTAGATCTGAATTTACGTTTGGGGTCACGGCCTGCTGAAAAGTGAACATCTGCCTTTGGTCTTCTAGAACCTATAAAAGGTTTTCTTTGAGTTTTGCCCAAAGCTCCACCCATCTTCCCATCAACTCTTACCATATTTTCCTTCCCTGCTGATAACAAGCATCACCGCTAGGGGCGGAGCTACAGGGAGGCAAGAAGGGGGCAACTGCCCCCTCAAATTTCACATCTTTAAAAACATACTTATGTTCAGAAGCCTCTTGTAGCCTAGGTGAAAGTAGCAATACTTCAACATATTTGTTTTACTCAAGTAAAAGTAAATATTAGCTATCCAATAAATTCCTTTAAATGTTAGAAAGAGACCTGTCAAGTACTGAGTAACTGTACAGTCATAACACCTGATTTGATATTTAGAAATGATGTCATCAGACTGACAAATGTAGAAATTTAAGTGCAAATTATGGTTATTTAAAGACTGAAATAGTGCAAATAAATGACACAATCACAAATTAACTAAATGAGACTTTTATACCTAAAACTTGCCTTTGTTTTCTCCCAAATTTTGTGATTTGTGGACTATTTCCACATACTTTCACATACTTTGCTGAGGATACTTCACCCTACCTAGACCTCTTGCCACTCCCTTACCGACCCCACCGTGTCAAAGCTTCTAGATTTACCGTCAAGTAAAGTTATGATTTGAGCACCACCATGTTTCAAGTAGGTCTCATCTGAATAGAGCTTTCTTTAACAGTTCCTGTCTCCTTTATGGCTAGTGGTGAACATGAAATGTAACGTTTTATGGCGTTCTTTGTACCAATCACCCACAAAGGACAGATTTGTAGAGTGTACAATTAATAAACTTCTCAACAACTTTATCCCAACCTGTGTCCTATGTTTGTTGGTCTTCATGACGCTGTTTGTTCATTAATATTCTGAAAGTTTGAATGAATGTTTGTGAGTGGGAGGTGGCTCAACTACTTTGACTCTTTAGTATCAGAAGGAAAGGTCTTCACACATTATGTTCATTTAACGGAACCTAAATCTAAATGAATCCGATTTTTGTTTTGAAGGTCACCAAAGAACGTAGTTTTGAAATTGGTGTGGTAATTGCTCATTTCAGTGCTTTTTTTTTTGGTGCGTGGCCTTACTTGCATCAACTCTGTTTCAAAGTCTGCAGGAAGGAAGTGTCCTTCACAAAACTGCAAATTCTTTAAAGCTGTTCTGCGAAGGCGTCATCCTTTATTTTATTGGTTAGAAATAATAACAGAAGGAGCAGCTTTAGTGCATTTTTTGAACATGAACTTAACAGTTTGTGACGAGGTTTCAGGGAAAGGCAAGGTGCTTTTGCAGAACGCTACGTCTGACTCACTTTTAAGAGCTTCATATTTGGTGTCCTAAAGTCGCCAATTTTCACGTCAACACTTTCCCGGTCAGTTTGTTTCCATTTAATTTGAATTTAGAAATTTAGGGGATGTGCATCGGGCACTTTTCCAACTGAATCCTCGTCTCTCAGGGACCAGCGTGGCTTGTTTACGCAGCATGTCATTGCACCTGTCCACCCTCTTTAGCTGGGATTGTGGCAAAGGGTTCTTTAAAGACCGTAACCATTTCCCCGTCAGGGATGTTTGCATCTTGTACGTCTCTCTTCGTGGTGGCAGCGGTCGGGGTTGCGGCCTTGAAAGATGAGAGAGGAGGTTTAAAATTGGCTCGGCGCTCCACCCAGGCACGAGAGCAAGGGGACTCCCTCCTCGTCTTCCTCCTCGTATTTGAGGATATGGTTAGGTGGCTCCGAGGTTCTGTCAGAAAGATGAAGCGAAGCTTTTTCTCTCTCCTTCTGTCGCCATTGCAAGCTGGTGAGCCGAGCTCGGGTACATTTAGAACGTTTATTTTAGCAAAGCCGCGCAGCGCTGATAACCTTTTCCCTCCAACAATTGATATTTATAGCAACTCTAATATTATTTTTTATTTTTACCTGTCTTTGCCATTGTTACTCTAAAGTTCAGTTTTATTACTGTTCTGTGTGTATTGTGTTATGACAGTGCCATGGTAACAAAGCAGCGTGGGTGGGTGAGGGTTGCGTGTCCTTGTCTTTCTTTCTTTCTTTCTTTCTTTCTTTGACTTTTTCCTTCCTGTGTTGCAGGGTGCTGCGGTTTGCTAACAGTCTCCGTTTGTCCCAGTCTGATTGAGGTGGTGTGTTGGTGGGAGTGCGGTATGCGCACACCTTACCAAATCCATCCAATTTTATGTTTATTCAAAAACTTGGGCAGTCTTTCATGATATATTTGACAAACTGATCAGGAAAGGCGTTGAGGTATATGTATTTTAAAAACCCAAAGCGTAAATTTGAGTCTTTTTCCTGTTTCCTTGCCAGAGTGGATGGGTTTCTGTCACTACGAGCAACAGGAGGCAGCATCAGAGACCTCTGTCATATGGTTATGAATAAAATATATCTCAGTTAGAGCTAACTAGGTCATTTTTTCCCCCCTGCTTCTTGAATCCTAAATAAGGGATGCTTCCCGTTACTCAGGCTGTGCGGTGGACAATAAGTCGATGCGGTAGGTGAGCGGAGATCGAGTCTTATTCGGTCGGCCGTTGAGTGGAAAAAGATCATGTTTGCAAAATGAGGAAATTTTGGACATAGAAAAGAAATCCGTGCCTCTTAAGAGTAAAAAGCGAATTCAAAATTCTAATTCTATTATCTTTACTATGAATTCATGCCATATAAATCACATATTCTAGGTATACTCTGGCTTAGATTTCCTTTATTCATACGACTTTTCAGGAATTTCTCCGTAAGAGACTGGGGGAATTTTTCTGCCATAATCCAAGAGCACACATTTTCAGTCTCAAAGCAGGATTTCATGTATTTATTTCTCAAAACTTTTAATACTTATGCTTACATTTTTATTTTGAAAGCAGGATTTCACGTCTTCTCAAAACTTGTAATGATTGTATTCAAAACTTCTTCTCACGCTCAGACAGAGTCTCTGCTCGGACTACGAAACATTCTCTGCTTGCTTCTGGAACAAAAATGCACCGTCGCCTGGCAACCTGTAAGCCAATAGAATAAAAGCGTTTTACTGGGTGTGTTTGTTTCCTTTTTTTTGTTCCAGAAGCAAGCAGAGAGTGTTTCGTAAGCGAGCAGAGAGTCCGTCTCATCATCCAAATAATGTTTGATGCCAAGAGAGAGAGGAAAGAGAAAAACTCTAAATCAAACAAATGCAAATGATCAATGCCGTTTTTAATTTATCGTGCGATTAATCGATTTATTACTTATTGCGACAGGCCTACAAATTTGAATGCAAAACCTCTAGAATCAAATCTTTCATTCAAACTTGTCAGACAGGCTCTTCATGAAGCCCCACCATCTGTATCCAGTGTACAGGGAAAAGATTTTAATAAAGCAATTTTCTTTATCCAATAAGATACAATATATTTCAGCAGTATTATCCAGTGTTTCCTTCAGTATCGATCGGGATTTATGAGAAGAGAGAGGAGTAACTGATGCATATGTGGCCTGTGAGGAGAGGCTCTGGCCTAATGCTGTACATCCCGCCTGAAGTCACACAGCCTGCTGCCGGTTATACCCTCTCCACCCGTGTCATTTGAGCTGATAGGCTTGGCTCAGCTGCTTCCTTTCTCTGCTAAGCAGGGATAAATAGAGCAGAGTAGCCGAAAGGCTCTAATTCAATAAAAGCTCCTCGCATGTCTTCCCCAGCCCTAGTCAAAGCAAGAATAGCCAGAGAGAAGTAAGTAAAAGAGAGCTCTTCTCTTTTATGAGTCTTTTGCAGCTGGAACTTTGACACAAAGCACAGATTTGAGTTACAGTACCCACAAATGGCTTCAGCTGATTAATTGGGAGGTGAGATAGTTCCAAAGAAATGAGGTCTTGCACTAAAAACGACATATGTTCAGCTTCCTGTAACAGCAGGAATTTCATTATGATCTAGTCTGTTTATTTAAGACTGACTTGGAGCTATGTAAGGTTTCCATTTCCGCAAAGGTCGTCCAGCAGCTTATCTCGTTCTTCTCTCTTTATTTATCAGCAATTTGTATATCTGCTCTCGTCTGTATATCTGATGAGAGCAGATATACAGCTCTCCTCACATTCGTACTTTGTCTTTTTTGCTTTCTTTTTAAAGCTACTCACATTTCATGTGACACGTGAACACAAGAGTTGCTCAAAACTATAAAACGGGGGGGGGGGGAAGAAACGTTTTCTCCACAAATCCAAATCTAAAAATGTCGTGCTTGCATTTATGAAGCAGACTATAGGTTAGATTATGAATATCTCTACTGGCACCGTTCCAGTTTACTTGGCTGTAAACCTAAATTGAAAGGTGGTTTATTAAGAGAGTTAGTCAGAGAAGCAGCCATGGTAACGCTGGATGAGCTTTTGAAGACTTGCTAGAAGAGAACATGTTTGACACACAGCAGACATGTTGGAGATGGCTGTTCTGGTCCGATGCAAATAAAACAAAACATTTTGGCTTATATTCAACATGGCATGTGTGGCCAAAAACAACAAAAATTCTGTATATCACCATAAACATGCATGGTGATATACATTATGCACCAGGCTTTTCTTTAGTGGGATCAGTGGAGCCGGTCAGAATAACAAGAATGTATTCTAATACAAAACGAATGTGGATTTTGGGAAACTATTTATCTAGGCCTTGCACTTTTAGAGGACATTCACACCAGTCTTGTTTATTCTGCTTTAATCAATCGACCAATCAAGTTTATTTGTATAGCACATTTCAGTAGTATGCCATTTCAAAGTGCTTTACACTATTGAAACACAAAAATAAAGTCAGGAAAACAACTTATAATCGACTGGAGAGTTGGGTCGGACTCTCCGGTCCAGTGCTTAACTGGTTTGAATCTTACATAAAGAACAGGGATTTCTTTGTTTCAATTGGAAACTTCTCATCAAAGAGGTCAAAGGTCACATGTGGGGTACCCCAAGGGTCAATCCTAGGACCTCTTTTATTCAATATTTATATGCTCCCACTAGCTCAGGTTATAACAGGAAATAATATTAGCTACCATAACTATGCAGATGACACACAGCTCTTTATTACAATGTCACCAGGTGACTCAGAGCCCATCCAATCACTGAACAGATGCTTAGAACAGATAAATGTGTGGATGTGCCAAAACTTTCTCCAGCTGAACAGAAACAAAACTGAAGTTATTATTTTTGGGCCTAAAGAGGAACGATCTAGAGTTATAGATCTAGAGTCAATGCACAGCTTCAGTTATTACAACTGAAAACCAGCGATCAGCCCGAAACCTGGGAGTAGTGATGGACTCTGACCTGAACCTCCAGAGCCACATAAAGACAGTTACAAAGTCGGCCTTCTATCACCTGAAGAACATTTCCAGGATTAAAGGACTAATGTCTCAGCCAGATCTAGAGAAACTCATCCATGCGTTCATCTTCAGTCGTATTGATTATTGCAACAGTGTCTTCACAGGTCTATCCAACAAATCAATCAAACAGCTGCAGCTGATCCAGAATGCTGCTGCTCGCGTTCTCACTAAAACCAGGAAGATAGAGCACATAACACCAGTTTTAAAGTCCCTCCACTGGCTCCCTGTAGCTCAAAGAATAGACTTTAAAATACTGTTGTTAGTTTATAAATCACTGAACGGCTTAGCACCACAATACATTAAAGATCTGCTGTTGTTGTATCAACCTTCCAGACCTCTCAGGTCTTCTGGTTCTGGTTCTGCTCCGCATCCCCAGAACCAGAACCAAACAAGGAGAAGCAGCTTTCAGCATCTATGCACCACAAATTTGGAACAAACTTCCAGAAAACTGTAAAACAGCTGAAACACTGACTTCTTTTAAATCTCAACTAAAAACCCACCTGTTAAAATTGTATTTGAAACGTAATCAATTACAAATTTATTGATGGAACTTGACTTAATGCTGTGTTTTGATTGTTGATTCTATGTTGCATTGTGTTTCTGTGTTTGTAATGACGTAAAGCACTTTGAAATGCCTTGCTGCTGAAATGTGCTATACAAATAAAATTTGATTGATTGATTGACTAGAGTTCATTTGGAGAGCTGTGGATCCGTAATCAAACTCCGAAGCGCCGCCTTCAAACCTCGGTACGGTTGAAGTGAACTTTGCCGTGGTTTGAATGAATATGTGAATGCCAAGCAGACTGGAGACTCCTCCAACAGCTGGAGGTGGATTAAAGTGCAAGGCATTCTGGGTAAATTTAACCTGAACAAACGTGTGAGTCTAGCACTAGTAGTAGAAATGGCAAAGACAAAAAATAAGTTCTACAATACAATAAAATTTGACAAAGTTTCATTTCGTTTACGTTTCGTAATGAAGGACGTTGCGCTCAAGTCTTCTTCAGAGGTTTTCATGTTGTTTCCTTCAGTGCTTCTTGGTGCAGTGCCACCACAGGCGAGGGGGTGAACTTGTTTTTCAAAGAGTTTGGATTGCTTCACACGGTGCAGTGCGCCAGCTGAAACAACTGTTGCAATTTTGGTCGCCACTCGAACCGAGTCTGTCAGATTATCAGGTGTGAAAACACCCTAGAATGTTACGCTTACTGTGTTCCTCTGTCACATAAACATAATTGTATGAAGCACATGAAACTCTGTGCATCCTCTTAATGAGAGGATGAACAACAACAACAAAAATGTCTTCAGTTAGAGGCTTCTTGAGATGCACTGTAATGCTGACTGCTACAGGAGCTTCTTTCAGCCCACCCCAACTACAACAACTCTGAAGAAACTTTGATAATACAAGTTATAAGAGTTAATTTTCCTCTAGGATTACTAAAGAATATTTGAAGTGAATTGAATTGAATTTATATAATTTAGATATCAAAGTTATTACTCCTAAGTGATTATGTACTGGCTGGAAAGAAAAGTCTGAGTGTTTTTTAAAAATGATTACTATTATTACCATCTGCAAGAAATGCCAAGTTTGCATCTGTAGATGGAATCACTTCTTCTTATTCCTTCCCACAAATAGTTGCAACTGTTTCTTAACACTTCCTATACTCTCTACCCCCCCTCCCCACCTCCTTCCCTCAGAGACCACATGGGAGAAGCCGTCCAGCGTCCCCGGGACTCCCAAGAGCTCCATCCGACACAAGAACTCTCTGCCAGCAGGTGCCTTAACTGCTCTCTCTTCTACTCCGTTTCTTTCACTTCAACTTCCTCAAGTGTCAGTGCCCTGGGGCTGGGAATTCTCCTAAGATTCCACGGTGGCACAAAGCCTCGGCTCATGCTCACCACACACAGACACTTCCTGTGACTAACTTTATCTGCAGCCGCGAACTGAGGAACTGAGGAGTCCTCTGTCTCCCGCTTTGGCCCTGCTCCTAAAGGCGAACGGGCAGAAAGAGGCAGGAAGGTTCTCTGGATGTTTCCACATACGGAAACAAACTTCATTCACTCATTCATCTCCCTTGTTAGGAAGAAAAAGCCAGAACGTCACAGTCTGAACGGTAAAGTTTTGAAAATGTGCTTTCTAGTCAAATGCTTAGAGAAGGACAGTGTGACGAGTGAAAGATTGAATTTGACCCCACGAGGAAATAGGACAATAAATCAATAACATATATTGATAGAGATGTGATTGATATCAAAACATCTGATAGAATATTTGATCACTCCGATCCAGAACTGCACAGCATTCTGGGGGATGTAGGCAGAAATGACTTCATAAATGTACATGCTGTTTTAGCACACTTTTAGCGTAATTCATTTGCTTCTGGAAATGTAGCTAATATTGTTATGCAAGTGGGTTTATTTTGGTTAAGGCTATGTTAGCTAGCTAGACAGCTACATTGCTGTAGCTTGTAAATGTTTTGCTTGCCCATAATTGCGTATATAGCAGGTTTCTGTGGTTTCAGCTGAACTCGGCATTGAACCATCACAAAGAATTGCAAGTCAGAATTCTGACTGTGAGAGTTGGAGTTTCACAGTCATCATCACTAACATTACACCTTGATGACTGAAACTTACCCACTCGTCTTCAGTGTGGAAAACCTGGTAACTCTTCATCTCACCTTTCTGTCTCATTTATTCGTGCAGTGAATGGATTCCACTCAGGCGGTAGCCCCATGCATCACGGTGACCATTCACACAACAGCCTGGTTAAGAAGAGCAGCACAGAGCCCCAGGTAAAGCTTCATCGCTTTTGTTATTTTGTGTTTGGCCTTTCTTTGTTTTGTTTTATTTTTTTCAATTCAGAAAGGCTCAAGACAAGATTTGAATTATTTTAAACTGCTTCCTTGAAATCTGTTTCATCATAGCAATTAAAACCCACTATGTCCAGCGATCTTTCCTGTAAGTCCACTCTCATTTAATCTTTGATTTTCTTTTTGGTCAGGATTAAACCACCTCTCTCTTTCCCCTCATTAAATAAATAAGCTGATGGCTGTAGGAGCTGATTAAACCCTCCTACAGTAAATTTTCCCTTGATCATAATTAGCCTAGTAGTCATGGAGATATTACACACCATCCGCCCACCACTTACAGTCAATGTCTCCATACTCTTCTTACTTTATAGTCATACATTCAATTACAGGGTGCAGATCTAAAAAGATCTCTCCAGTGAGTCCTGGGTCTGCCTCTCAAGGAGATGTTTAAGACACTTTTCTTAGTAACCCAACTAGAGAGCATCCTGACCAAAAGCGACTCGTGTAGTATTTGGGAAAGCTGCAACGTCAGTCCACAAAGCTCATGCCTATAGCTGTTAGTTGCAAATTAGACCTGCTGGTAGCTTTGCAATGTTAGGCTCTCACTCAATACTACCAAAACAAACTTAACCTCCTCCACATGAGGCAGTAACCTAATCTGGAAGCAGAGGCAGTACTCAACCTTTTTCTAACTTCAAACTACGCCTTTAGATTTGTAGGTGCTAATCCTCAACCAGTGCCTCATTTTTTATTTCCCCCCCCCCCCCCCCAAGGAGAATCCATTGATTGTTACAAATAAAAGTGCTTAGTCAAGAAGGCCAGAAGGACCTTATCATTTTTAAAAAGCGAAGATCCAAAATCTGAGATCTTTTGCTCAGTGTCTTTGCCTGGAAATTCTGTTCATTAACGTCATCAACAGAATTGGACCAATAAACCTGGTGGCAATCCAAGATTTTGTTTGAACAAGTCTGGCTTATTATGGCCAATGTAAGCCAAATGTTACTCCCAAAATATCCTGCAAGACTCTACAAAAGACATTCTCTCGAGTCCTATCCACGTCAACAAACCAGGCATCCTTAAAGGTCTTTGTAACCTCCAATGTTCCATAGACACAAACTCAACTGGTTCTCCTGAAGTTAAAGATTCAGCCATCATGGGACTCCTTGCAGAAAGCCCAGCACCTCCAGAGTCGTTAAGGTGCTTTCTGGATCCCCAGGGTCTTTCACTATGGGGTTTTCTAATGAAGTCACTGACTCGGCACCAGTCCATCTCAAGTTTCTCGATATCTTTTGCCAACCTGAAAGCTGTATCAGTTGGTTTGAGAAGAACCTCAAAGTCCCCCTTTTATTGCTTCAATATCCATAATTGATTTCAGCAGCACCCATTTAAAACGGTACACCCTGTTGGCAAATCAATGGTTTATGTCGGACAGCTTTTTGTGGTGTTACAGACTAGGTGTTGAAATACGCCCTTATACAAATACATCTCTCTGGGCGTGCCGTGGTGGCGGAGGGGTTAGCGCAACCCACATTCAGGCAAAACGTGGCCTCGACGCGGCTGTCGCGGGTTCGACTCCCGGACCCGACGACATTTACCGCATGTCTTCCCCCCTCTCCTTCCCTCTTTCCTGTCAGCCTACTTTGAAAAAAGGGACACTAGAGCCGACAAAAAGACTCCTTGCGGGGCGATAAAAAAAAAACCCCCATCTCTGTTGCATTTGAACTCACCTAGATACTTTATTTCAGTTCTCTACCGAAGTGATTGAAATCACACACAAATATGCACACTCCTGCACAAAAGAGAGAGAGAGCAATCATTCTTTACTTTGCTCTGCAGAACTACCTCCACACACACAAACATTGGCAGCACAAGAACAGAATGCACTAGTCGGACTCATTCGGCCAACGCATAGAAAATAACTTTGATCACATTGCGTGTTTGTTTGGAGTAACAGAGTGTTGGTGTCGCGCAGTCATGTCTGACGCAGAGGACTGGAGCTTTGACGGAGTGTTCCTCTTCTCTCTGCAGAGCCCGGGATCAACATCACCGACCAGGAAACAGAACAAAGAGACAACGGTTACGGTGAGTTTTGGTGATTGGAAGAAATGGCTAACTGAGCAACTCCTGAAAAGCAGCTCTACACCATTATTCCTTTTGTACCAAACTATACACTTGGCACAATGGACTCAGTCAATCATTTTTTTCCTGGAAACTGCCAAACCCAAACTCATCTATTGGTTTGCCAGACAAAGTGGGATAGTTAATCATCCAGCCAAAAATGTCTCCTCTGCTCTAGAGTCCAGTGGCAGCACTGCATCGAACATTTTGCCGATCTAAGGCTTTGATGCAACTACAGTACTTGGTCATGATAACTGATTCAATTAAGCTGTTTATGAATTGTTTTTCAGCTAATTTCAAGGCCATATGAAGTTGGAAGTCTATAGCTATTGACTGCAGGAAGTTGGTAATATTTGCAAACAGTGAATCTCAGCATCCTCCATGATGTTACACGTCTTACCTGAGTTCCACCTTGCTATTATATCTCTAACAGTTGATTGTAAAGTATTTAGCAGTGAGGAAATTTCACAACTGGGCTTGCTCTACAGGTGTCATCCTATCACAGTACCATGCTGGAGTTCACTGATCTCCTGAGAACGACCCATGAAATGGTTTTAGAATAATTTGGCATGGCTAGGTGCTTGATTTACTACATATGGTGATTTACTACATACTACATAATTTACCCAAATTAAATAATTTGAAAAGGTGACCCAATAGTTTTGACAAAATAGTGTAAAGGTGTCTTCACACCTTATATTCCGGTAGAGCCTGTTTGATTGTAGTTGAAAAGTGCAACATTTGTTACCTTTTCAACTGGTGCAGTTCACTTTCACACTGCATTGTCTCAAACGAACCAAACCATTTGTAAAACGTGTTCCCCACGTCGCCTGTGATGATAATGCACCAAGAACTACTGAAGGAAGCAACACAAAAACCACCGAAGAGGACATGAGTGCAACTTAAATCTCAATAAAATATAAACAAAAATGGAGGAGTGTAAGATTTTAGCATTTGTAGATTTTTTTCTTTTTCTCTTTGGAATGAGTCTATGAACCCAGAATGCCCTACAGTTCGCTTCCTGCTTTCGGAGCAATCTCCGGTCCGCTTGGCATTCATGTATGCATTCGAACCACACCACAGTTCACTTCAACTGAACCGAGACCTAGGTTTTTAGGCGGACCAGAGCTCGCTTTTTTGATCCACATCAGACTTCGATTGCGTATTCACACCTCAAACAAACAAGACTTTCTAGGCAAACAAACCAGAGTTTGATTAAAGCGGACTAAACAGGGCTGGTGTGAATGCACCTTGAGTTTAAGCATTCATGTCCACCGTTGCCTTGTAAAGTCTTGCTTCATGGTGGCACATTTGCTTTGTCTGAGCCAGTGGTCCCCAACCTTTTTAGTCTGGCGGACCGGTCAGCCCTTTGCAATTTTGCTGCGGACCGGGGGCGGGCGTCGTAAGTATCGAGTAGGGGCAGGGTGTGGGGCTAACCCGCTCATTTTTTCGCGGTGTTACGTTCCAAAAATAACCCGCGATAGGCGAAATCCGCAAAGTAGGAACCTTTATTTTTTTTACAATTATTATACAATAAAATACTCCATAATACATTGAAACCAAAGAACAAAACCTTTTTACAGGCCCAAACATTTGTTTAACAAATAAAATGTACTGTATAAACAATTTTTTTTAATTTTTTTTACAAATAACTACTGTACTGTAAAATAATAATTTTAATATGAACTGAAGGCGGATTCCCGTGCCTGAATTGCTGAGATCAGCGCCGCCCCACCGCGACCTGAGTCATTGGATTAGAAAGGGAGAAAATAAAAAATTATTATGAAAAAAAAACAAAACAAAGAACAGTAGGACAAATAGTGACTCGCGTGTATTTCACTGCTCTTCTGACTGAGCCTCTGCATCCTGACTCCGCCCTATAGCGTTTTTTTCTTCTTCTTCTAAAGCCCGCGGTGCAGGTGTGTTTTTTCGAGAGAACATAGTTATCGGTAGTTGTTGTCGCTCTTTTTTCTTCTGGGCAAAAAGATTCTTATAAACCGACATGCCACCATCGATTATGTTAAATTTGGCAAGCTGTTTTATGTACGTGTACATATTATACCGCAACGTTGTTGACACACAGGTAGAGAAGAAGCGGAGAGACTGTTTAGCCAATCAGAATGCAGAACACAATGGACGATGCAAATCCGTGAAGCAGCGAGACCATGAAAGGTGAACCGCGAAATAGCGAGGATTCACAGTACTCCGATGTTGTTTTGTTACTCATTCTGCTGCAAGTTGGCTCAATTTTGATGCGCAAGACGTAACCGGTAAAATCCAGTTTAGGATTTTCAAAATAAAAGATCCGGAAGTAGTTCATTATTTCTTGCGCGGCCCGGTACCAATTGGTCCGCAGACCGCCCGGTGGTTGGGGACCACTGGTCTAAGCAACAGTTTGTTGTTTTAACAGAACATTATGAGCTCTTCACTTTTTTTTCACACTTGAGCTGTCAGCCCTCCGACTCGGTTTAGAACCTCTAAACATCAACATGTGGTATGCTGAAACGGCCCAGCTGTGTGAATCTCACAGTCATCGCATGACCATTGGCAGCAGTTAGTTCGCACATACCGCTCAACAGCTGACAGCATTTTAGTCCGTTCGAAATGTCTGATTCCCCCTGCCAAATTCTGTCTGGGCATGTGGGCTGATAAAAATGACTAACATTACCAAATTAGTTTGGGATTTCAGCAACAAGGTTCATTTAGCTATTTTAAAAGAACTCTTTGGGAGTTCTGTTCGGAGTGATGGGAGTCACTCTGGTGCCATGACGCGTACATTTTCTATGTGGAATGTTGTCATTTTCATTTTGAGCTCCTGTGTTAGCGAAATAGCACAGACCGACCAGCTTCTGTAACGTACACACAGCAGCCTTGGCTGAAGCCGTGCTTCACCCACGTCTAGTTTGTTTTTCACATGTGAGGTAGGTGCAAAGAAAGCCTCTTTCCAGCAAGATCAAAAGGATGAAAATCTCACTGTATTGTATTTTCATGAGCCATAAAACACCTCAGGCCACTTCTGTTTGTGCTAATTGCAAATGCACAAAAAAAAACAACAAAAGTAGCCGCACAGCTGTAGATACACACACAGCTGGTTCAGCGAAGCGTCTGGTGAGAACCTGGTGGTAGCTTTCTGAAACTTTCCCATGTGGACAACTGGAACATGCAGCCGCTGCAGGCCTAAGACGGAGGGGACGGGCTTTTTAAACAAGCATGCAGTTGGAAAATCTCTGCCAATTATTCGGTTAATAACCAAGGCCCCACTCTAGCAACACGTGACTGTGGAAAATGACTGACAATCACACTTTTCACAGTCGATGCTTATTTAGCAGTTTAACCATGACGTGGTAATTACAGTTCCTCACATCAGCTTTTAGAGCATGTTCATTGTTAAGACTTTATATTCTAAATGTATCTGAGAGGCGTATGCAGCATCTCACAAAGTGCTAACAATAGCAGCAGCTTTGTGAGTTGGGCTGTTTCTTATTGTTGTTTACGAGACAAAACTCAAGTGAAGAATGAGTCTGTTGACCTGCTGTAATTATAAAACTGTTTTGCTAATTCTGCAAGATGCTGGTATTTTGTGGAGCATAGTCTCCACTCAGTTTGTGTATCAGTAAGTGGAGTCAGTGTGTGGAATCATTTGAATATAGGTTTGAACTTAAGTCCAAACATAAAACTGTTCCAATGATCATATAGACAGATGATTATTGCTGGATTTAACATATAATATTATTAGACAATTATTGTTTGTGTGTTTTGTGTTGACGCTAGTTTTGTTTCTTGGTGAAATTGATAGAAATAATAAATCTTCATCCACTGTAGCTAAACTTAAATAGATACTATATTGATAGGTTTTATTATTATAAGTATGTATATAAGATTACATAGGTGGATAAGGAGTGAAAATTTAGAAAAGTTTATTCTTCAACCCAATATGAACACGTAAAACAAAAGTTTTGACATCATGGTTTATGCTGTACTTTCTTCGCTCATATTAAAAAACAAACACAAAGTCAGGCAGTAGAAACAGACACAGGATTGCTTCTTGAGTTGTTTTGGTAAGTTTTTCTTAAAGGAAAACACTACTATGTAGCAAATTATGTTACAATTTGAACCAATTTGGTGAATTACTGCCACCTAGTGGCAGTGTTGGCTTTGTGTTTTGACTAGGTGTTTAAAAAACGAATTCATCAAACCGAGATTCATAAATTAGTTACATTTGAAACCAGAAGTTTACATACACCAAATAAATTGCCTTGGCACTGGGACACACCCCGCGCTTTTCGGATTTAGAAAAATAAGCTAAAAGAAAAATAATATTTAAGATAACTTTTTATTTTCTGTCATATAAAATATCAATAAGGTGCATTTAAGTTTGTAGTTTAATTGTCACAACGGGAATGGGTGCTGGATGTTATGTTAGAAATTTGGGGATAATTCGAATCAATGACTCTCACTCTTTACGCTCCTTATCGCCTTTGTTCATCAAGGAATGTGTCAAACAAATGTAGCCTCTCATTGGAGATCTTGACAAAAGGAAGCAGGGGTTTTGTTTAAAGCCCTTCTAACACTCTAACCCTTTACCTCTACTGAGGAGGCGTTTCCCTCTGAGAAATTATAACACATATTCTAAAGTAAACTTGGAAAAGAGGCCTTTTACTCCCTTTCTTTCCATGGCAGTTTTAATATTGCCTCTGGAAAAGTCATCAGCAGACTTCTGCTTACCAGCTTCCTCTGCACAGAGAGGCTGTGCCAACGGGCTGCCACTGACGTTTTGTTGAAACAAAGCTGTGCATCTTCCCTGCAGGCTGAGAAAGACAGAAGTTGTGGTTATGAAGATGCAGTTTCTTTTTTTTCTGGGGGATATTTTGTTGGACGCCTCCGACGCAAAAGACGTAAAGAAAAAAAACAACCTTAGCGATACTTTGGGTAAACTTGCAGCTCTCTGAAACTTACTTCTCCTCCGTGGTTTAATTGAAAGCAGTTGTTTATGCTTTTTGCATGTGATAGAGGAAGTAATTGCAACCACATTTTGATCAGACGTATAGTGCTGGTGACTCTGAGGAAGAAAACCGACAAACTGCTGTTAACGTTTGCAGGACAATTTAAAAAGCAATATTAGGTAATTCAGGATGTTGGTTGATAAGTTCACAGTGTTGTGTCAGAACACCACCGCGACACACACTGAAAATACCTTCCCTAAGATGAATAAAAACGGGAAACAGAGGTGAGCTGTGTCGCATTTAAATCATTCTCTGTTTTGGTGTGTCCTGGTTGCAGAGCGAGAGTGCAAACTATATTAAGATGCATGTATACATTCATCTCAATCAGTCAGAATATTACTTTCTTTCTGAAATTAAACTTTAAAAAAGTGAAGTTCAAATGTTATATAGATTAATAACACTTAAAAGTCGTGTTTTCCAAGCATTCATTTCTGTTAGTGTCTAGAATTTGGGTTTACAGCTCATAAAAACTCAAAATTCAGTTTCCCTGTAAACCTCCACATTAAAGAGGAAATATTTTTATAAAATTATAGACTGCTGTGTTTTGACTGTAATCATGGGAAAACTGCTGACTTGACAGTTCTCCGGCAGAAAGACAAGTTTAAAGAAACTGGCTTTTCGCAGAGTGCTGCATACAGGCATGTTCATGTAAAGTTTATTAAGTGAGTAAATAAGTAAACTTTATCTACATGTCAGAGTTCAGTGGTCAAAAACCAACAAAGTGTTACATAATAAAACAAATGTGTGGAAAAATAGTGGTGGAAAAATCTGAGCTGCTTGAGGAAAGCGCCTCTGCTGATGAGCTTCATGGAGATGCAGATTTCATTTTCCAATAACTTCTCTAATGACCATAGTGTCGCTATTCTTAATAGGTCCAACACTCCGATACAGATCCATCACCAACCTCTCTCTGTCTTCATCCCACAGATCAACTGTGTGACGTTTCCGTCTCCGATCTTTATGGCCGAACAGCAGCTGCTGAAACCCGACGAGTGGAGCTACTGTGACTACTTCTGGGTAAGTTTTCCTCAAGGTTCTGCACATTCATTTCTGCATTTCAGTTTTCATAGCATTCTGAACAAAATGGGGATGGTTACAGCTCTCCACTGTTCTACTTTGCTGTTCTTCCTTCAAACATGCCATAAGATGTGCAAGAGTTACCCTTCCGTGATCCACTGTCATGTTATTTAGGACACAAACTCTTGATCACACACTCTCACTGTGTGGATGCAGAGTTGCGTCACTTCTAGATGTAAGTTGATGCTCTACAGAAGAGAATATTGGTTGTCTTTTGGAAAGAATGTGAGGAATTAGTACAGTCTTTGAAACATTCACAGAGAATTATTTTGTAAACAATTACTGCATAACTGCTAATGTAACTATATAAATAGGTTACATTCATTAATTTGTTTCTTTATGTAGCCCTTCACATATTCACTACACTGGTGACCAAACTGTGTCACAAAATCTATATAAAAAGTACAATTTAATATAGCAGAGGAAACAAAACAGAACAAACAAGGCAGGTGAAATCAGAAGTGTCATCACATTTTCAGGTAATAAAAACCTGAATAATAAAAAAGAAAAGTCTTGACTTAAGAAGGACAAGTTCAGGTATAGATCAAAGGTCTGATTTCACAGTTGAGGTGCGGCCAGGGAAAAATATTGGTTGTCTGTGGAACTGTAAGTAAACATTGAATAGAAAATCTCAATAACTCAGATAATAACTCAATAACTCACTTAAAATCTACGATTAGTCAACATGGAGAAAATAGAAGCAGGTGTGATGTGTTTTCGTTTTGGGAGTGGAGGTTAGCGGCGAGCTGCTACGTGCTAAGCATGTTGGGTACAATAGTCAATTCTCGAACTGATGACAACATGAACGGCCGTCTCAGGCTCACTGCGGTTTAAAAAAGGCTTGACCTAGGGGCGTGCCGTGGTGGCGTAGCGGTTAGCGCGACCCGTATTTGGAGGCCTTGAGTCCTCGACGTGGCCGTCGCGGGTTCGACTCCCGGACCCGACGATATTTGCCGCATGTCTTCCCTCCTCTCCTTCCCCGTTTCCTGTCAGCCTACTATCACATAAGGGACACTAGAGCCCACAAAAGACCCCCTGGAGGGGTAAAAAGAAAAAAAAAAGGCTTGACCTTAGTCCGAAGGCGCAGATGGCAAAAGAGAAAAACACTACTTCAAGCATCTATTGGAAACGAATAGAGCAAAATGAATTGTAGCGTTAGCATTAGCCTTTAGCACGAGGAGTGTCTGGTGAAGGAGTAACAGTAGCCTGATGAAAACCTACAGATAAGCTCAAAATTATAATTTTAAGTCATTTTAATTATTTAAAATTATTCTTATCCAACCAAGAAGTTCATCTCAATTTGGAAATTACATGAGGTTGGAGCAACTCCGTGTCATCACCTTAATCTTTCTCTTACCTCACAGATTATCCATCAGATTCGAGTTCCAACAAAATGCTATTACTACTTCCAATTGAAACTGGAAGACTACTTTAAAGTTGAATCATTTTGGACTCGGCTGCATGAGGCTTTGCAGAGACATGTTTTAAAAAACCATCATCAAATCACCATGTGAACCTCTAAAGTGGATAGAGAGGCTTCACGGCCAAACATGTTGTTTTCCCTTCCATTTGTTTCCATCTCTGGATTATTTCTCTCAACATATTTTTTAAATTTTGAACTAGAGAACAAATTATAGAGCGAAGTTGGAAGATGGAGATGCTCTACTAGGGGAAACGAGTTGTGATGGAGGAGAAATTATAGACCCTGTCTCTGCTGACAAAGTCCTTCCTGAGGGGGGGAAAATCTCCAAGCTAGCTTCCTTACGAGTCAGTGAGAACAAAAAAACCTAAGCAAAAAATAACACCAGATCTTTTCATCTTTCGACGTGAGTCCACTCTGCAGACAGAGAGTCAGCGCCGGGCTGTTCCGTGATACAGAACACGGCACAGTGGGATGACACGGTACCAAGTAACGGGCTGGAACGCAGCGAGCCAGCGGGCCTCTGCTGCTCTGTTTGGACATCTCCCACCCCTGCAGTGTAATCTCTACCAGGTGCACGCCGTGCTTGTAGCACTCTGACACACTGCAGTCACTTCCAGAGGGGGGAATATTCTTATCGAATGTTTTGGAAAAAGATTTCTCTCTGTAAAAGGAAAATCAAAATATTTTTGAGAATTAGTAGAATTTATTTTTGTGTCTGAAGACGCACCATCATAGTCCTCGGTTTGATTGGGGACCAAAATTGCGGCATTTGTTACGTTTTCAGCTGCATCGGCTTGATTTCACGTTACACTGCGTCAAACAAGCCAAACCTTTTTCCCCTCCTCACCTGTGGTGGCGCTGCACCAAGAACCACTGAATGAAACAATATGAAAAGCTCTGAAGAAGACATGAGCGCAACTTCCTTCTTCACAAAATGTAAACAAAATTAGTGGTGTCAGATTTTAGCAGTTGAAGAATTTTGTTTTTGGTAAAAAAAAAAAAAAAACATGAGCCATTTCTCCCACTATTGCAAGGCACAGGCATTTGTTTTTCTTGTATTTACCCACGATGCCCTGGACTATAACACACTTCCTGCTTTTGGGGTGGCCTCTGGTCTGATTGCCATTCATATGGGGATTCAACCCACACTAGAGTTCACTTCAACCAGGTTTTTAGGTGGACCAGAGTTCTCAATTTTTAGTCCACTTCATAGTTTGATAAGGCATTCACACCTTCCTAAACGAACCGGATTTTCTTGGCAAATAAAGTAGAGTTCACTTAAAGCGCAGTAAGCAGGACTGCTGTGAATGATGCACCCTGAAATGCCCACCTGTGCAAACTTGTAGAGATAAAGGCTGACATTTACCCTCCTCCTCCACCTGGCATGTACCCACATATCATCACTGACTGTAAAAATGTGCAAGACGTTCCCTCCATGTGTTTTATTGTGCTGGAACCGCATCATCTCTTTAACCGATGACGTGGTCAAAGGGTTCCTCGACACATTCACCTTTGTTCCACTGAGCCACAGTCATCGTTTCCTTCTGCTGGTTCTAGTTTAGATTTTCTAGACGTTAATCCCATTTCTTTCAGATGATTTTATGCAGTTTGCTCACAGATTTTCACCACATTTTCTGCATTTTGTTTCCAGAACACATGAGTTTAAATTGTCTGTTCTGACAGAAGCGAGGATGTTTCCCTTTTGCAGCCTTAATTTTGTGCTTATTTTTCAATCCAGTTGACTTGTACCGATAAATCGGCCCAGATTTCCTTAAATTTGTGAGATTTGGTAGAGATTGGTCAGTACTTGCACATAAAATCTGTAAGTGCGCGGTTGGCAATAGTCGCCCCCTTTCCCCTACTTTTGCCAACTTAGCAACTTTATCGCCACATTTTGCAACGTTTTCATTCAAAAAAAAAATAAAAATCAGCATTGGTCAAAATCAGAATTGGCAGGTCAAGCTTTTTAGAGATTGGTGATTGGTCAGAAAACTGCAATCTGTGCATCCCTACTGGAAACAACCAACATCTTCTGTCCACACTATTCGTAGAAGAAGAGGCGGAGATGTCAATCTGTCGGGGTGCAAAACCGGTGGAAACGGACCTCTGCTGCATTTTAATGTAGTTCTGATCTCATTGGTTCTTTTTCCTCAATGCATTTCTTGTGCACTTGCTGTGTTTATCTCCCAGGCTGACAGGAAGGATCCCCAGGGCAACGGTTGCATCACTGGATTCGAGGTTCTGTTGCAGAAACAGCTCAAGGGTAAACAGATGCAGAAAGAGATGGCCGAGTTCATACGAGAAAGGTATCGGCTTTTCTGATCTTCCTTCACCGCTCAGCACTGTTTGTTTGTTTGGTTTTTTTTGTCACGTTACCATGAAAACCAAGGAGCTGTCATTAAACAAAACCATTTCCTCCTGTTTTGTTTTGCCTTTTTTTTCTTCTTCTTCTTCTGCTCATTTATGCACATCACTCCATTTATTGCACAACAGAGGAAACGCAGATGGAAACCAAGTTTCATAAAAGCTGTGTTGTAATCGAGTTCTCTCCGTCCCTCCCAGGATAAAGATAGAAGAAGAGTACGCCAAGAATCTCTCGAAGCTCTCGCAGATCCCTCTAGCAAGCCAGGAAGAAGGGTGAGTGACAGTGGAAAAAAAAAATAAAAAATCAAAATCTCTACACCCACCTATTGGTCTCAGAGGAGGCTGTCACACACATGGCTGCATAAATGAATTTTTTCTAAAGAAACACATGTCAGTTCTGTAGAAACGGTACGCCTGCCTGGCCTGCTTAGTTTGTTGCTTTAAGCATACGCAGATTTTGAAGTCCACACTTCTAGGGTCTGTATTTTGAAGTAATATTTTCATATTTTACTATGTTGAAAGAAAGGAATAGTTAGAATAGGTCAGAATATTTTCCTGAAATATTTATAAATCAGGGAACGATATTCAAGCAGGTCAAAGAAAGATACGTTTTGTTTAACTTTGCTTCTTCTCACTCCTTTTCGAATATTTTATCTGTTTTCTTTGTTTATTGTGCTTCTTTAAGTTTTATTTGAGATTGTGAAACATGTCATTTTGTAAAAATAAAATCTATTTTAATAAGGCATCATGTGCATATTTGAAATAAATAATAATAATGTAAAAGAAGTTTGTTGCTCAAAAATGAACAGTCACTCCAGCATCTGTCGTCCATTTGTTGCTATTTTCCATTTCGCGTTACATTTTAACAAATAATAATTTTTAATAAACTTATTTTCTTTGGTGGGGAAGCTTAACAAAACCCCAAAAGTAGCATGCACACTTCTATTTAGCATGGCAGTCAATGGTTTGGGCTTGCATAGAGCTTTTCCTTATTGACATAGAATCTAAAAGAGACTGGGTATTGTCTCTATTAAACATAGGGGTGTGTTTATTTGCGCAATAATTCATATTTTCACTTACAGCACCTCATGTAAGCATGCATTGCCAAAATGCAAAATCTTACCAAGTATTTTTTGTCCAATGTTTTAGATCTTAGAACACTTTGAAATAAGATAAAACTAACTTAGAAGTAACTTTTAAGCTTGTTTGAAGTCAAGAACTCTTTAATATTGAGGGAAAAGTACTGGTTATAAGTGGAATAATCTGCCAGTGGAACAAGATATTATAATTTAAAGATACTTAGTAATATTTTGTGATTTTGCAGTGTAGGCTGCTTACCCAAAGCAGTAACACTTTATTTGAAGGGGTGTTCATAAGACTGACATGAGGCTGTCATCAACATAACACCTGAATGAAAAACATGAATGGTTATGACAGTTGTCATGAAGTGTCATTCAGTAAATAATAACATTTTTAATGCAAAGTTGCCTTAAAAGTCAATTTTTCTTCGGCATTGTTTGGTAGATAATGACACTTTAATGCAAAGTTGGCACTTTTAATTGACTTTTAATGCAACTTTTAAAGCAACTTTGCATTAAAAGTGTCATTATCTACCGAATGACACCTCATGACAAGTCATAAATATTCATAAAGACTCCTTCATGTTCATAACAGGTGTTATGTCGTTTGTCACAGTGTCATGTCAGTCTTATTCACACCCCTTCAAATTAAGTGTTACTTAAAATACCAAGCTGTGTCAAGATTACAGTCATATGTTTATCATTTAAAGTTAAATTAATGAGCAAAAATTTTTTTTCACATCACTATATTTAAAAAAAAAAAACACATTTAAGAGATGAACCGATGTTTCACCTCAGCTTCAAGTAGTTCTGTTTGGTGTAAATTTGCAGTAAAGTTAAATTAGTCAGACATTTAGGCTGCTTCACGTCAAATAACCGACCAGTCGAGGCGTCCCGTTGTGAGTTGAGGTCCTGAGGACATTTTGGTGCCGCTACGCTGCAACCCGTGACGGCTGTTACAGCTGAGCAGAGGAGAGAAGGGCAAAAACCCACGCCTGGGAAGGAGGGAGTGAGGAAGGAGGTGTGACGCGGTGGCGATGGGGGGCCTCCGTGAGGCTCCTGCAGAGTGTAAGAAAGTTTTCAGTGGCTCTTCTTCTGACAGCAGAGGGGTTGGGGGTTCATGCTGAGATCAGCTCTTTGTCTGGTCTGCTGAAGGAGCAATGAAAATGGAAAAGTAACAGGAAGCCGAGCGAGACACGACTCGCAGAAGATGAGAAGCTGTGGACTCTGACCGTGACACTTGCTATTTAGCTCGTCTTATTAAGAAATTCCAGAAGGAAACGGTGACTCTGCATAGCAACATGACAACTTGTTTTTGTGTGTGTGGGGGGGTGCGTGTGTGTGTGTGTGTTTTGCAGATGCACAAGTGAAAAACTAGCCTCTTATAATTCATAAACTCATAAATGTCATTTTTGGTGATTTATGGTTAGGGTTCTAGGGCAGCAGGGAAAATTCGTAATTCAGACACTTTGGCTGCTTAGTCAAAAATTATAACAAAAACAATGTGTTCAGTGTTGGGTGCAGTTTTTGGTAGGATAATATATTTCAAGTGATATTCTGGAAAAATCAGCATGATATTAATATTTTTGCCCTTGTGTTGAATTTAAAGAGTCAAAACGGTGATCAATATTGCCACATTCAGCAATATATTCCTGTTATGAACGTAGGCCAACCATGCAGATGTTCTTTCATGTTTCTACTAATGCATATTTACGCACTTACTTTTTCTTTGGGATGATATTTGTTGTAAAGTGGCACTACATAAATAAATGTAGTATTTTTATGGCTATTTTCCACTTATAATTTCTTGTTTCTCTATATTAATTGTGGAATGTTTAATATTTTACAGTATTTCTGTTGAGTGTCTTATCCGCATTTTGCCCAGATCACTCTTTGACCAAATCAAAGGCTACTCTGTCTGAACTCTTGCGCCAAATTACAGCCCTATAGTACAATACTTATTTAGGAAAGTGATGCTAATTTGATGCCAGTAAGGCAGTTGTCTTTTTAGTTCATGTTTTTATTTCTTAGAGACAAATGATTTAAATTCATGATAAAGGAAAACTTACACAGCGAAATACATGATGTGAATATTTTCGCTTGCTGACTAGTCTTGCTAACAGGTAGCTAGCTTGCTAACAGGTAGCTAGCTTGCTAACTACTAGTCGGTGAATTTTACAGATGTTTTGTTGTTTTTGTTGGTACCTCTCTGAATTTATAGATTTAATTACATTCTTAGTGTGGCGTCAGAGGAAAGGAGGGGAATTGGAGGTGACTGCTTAATTTAGCAATGTTTAATGAGGCTAACCCTCCCCTGCAGGGTTTAGCGAACATACATGTAAGCTAGCTCCATCATATTAACACGGTGACAGAGAGTGGGTCGGAGCCGTCCTTAACAGAATCCAGATTATGCCAGCCTGCTCGGTCTGCCCACACCCACAAAAGTCCAGCACAATACTTTCATTATGCTTCGCCTCAGGCTGGCTCTGTTGTTGGGACGGGACAATCAGCGTTTTGTTGCTCGGTTCCTCCGATCCGACCAGAACCAGCCGTCTGTTTATTCCTGAATTTACCACTTGTTTGGTCGAGATGCGGCCGTGAGGCATGTGACATTTTTTCTTAAGCTGCAGATTCTACTCCGTATCAGATTTGCAAAATCAAAGGGGGTCTACAGCGGGAGATCACTTTCCCTCCAAAATCCAATGTGTTGTTGGAAACAATTGCCTGTCAGAGGGGCATGTAGGGGTGTGGACGTTTGACGGATCCACTTTACCGAGCCCGAATAATATTTGAAGTGGCACTAAGCTTCTACAACTTTAAGTCACAAGACACAAAAATTATGCGTTTTTCTGTTAGTTTCTTTGTGTTCTCCATCATTCTCATGTCAACTCCAGCACATTTATTCATTAACTCTGGACTTGCTTCAGCAAATAAAATGGTCTCTTCACAGCCATGATATGCAATATAAATGCAGTTTTACAATTTTAAACAAAGACTGGAGCAAAACCTTATATCCCTATCACTTTTTAAAGGGCGTTGTCGTTTTCTTAAATTGTCTTCTCACTCATCTTCACTGTGTCTTTTTAAAGTATTTAGCCTGAAAGAATTCAACACTTTCTTGTTGAAAAAGTTTTTACATCTCTGAGCTCCATCACACTTCAATCTTAACCATCTCACTCAAAGCTAACTTTGCCATCCAAGAAGCTAAAGATTGTTAGCCTAGAGCTGTAAAAAACAGAACATCAGGACATTTTTGTTTTATTTCTAGATAACAGAAAAGCAACTAACTTGTACAAAATAATTTAATATAGTTAATAAAAAAAAACATGTCAAAAAGCACATAATTTCAATGTACCGTTCAAAACTGTTCACGAAAAGACAGATTCCTAGTTTCTGCCTGTTTCTGTGAAAACAAAAAGAAATGCTGCTTCCAGGATTGCTCAGTTTTTATCATTTGAGAATTTATTAGTAATTATTAAGCCACAAAGGAGGGTCTAATGCAGTGGTAGATTCAGTGAATCTACCTTCTCTTGACTCTAATTGGGTCCTTTTCCCTTATTTTCAGAGACTAATGAAGTAACCTTACATTTTGTTCAATCCTTTCCACTCTTCCTTTCACCAGCTGTGAGTTATTTGAAGGTTTGCTGAGAAAGTTTCAGTGTTGCTTGTTCACAAAAAAAGGTTCCTTTGGTCATGTTCATTGTTCCACCATGTCGTCTGTGTCTAACATGCTGCTTTGGTTTAAAGCAAACCACTGCAAAAACCATCACTTTAAGCCGTATCATCTTTCTCTTGTAGCCTCCAGTTTGTACAACCAAATGTTCATCTGGCTGTAAATATTATGCTATGTAAACATGGATCACAGCAGTGGTGGGAGTGGGATTCCTGGGTCGACATTCCGGTGGTAATAGCTCAGTTTTTGTACATCTTCTCTGCGTTCTGTCAGAATCACTAAGCAAATATCACCGAATGTCTGCACAAAACCACACAGTCAGCACAGAGAGAGAGGCTCAATAACAAGTTATCTCATGATAGACACATGGTCAATATTAGTGGATAATACTTCTGATAGAATAGTCAATACTTTCATGGAACTTCTATCCAGAGCCCCACGGCATTCTGGGAGATGTAGGCAGAGGAAATGCTTTAGCCGCTCAACCTCTCACAGCCAGCTACGCAAGGTTGGTGGCATCAACTGACTCGCTTGCTTTTTGGTTACCTAGCAACAACTCGTTGAGTAACGTGTGGTTGCCTAGCAACAACTTGTTGAGTAACTAGCGCAGCAGCGGTTTAAGGTTTTGCCATCGAGCCTCATAAATGCTTAAAGTAAAAGAAATATCATGCCGCCTGTTTGGCTGGATTTCAGATATATAAAGCAAAAAAATTAATAAATAAATAAAATAATCAATAATTATCAATATCGACTGACATGAAGCGCTTATATCGTGATACGTTTTTCAGTCATGTTGTCCACTCCTAATATCGGATGTGGATATTGCCTCAAATTTTCAAATCTGGGGCGTGCCGTGGTGGCGTAGCGGTTAGCGCGACCCGTATTTGGAGGCCTTCAGTCCTCGACGCGGCCGTCGCGGGTTCGACTCCCGGACCTGACGACATTTACCGCATGTCTTCCCCCCTCTCCTTCCCCGTTTCCTGTCAGCCTACTGTCATATAAGGGACACTAGAGCCCACGAAAGACCCCCTAGAGGGGAGAAGAAAAATAAAATTTTCAAATCTGTGCATCCCTACAGGAGGGAGAACCAAAACTCCAAATTGTAGGATTTATATTGTGATCTCCAGATTTAGAGGGTGAAATGTATTTAAATTTTAAAAATAGCTCATCTTTGACTTGATAATTATTTCTTGTGGGTTTTCCATGTTGCTGGGAATCTTTACTCTATAACACAGGTGTCAAACTCCAGTCCTCAAGGGCCGCTGTCCTGCAGTTTTTAGATGTGCCACAGGTACAAAACACTGGAATGAAATGGCTTAATTACCTCCTCCTTGTGTAGATCAGTTCTCCAGAGCCTTGCTAATGACCTAATTATTCTATTCAGGTGTGGTGCAGCAGAGGCACATCTAAAAGTTGCAGGACTGCGGCCCTGGAGGACTGGAGTTTGAGACCCCTGTTCTGTAACATTTGGTTGGACCTAGAAGATTATGAAGTATTTTTATAATTCTGCCTCGTTTTGAGTTGTTTGTTAGTCGGCTTTCGTTATGGAGAGTTGCCTTAATTTTGAGACACATATCCAGTCATTGCTTCCTTTTTTTTTTTTGTAAAGTTGGTCACAACTCGAAGGCATTCGCTGTGAAATGGGTTTTTTGCAGCTCTGGACGTGTTGGATGCCGCGGCTCCGCAGGTGCCAGGCTTTCCCCCGGCCAGCGTCAGGAATGCGTTGGATGCCAGAGAGAGGGAATTCCGCGCATGTCTTCCATTCAGAGCGAGGCTTTGAAGCGAGCCGCTCGCCCGAAAAGACCGTCGGTCCTGAATCCCAGTGGCCTTGTGCCTCTTGACTATCCGCCTGCTGGCTGATGCTTTTACAGTCCTCAGTTTAATGAAAAACAAAAGGGTCATCCAGCCGGCCCATGTATTTTTTTTTTCTTCTTCTTCCTTTCTCTCAGGCAAACCCAACGTCTGGATTATTAAAGAGACAAACGATGAGTGTCTCCCGGCTGTGTTGAGCTCATGGCTGAGAGGAGACTCGGATATCTGATGTCTCGTAGTTCAATGGCCCGTTGAACTCACTGCGGCTTAGCTCGCTTGATTCATTGGCTGCTTGTGTCTGAATGAACTTTTGCACTGGCGGCTCCTGGGCCCCATTTGTGTGCGGTTGACAGTCTGCATGTGTGTGTGTGTCACGAGCTTGTCTCCTCATACCTGTGCCTATCGTCATGGCAACTACCCCCCCCTGTTTCATCTCATCTAATAAATCACGTGGAGTCGTTTTGATGAAGGTATTTACAGCTTGTGATCTCCTAACTCCGCCCGTCTTATCTGTTCCCAGGACTCTGGGAGAGGCATGGGCCCAGCTGAAGAAGAGCCTGGCAGATGAAGCCGAGGTTCATCTGAAGTTCTCTTCAAAGGTAATCTGCTTTACTTCACGATGTTTAGATCTGAGGCTAAGAAGGAGCTAAGGCAGCATCACTGAATCTGTTGCCTGCAGGTTTCGTTTCCGACAGATCAGTGCTCTGAACAGGAAGGAAGTGTGGGATCCTCACCTGAGTCCATACTTTGTGGAACTATATTTTTTTGTGTGTAATACCTAGAGCTACGGAGTTACAGTTTTATTTTTTTATTCTGGTCTGTCAGATTTGATGGCGTGCCCAAAATTTACAACAGATACTCGATAGATTTAGATTCGGACTTTGACCAGGCCATTCCAACAACTTGATATGTTTTGATTTAACCATTTTCAGTGAATCGTAGACCCTTTCTCTGCCATTCATAGGGTTGCGATGACTTCCTGAAGGCGGAGCTTCAGAAAGAGCAGGAGTTTCTTAAAGACACAGACGCCCAATTTCAAGGCTTTAAAATTTCTTCTTAGTCATAATCATACAGCATATTTATAACAACTGAAGGTAACATAGTTACTTTATTGTGCTATAAAATGGCACTATATGCCTGGAAAACACATAATAGTGCACCTTTAAAAACATAAGATCAAACTATTGCATCTTTCTCCAACAAGCTGTATTTACACTGAGATTGTGTCAGACTCAGGGGGAGTCTAGTTACTGATTAGGCACATGGAGGCCTTTCAGCTGACTGACTGAAGCAGCTTTTGAAGGCAGTTGGATTTGTTTTCAGAATGCTACAGAAATGGGGCTGAATATTAATCTACACCACACTTTTTAGATTTTTATTTGTAAAAAAAACCAAAACGTTGAAAACCATTTATGTCCATTTCAAAACGGCTGCACTATTTTGTGTAGATGCTTCACATAAAATCTTTAATACCATGCATTTATGTTTGTATTGTGATAAAATTAGAGAAAAAACCAACACGTCCTGCAATCTGCGAATCACTTTCCCTCGTTTGAAGACGCACGCTAACCCACCCGCTTGTCACCATCTCTATTGTATGGTGGTGCGACCTCCTGCTTTCTCTGTGACCATGGAAACAGACTTATTGCTGACTGTGCAAATGAGTCCGGATTGCGTTTGTGTTTTATTTCCGCTTTCAATTCAGGCCAAGTTTCCAACATTTGAGCACGCAACTCTGCAAATAAGAGGAGATCGTTTCAGAAAACATGCCACCGACAGTCAGTTGCAAGGCCTCCAAGTGTGAAAAACACACATCCCAATTAACTTTTCACGTTTGATTAGTTGAAGATGAAGCAGGGGAGAGGAGAGAGAGGCAGAAACCCGTCCTCGGTGATGTTATGCTCCAGAGATGCACAGATGTGCCGCATTCTTCCAGATTCTCAGGAGACAGGAAGGATTTGAGTGGGAATGATCTTTGAGTGATGGGCTGCGGCGTCGACTACAGGAAGGAGCTGCACTCCTTATTCACGGCTGACAGCTGGGGCAGAACGCCACGTCTCTTATTAGGATCATTAAACCAGCGACGCACTCGCTGCAAAAACTAAAAACCGACATGATCTTGTCACATTCGTTTTGCTGGAAGCGCCTGTGTTTACGTAAACTCTCCACAGGCTCGGGAATCAGGAAAAGGAAGCAGAGCGGTTTGGATAAGTCCGTAGTTTCGGATTTATCATCCTCACAAGCTCGGCGAGAGAGGATGATGACATAATGTGGAAAGCTACTCAAGAGCATGAGCTAATTAAGGCTTTTGGTCTATATTCGTATGCAAACGGGTTGAAATCGTATCCTCTTGTGATTCAAAGCCTAAGCTTATAATTCTCTCAGGAAAAGCATCAGTAGATAAGGATGTCAAATAGTGATGCATCAATTTAATCCAGATAAAAACTAGTGATGGAAACTTGTTCCCATGTTAAATAAAAACTGAAAACATGCAAATCTATAAATGAGCAGTGATTTCAGACTGAAGGAAAACTGAAGTGTAGAACAATTCAGTCCAGGTTTGATTGGTCCACATGTGACGGTTCTCCTGCTCTGCCCTTTCTCAAGAAACGGGGTAAACATTCTTTTGTTTGTTCTTTGGATGTGCTGATCTCTGGTTCGTTTTGTGAGCAGCTCCAGAGCGAAGTGGAGAAACCTTTCCTGACGTTCAGAGAGAACTTCAAGAAGGACATGAAGAGGTTCGACCACCACATCGCCGACCTGCGGAAGCAGCTCGTCGGCCGTTACGCAGCCGTGGAGAAGGTGAGACCAGACTCAGTTTGTTCATCTTCCGCACATCTTCCATGAGAGTCATCTTTTTTTCATCACTATGATGAAAAGACCACATTTTAAAGAAAAGACCTAGTCAACAGGACTTGGTTCTCTCAAAGTAAGCGTTTTTTGTTATATCTGTTTCATATTGGAGTTTTTTTGTTGTTTTTTAAAAAATTTTATCTCGTTCAGGCTCGGAAAGCTCTGTCCGACAGACAGAAGGAGCTGGAGTTAAAGACCCAGCAGCTGGAGAGCAAGCTCACCAGCAAGACCGAGGAGGAGATCAAGAAGGCTCGCAGGAAATCCACACAAGCAGGTCAGAGCAGAGGTCATCCTGGGGTCGGGGTTCCCACGTCTGGGTTTGTTGTTTTAGCTCGGCCAGAGCGCCTCCTGCTTATTTATGCCGCACGTCTGCTGTGATCACTGAGGCTGGTTAATCCTGACTGACTGGTGTTGTTCTGGGGACGCGCTGGCTATGGGATAGAAGAGTTACTTCCTGTCTGCAGAAACCTTCGCCTTTAACATCAGAACAGCAGATATGTGTGTGTAATAAATAGTTGCCTTTTGAATACCTTCTCCTGCCTTTTAACTTCATTCTCAACACCCCGCCGATAGGACTTCCACACTGAAGAGTGTTGATGGTAGCATGACACGTTTGCATTTTCTGTAGGTATAGTGCATTCACTGACTGGAAAACATTTGGATTTATGACGTTTTGACTGCCAGATCCACCAATCATGGCTGGTCCAGCTAAAGGTGCATCTCCAATAATTAGTTTTACAGAGGGCACTCATCATTTTGAATGTTTTCTCTTCTCTTAGATCTTCCTATAATTGTTAACCAAATCGTGGTGAAGTCATCCATATAAAATCTCCTAGAGTCATATAGTCACACTCCCAGTTAATCCCTGTTAATAATTATCTTAAAGGAAATTACATCTGAATCCTCCTCCGCTGTTTTTTTCAGCCCCTTCATTGGATCGGCCACTTGAGGCTGTCTGTGAACCGACTTGCTGAGTTGGTCTGTTTTTGTACCAGTCATGCACTTTATTGGGGCTGAGAGCCACAATGGGATTTTAAAAAAAACCCAAACACTTATTTATTATTTTTAAAGCCAGAGTGTTACAGAGGCAAGATGAAGGCTAGAAACAGAAACATTTCCTGCTCCATCAGTCTGTTCACACCAGACTGAGAGCTGTGGGTGCAAACTGGCTTTATTACCCCAGGAGAGGAAGGGAAAGGGGGGAGGTGCACTCCCACATGCTGCACAAATACACAACCATTAATTATCTGATGGCCAAAAACATCCCGCCCACTAAGTTAATTCATGGCTTCGTGGGTTTCGGAATAAAACGTTAAATGTACAGTGAACCACTGCGTTAAGGCGGAATAAGTTACTTTTTTACCATCTAACGAGTTTTTGGGGATAAAAGTTGAATTCTCTCCACTTAGTGTTTGAGCTCCCTCTAGTGGCGACGTGATTATTACATCGATTATTCAGAAGAGATCTGCCACACTGTGAGCCACTTCAAGCATTCGTCATGAGTGAAGCGTCAGTGTAGGCATAATGAATAAGCAACAATATCGGCTTATCGCTACGGTAGCTGGATATCACTTATTATGGGATATAAAGGAACCTTTGCAACCTGATAATGTAATGAAGAGATGAGGGATTTTCTCAAGGATTAAGCCGTTGCACAAAGAGAGAGATCTCTGAATCGTATTACCTAATGGAAACAGCTACCAGTTTTATGTTCCAGACAAAACGATGTGTTTCACCCTTCGGAGCCTTGGTGGCGCTGCCTGACACAGTTCAATCAACAAGTGATCTTGGACACGCGCCACTTCTTTGATGCTCTCCCGGGTCACGCCATGCCCTTACAACCTACTGAGCCCCACAAAGCCTGAGAGTAAAGCAGAAAATAAAACGGTACCTATCCACGTCAGAACCTGGGCAGTTGGAGACATCCTGAAACCTTCTCCATTGCACCTGTCATTGTAAAGCAAAATAACGACGGCTGGAAATTTGTCTGCCCTTTAGATAAACAGTGATTTCAGCTGGACTCTATGCGGAAATTGAGTTATCTGAGTATTTTATGCCATGACAAAAATAAAAGCCTAGCAGGCCTCGTGGTTTTTCATGTTTAATAGGTGCGATACCTCAGGAATGTCCATGGTTAAGAGGCAAACTCTCAGCCAGACGGTGACGTTGTGAGTCAAGCAGGCACAACCACATGCTGTCACATGGAAGAAGGAACGCTCCATCCCAGCACAGTCTCACACAGAGCCAGCCCTGCTGCCTGCTCCTTATGCAACATGGAGAAAACAGAATGCAGAAACCAGAGAGGAGACTCTGACCAAAACAACTAAATCATGGCATCTGCTTGCTCATAATAAAGTCATTTGCGCTCAGATTTTCATGCCTTTCATAATCTTACCATTGTATTAACGGTAAATGAATAAACAAATGTTAGTGGCTTCTTTGAGTTTATTGTTTTGTGTCTTTTAACATGAGAACATTCTTAAGCTGTTAGAAGATCTCGTTGACTGCACACTATTATGTTCCAGAAACCAGAACACTAACTTGAAAAAGACAGAACCAAGAACCTTTAGAACATTACTCTGTTCTGCTTTGCTGGCATCTGTTTGAACAGCCTTTCAATCTTCTCTGTCTCTGGACTTTGACTAGGCCATGAAATATTTTTTTTCCTGTGCTAGCAGGAGGAGTCACAGCTGGAGTCACAACCCGCCATCTGTAGAAATTCACAACAGCGACTGAGTCGGACAAAAAGCCACAGACTGGGCAGAATGTCCAATATGGCTTCTATGTCCTCCGTTGGTGAATTGTGCTCATACAGGATTCGTCGCTCTACTTTTCAGACTCTGAGGAAGCCCAGCTACATGATGACCCCTCAACCTGTGTAATGTTGAGCCGAGTCGTTGCTAGGTACTACCGAAAAAGTAACATTTAAGTCATCTTCTATCAGTAACAGCACCCACACTGAAGATTGTTGTTGCCAATGACCTCCTAGTGTTTATGCATGGTGCCTCCATCGATTTCTGTGTGTAACACGTCACGTTTTGTTGCTTATTTGACTTTTAGAAGTCAGAAAAGCAACAAGTCAGATCATGAATTAGAACCAGAGGCTTCTAATTCATGATCCGAACAGCATTAAACTCAAATGGCTGCACAAGCCTTCTTACAGCAAGTTAAATAAGATCTATATCGAGGTTTAAAAGCATTCTGAGAAGCAGCTTGTTGTGGGCATGTTTGAAGTCAGTTACCATGGTGCCCTCACTGCGTTTGTTTTTAGCGAGCTTTCATTTATAGACAACGCAAGCTAACGCTGAAGACAGAAGATGCTGACCAGCATCGATTCCTCCCGGATCTTATCTCTCTCATGATGAATGTTTTTCTGTTGTCAACAGGATGCAGGATGTGTCATCACCCCTTTTTATACTCTGTCGTAATGAAATCCACTATCAGCCCAGATCCTCTGCCCTGCGTTCGAATAACAGTTTGAGCTGCCGGTTCTGTGCAACAGTTTGCAAATGTGACAGACACCTGGAGGGATAATTTGTCTTGTGACTCCACCTGCTGGATGTTTTGTGTTACATACTACTGGGAATACTGGGACTGGTGTATTTCTTGAATGAACTCCTGTATATATGATCATTTTTCCCCCCCATCCTCCCAACAGGGGATGATCTGATGCGCTGCGTCGACCTGTATAACCAGTCTCAGTCCAAGTGGTTTGAGGAGATGGTCACCACCAGCCTGGTAAGGACACACCAGTTTGTGATGAGAGAGAGAGAGAGTGTGTGTGTGTGTGAAGCAGGGCTGTCTGAAACAGAGGTTCAGGTGTTTTTGTCCCGTCCTCATCAGGAGCTGGAGAGACTGGAGGTGGAGCGGGTGGAGATGATCAGGCAGCACCTCTGTCAGTACACAACTCTACGCCACGAGACGGACATGTTCAACCAAAGCGTGAGTGGCCCGAAAAAGTACAAACAATTAATTAACATATGTTTGATAGTTTATTAGATTAAAATTAGTTTTATTTGATTAACTAGTAACATCTGCCAAGAGTTTACTCCAGAAGACGGCGCCTCTGGTTATCTTTAAGCAAAGACAGAATTAAAGATGGCGGAGCGTCCCGGAACAGGAAAGAGAAACGATTCAAATAGAGTCCGGTGTGGGACGTTTCTGTTTTGAGTTATAAACACTCGACAAGTTCCTTAAGTTATCAACTTACTAGACCGGTCATTCAGCAGTGCTGCAGCGTCAGCTTCTCAACCAAAAATTTCTGTTGTGCTACGAAGACGAGGATATGTTAGAATAACAGAGAAAAATCTGTAACACGGTTGAAAAAGACCCCGTGCCAATAAGCACGGTGGATTTTGACCACAATTTTCTGTTTACTCAGTCCGTATTTAACGCACTTCACACAAAGAAAAGTTCAAATATAATGAGGTTTCATTTTTTTAAAGATGTACCCTTAATGTTATGGAAAGACGGTCAGACTCTTGATACAAGAGAAATCTGGGGTTTTTAAGAAAGTGTCCGGTTATTAATTAATCGTTAGTCGATCAATAAAAGCAATTAACTTGGGATTAACTCATTAATTGATAACTTGCATTCCTTTTTTTTTTTTAACCTTTGTTACTGTGAAAAAGCCCAGAAAAAACTGAGCTTTTTCCCAGTTTTTCTCAAAGTATCTTGTGCTGATTTTTGAAACTATTACGGAAGAGACTCCCTGCGTTATATAATTATCTCCAGCAGAGGGAAGCAAAGGGCCGTTTCGCAGTACTTGACAAAAACATTAAAATCCATCTACTCAGGAGCTTCGTATTCGTTGTTCTCAGTTAACAGCTGCTTTCTTTGCAGACTATGGAGCCGGTGGACAAGCTCCTGCAGTGTGTGGACCCCATCAAGGACAGAGAGGTGTGGGTGCGGGAGAATAAGACGGGGGAAATCAGGCCTGTCGATGTAGAGATCTGAACTCCAGGGTTAGTGAGGACAGCTCTCTGCCTGAGGATGTGACTGGGAGCTCTGAGACGGGATCTGTACCTCTTTTTTTCTCACTAATTCACGCGTCGCAGAAAGCAGACCGAGGACGAGCTCGCCGGACCTTCACCGGTCAGCCGATCCTCCCCCAGGCCCCGACGAAGACGACGTCCATATTCGAGCGAAAAGTTTCGAACAACGCCGAGGCGTTTAAGATGCGGCGGCAGAGTTTTGTTTTGAGTTACACTGATTCTTTGAACGGGAAAATAGCAACTGTGAGTGGGAATTGTTTCCTAAAGGATACTCAGGTGAGGTGAATGATGAAGTAGCACCGACTTGTACATTTTGTAAATGTTGAGACGCACTCACGTCGTGCAACAGTGTAATGCTAATTCATGACAACTGCCGTGATTTAACAGATGCTGCTAAAACTAAATGCAGTTAAGGCTAAGAGTGTTGCTATGATACTCCGAAGCCCAATAAGGTTATAATTCAGTAATGGTAACATCTTTGTGACTTAGTGGAGCCGTGATTTTTACTGTTGCTATAATGTTCTGTTGAAGCTCATGGGCTGTTAAATTTCAACAAATGATATATTTACCGTCTTAAAATGGCTGAACCACCTGATAAAGACGGTGATTATCTGGTGATTATTTTGCAAAGGATTCTTCAGAAAATCAAGAAAATTAGCATCCTCTTCATGAGACTGTTTTACTACTACAAGAGAGAGTCTTCAGTCAGAGGCTTCTGCAGAACAGCTGTAATACAGACTGCTACAGGAGATCTTTCTTGCCCACAGCCATCAGGATCTACGATCTCTTTGAAGAACCTTGGATAATATGAGTTACAACAAGATTTGATTTCCCTCTGGAATTATTAATGTATGATTGTAAATGAATTGACCTCTAAAATAAGAAAACAAAAATTAAACATGCCTCTTTTACTGAAAATTAATCACAAACGGGCTGGTAAATATATTTCTGAGAGAAAAACTGTTGTAATCCATTAAAAAAGCAGACCTAGCTAACGTGAGCTAATGTTAAAGCTTGGATTAGCCAACTTTGTGTTTGCAGTTTGTTTATATGAAAATGTGGTAATAAAACTAATAAATTTAACTAAAGAAGACTACATGGTTAAAGACTCTGGCAGTCATTTGTAGAAAACAGAAAGGAGGAAAATCTTTATGGCACAAGCTAATGCCAATTAGCTCTGTTAAGGAGTCACGACTAGTTGAACATGTTGGCCTAAATATGCTATAATTTTCCTACTACCTAAAAAAAATTACTGTTTGTGATACTCCAAAACTCATAATTACTTCAAAAATGTGCATCTTTTCTTAAATTTTTCACCCACGGAAGTCGCCATTTTTTCCACCGCTGGGTTGATGACGTCATCAGGCCCATTCTGTACGGGAGTCTACAAAGGAAACACAGGAAGGCTAACTTAACCCGACTAGTTGTTTATCATATTATGTTTGACTGGTGCAATTTTAGGTAATACCACCCTGTGTCACTATCGGCTGTGATAAAAAAAAAAACATAAAAATTGAGGCGAATCTGGATGATTTCCCACATGAAAAAAGGAGAGCGCAATGCGAGAGCCGGTCAGGATTTGTGTGATCTATAAAGTCTATATCATAAATCCTACGTTTATGGTTACAGGATGTACTGGTGGGTTTTCCCCACGCAGGTTTACAGTCAGGAAGTTGCACTTTAGAACTGAAAGATTAAAGCCAAAATGAAAATGAATCTATTTTAATAATGTTCTGGTGTCCCATTGTAAATATTAAAATGCGTTTTTCATTTAAGAGTCTCTAAAGAATGTGAAATAGAAAGAAAGACACTATTATGATTTAAAGATATATAAAAGTTTTACATAAAATACAATGCACAAAAAAAGGAAGAAAGTTCCTTCGGATGGATTTTTTGTCCAAGCTAAAAGTTGAACAATTTTTATTATTTCTAATCCCTGACAGTATTACTGTTTTTGTTTTACTTTATCACTTAAGAAGAAATTGAATATCTTTTTTTTATGAATAATTAAGGGTTGGTCAGTTTGCTGTGGATAATTAAAAATCCATCTAATGTCAAAACATTTGTTTTATGTTGGAAATAAAAGGAAAAGGCAGAAAAGAAAAAGTATTTATTTTATAAAAGACATTTTCACATTAAAACAGTACATGATTTGATCAGACCTTCTTTCATCATTAGGCGCCGATATAAAGCTTTGGGTACAGGTTTGGACAGAGTTACACTTTTAGATAAAATATATTGAAAATACACTTAACATTGATAGGAAACAGGGCATTGATTGATTGAATTATCGCTTGTTGATCTTGAAACCATCCCCATGTCAGCATCTGAGTTACCAACTCAAGCAACCAAAGCTCCCTGAAAGGATTTTAAATCAGAACTAAATGTTGGAAAGACAGACGACTTATTTTTTAAGAAAGCTTAGCAGAGAACACCAAACAGGAATTTAGCATTTGCATTAACAAAAATCAGCTCTGTTGCGTTTAAAAGCAGAAATGTTTAAAGCTGGAGCATGTCACTGGTGGAGGAGGACAGGAAAACACACAGGAAGGTGTGACTCCCATTATATATGAAGAACATAAAGTCCTGGTAACGTATTGCTGATGTTCCAACGCTAACGCTGCAGCGCTGCTTGTCTCTGCAGAGGACATTCGAATGTAAAGTCCGGCTAATCGATCATGAGCTTCTTGAGGGAGTTGAGGTAAGCCGGAATGAGGGAGCTGACCGACTCGCTGTCGTCGTTCAGGATCTTCTCCCCTCTCCCCTCGGATCCCACGGAGCTGGGCGACCGGACCAGGCCCGGGTACGGAGTGCTGTAACCCTGCCGGAGAAAACACGTTTCTTTCAGGACGGAAACACACTCCAAACACACTCACACCAACAGGGTCAATCCATAAGCTTTCCCTTAAACATTAAATGGTGTTATAGTATCTTGAATGTCGTAAACTTCAAGGAGTTTTAATTAAATTTTATGTTATTTTTCTTAATTTATTTGTTGGGCTGCCGCATTGAAGTGTGGTTTGTATTTGTATTCCTGAGTTTGCAGGACCAAAAACCAGCAGGAAAACTTTTGGGGTTTGTGCCTCTGCTTTCTGCCATTCTTCATAGCAACAATAACCAGGATGGAACAATATGGCTGTAAAACTTATCAGAATAAAAGCCTTTCTTATCAGTGGATATCAAGAGTTATAAATTTTTTTTATATATGTATTTGAAATTCGACCAAATTGCTGGTGTAATCTTTCCTGTTTTATCCACAGCTTTCTCTTTACTGTCGTGTTTTTTATTTTTTAGCAGTTATGAGGAACAGAGGTGAAACATGAAACTGCTGCTGCGCATGTTACTCAACAGGTAGTTGCTAGGTAACCACAAGTCACTCAACAGGTTGTTGCTAGGTAACCACATGTTACTCAACAGGTTGTTGCTAGGTAACCACAAGTCACTCAACAGGTTGTTGCTAGGTAACCACATGTTACTCAACAGGTTGTTGCTAGGTAACCACATGTTACTCAACAGGTTGTTGCTAGGTAACCACAAGTCACTCAACAGGTTGTTGCTAGGTAACCACATGTTACTCAACAGGTTGTTGCTAGGTAGCTAAGGAGTGAGCAAGTGAGTTGGTGCCATGCTTAGCTGGGCGTGAGCGGTTGAGCAGCAAAAGCCTTTCCTCTGCCTGCATCTCCCAGAATGCTGTGCGGTTCAGAGTCTGAGTTCATGGAATATTCCATATAATGAATGTTTAACTTTCTATCAGGCATTTTAGTTACTGATATTGATCATGTGTGTGTCGCGATATATATTCCTATTGATTTAGATTCTCAGTAGGATTCAGGTCTGGACTTTGACTAGGCCACTCTACCACATGAATAAGCTTTGATATAAACTACTGAAGCCCGAGTTTAATTAGTATATTTTTAGTTTTTTTTTTCCCTATGCTAAATCTTTTACTATTTTTAAGTGTAAGACAGTTTTAGCAAACCTCCATTTCTTCCACTTCTCAATTATGCAAAACGTTTTGTTGGTTTATCACATAAAATCCCAGCGAACCAAATGGAGTTCCATGCTGTACTGCAGACGGGGAGCAGGTTTGTCAGAAACAGATGACTTTTGTTCTCCTTACAGAGGAGTGCCCCTTGCCGAAGCTGCCCCGGTTCTTGGTCCTGATCTTAGTCAGCGCCGACTCTGCGATGTCGGCCCGCTCCTCCGCGTCGTCCAGCTCGTGGACGGTCTTCCTGTACTTCGCCAGGTTCATGTTGGCCTGCTCCTCCTGACGGGGCGACAGCACATGGTGAGACGCAGACAAGCACAAAGCCACCCAGACAATTCAGAGCGGCGGCGCGGCGCAGCGTACCGCCTCCTCCACTTGTCTCTTGTAGGCCTTCATCTTGTTCTGCAGCCGCTCCACCAGCTCCTGCATCCGCTGCTGGTTCTTCTGGTCCTCCTCGGACTGGAACAGCAGCTCCTTCAGGCGCCGCTCGTTCTTCCGCAGCGTCTTCACCGTCTCGGCGTGCCGCTTCTGCTCCGAGTCCAGCTCCAGCTCCAGCTCCTTGACCTGCACAGAGTCACGTTTTCTGTAGGTGCAGCCTGAGCGTGTGCTACGCAGACATACATAAAGAGAGTACAGGTAGGGCTGTCGAATTTTTGGTTATCGGAAATTACATGTTTTTGAAAAATTTGGACTTTCGGCACGTCCCAAGGCTCTTGGGACTCATCTTGTTTCTATATATTTGGACTTTGAATATAATTCAACTGTGTGACAAAATATAAAAGATCCATCTAAGATTTTTTTTTCTTTTATCATTATAGCAATAAATACAGTCATACGAAGCCATGCCATAAAGTCATCTGGCAAAGTCAAAATAATACGAGAACAAAGTCAGACATAATAAGCCAAAATATTAGGAAAATTAAGTAGTAATTTTATGTGAAGCCAGACATAAAATAATAACTGAAATTTAATTACACTAGATTTCTTTCTTACTAAAACAGCTTGTTTTCCCTCGTAATTTTAAGACGTTCTTCTATAACTGCGTTTTACACCTGAAATTTCAAAGTGAAATCTTAAAAGTACAGATCTCACCACGATACTGACACCGACTTGTCCGGCCCACCTGCAGTGTGGATCGTCAGTATTGGAGAAGTGAAGCAGTTTTTCTAGGAACTGACCTTCCCCTCCAGCTTCTGGATGATCTTCTTCCCTCCTTTCAGAGCCATCTGTTCGGCCTCGTCCAGCCTGCCGCTCATGTCTTTGATCTGGCCTTCCAGACTTTTCTTCACCCTCTCCAGGTGAAGCGCGTGCTCCTGCTCCAGCCGCAGCTCCTCTCCGACTCGCGCCAGCTGACAGAGCACAGCGTTTTGTGGCGTGTTTAAAGGTAAGCGGCGCGCGGCAGCGTCCTGAGTCTTACCTCGCAGCCGGCCTTCTTGACCTTGTCGGCGCAGCCTCTCATCTCCGTCTGCAGCTCCTCGTGTTCCTGCTGCAGAGCCTGCAGGTCCACCTCCAGCTTCCTCCGCCCGGTCAGGGCGGACTGAAACTGTACGCGGCAAAAACATAAAACAATTAAGAAAAAAGGTTCAAAATGTCCGATTGGTGTCAAATGGGTGTTACGGGAACAGAAAGCCGGTGTCGACCTGTCCGCTGAGGTCGCCGTGCTTCTCGTTGGCCTCCTGCAGCTCCGTCTCCAGGACTTTCCGGGCCCTGTCGGCGCTCTCCAGGGCCGCGCGCGTCTCCTCGCCTTCGCTGACCAGCAGGGCGCAGCGGCGCTCCAGGGCCGCCTGCTCCTCCCGCTGCTCCTCGTGGCTCCGCACCTCCTCCTCCAGCTGAGCCTGCAGCTCCTGTGGCGGAAACGGAACAACGAGGCCTCAAGGAAGCGTCCGTATACCCTGACCTTGGAGAGTTTCACAAATGTGCACACTTTTCAAGTTCTCTTGAGTTTTCAACAAGCTATGCTACATGGCTCAGGGTCAGCAAGACCGGATGGAGAACATCTGGCTGTAGGTTTGGGGTTGTCGCCCTGCTGGAAGGTCAATCTCTGCACACGTCTTATGAAGGTCCTAACAGGCATCTTGGATTGTCGCCATGAGCAATAACTCAATTATAACAAAGCTCAACAGTTTTCATTTGCAAGATTTGTTTTTCTCTTTTTCTTACCAAAAATTGGATGGTAAAAGTCTTCAGTCTGGTGCTCTGGTCTCAAATAGACCCATTTTGGTTTACAGAGAATTTATCAATCATTTTATGTGTTTGTTTTTTTTTATTCCAGTTGTTTTGTTCATTTATGTTGGATATTTAAAATGTCTTACAGTTCCAGTGTTAAATAATCATTGGAATTTAAAATTGATATTTGAGAATGTGCTCTTGCATTCTGACGTGATCAACATTATATGGAATTAAAATGGTCTCAAAACAATATTACCGTTTATCTCAAAAAAGGTCTGTAAACGTAGACGTCAAACATCTGTAAAGCCCTTAGTGACCACTTCAAGTTCGGATTTATGTAGGAAATTTAGTGGAAAAAAATGTTGCGAGGATTTTTATTACTCCTTGAAGATCTCCGAAGGAAAGAAAAAAGCCAAACATGCAGGAAATGTTTCCATTATTTAATGTCTCAAGAAAATGGTTAAAGGAGGAAGCAGCAACGAATGGATGGACATAAATACACCGACTCTATGCAACGGAGCGACTGAATTTTTTCTCTTCCTCAGAAAATTGTAAATATCGGAAGAAAAAGAAAAACAGAATATCCCGTATCAGTGCTGAATATCCAAAATCTTTTTGCTTTTTTATTTTTTGCCCAGTTGATTAGTTTAGGTGGACAGCTTTTTGAGTTAGTCAAAAATCTTGAAAACAACTAAATCAATATTCCTTAATTTCACAGCTGCGCATTACTTTGTGCTGTTCCATCACGTAAAACCCAAGTCGAAAACAAAGACGTTTTTGTGGCTGGATAATCAAACCAATTTATAAGACTTTTAAAAAAAAAGAAAAAAAAATTGAGCAGACCTTGATCTGCTGCTGCATCTTCTTGCTGTTCTTGTTGAGCTCCGCGTTGCTCTTGGTGAGCAGGTCCAGTTGCACCTCCAGCTCGTTTATGTCTGCCTCCAGTTTCTTCCTCAGCTTCAGCGCCTCTGTTCTGCCCTTCACCTCCACGTCCAGACTGGCCTGCAGGGACTCCAGCGCCCTCTGGTGGCTTTTTCTGAGAAGACGACAGTCGTTTTTCAGAGTGCAGCTCAAAACGGGCAGTGAAGCTCGTTCAGAAAGTCGAAGCGGCCTCTGGCTTACCTCTACAGTTCCCCCGCAGCATTAAATATTAATACAGAATAATAATAATAAGACACAGTTTGAGTCAAACTTAACATTTTTAATGCCACCTTGAATCAAACTTTAAACCAAAAAAAGCTATAAATGTAAGAGATATTAGGAGGACCCTTCTGTGTTACAGTCAACCACATTAAAAAAAAAATTATTTCTGTGGTCTGTTTGAGCCTCTGAGTAGAGAATTTGTGCGCCTCACATTGAACATGACTCTCCACCCTGCATAGTGCCTAGCTTAAAAGTCTTTTCGCATAGAAATGCTCCTAGCTTAGCAGGGGTTGGTAACGAAAGTGAGCCAGTGTCAAACTGAACATTGTCCTGCCACACGGGGAAAATTTTGCACTTACGTTTGACAAAACAAACTAGCTAGCTAACTAATTTACTCTCATTAGCTTGCAAATGTAAATTATCAGGTAGTTTTCTCAACCACCTCGAGTCATAGAACGCGATGAGTGACTCAAACCTTTGCCTGACAGAAAAGTCTCGCAACAAATAAAGAAAACACAATATGTACAAGAATGTACGGGATTAAATGAATATATAAAACCTATGATTAACATATTTAAGGACAACACACATTTTTAAATGAATCCAAGGCCTCTCATGAATGTAAGACTTTTTAGGGACGTGTGGACACCCTGATTCAGCCGTCATTCTCTGCATAGATTCTTAAAGTTGACAAGGAGGAGAAACTCACCTTGCCGCTTCACCCTCCTCCTCCTTCTCCTGCAGTCGACGCTCCAAGTCTCCTTTAGCCTGGGACAACTCCAACTGAAGCCTCAACACTTTGGTCTCCTCCGCCTGGAGAAGACAAAGGGGGAAAAAAACATGGTTTACCACAACAATCGCACATTTTGCTTCAAAAATGTCATTTCCGATGTCGTGCCAAACCTCCAAAGCTGCCTCCGATTCCTCAAGCGAGGCCTGCAGCTCTTCTTTCTCCATCTCAAACTTCTTCTTGGATTTCTGGAGCTCATGGACACACTTACCTCCATCGGACAGCTGGTCTGTTAGGTCAGCTATCTCCTCTGTGCAATGAACAACAACAACAATAAAATCAGATGTCGTCACAAATTTCCTGCTGGATTAAAGCTTTGTGAGCATCTGATATTCTGGATGTAAGACGTGTGCATCGCAACTCATTCTGCTTCAAACTGCACGATAGATAGTAAATCTAAGTCCTACAACAACAATATTGACAACACATTAACATTAATGCGTGTCATTCTTACCCTGGAAGGCCTTGTTCTCCCTGCGTACAGCCTCCAGCTGCTCCAGACACTCTTCGTGAGCCGTCTTGACCTTAAAGAGCTCGGCGGCGTGCTGCCTGCTCTCCTTCTGGCAGCCCTCCACCTCGGCCACCAGCTCCTCACACTTCTGCTTCCAGTCGCCGAGCTGCTTCTCCAGCACACGCTGCTTCTTGTCCAGCGCCTGACCACAGCTGCTGGCCTGAGGTCAGGTGGGATGCTGTGACTGCACTGAAAAGGTTTGCTGCTGCAACTTTTTAGGCTACGTTTACACGAGAACACTGCCCGGAAACTGATTTTGGAAAGACTTCCATGTTTACACGGCACAGCCGGGACACCTTGGGTCGGCTGTGTTGTGTTTTGTTATGATTTCTTGGATACAAAGCAACATTTGATGGTGTTCACGCATGTACGGTCGAGTGAAACAAAAAATTATTTCAATGTTTCTATTTGAAAACCGATCTTTTTTTTTGGGCGACAGACACGGCTAGCTCAGTAAACATATTTCCGTCTTTTAACTCAAAACTTCACATGAAGCGATGAATTGTGGGTAATACACTTCACCTCAGTCCACTTGGATAAGGCAGATTAGTCCAAATTGTGGGTCAAGGGCACAAAGAGGGCTAAAGTCCACTCCGGAGATACACTGCGCACTTGAACCCTTTCAAGGACACAAGGGTGGCAGTGCGAGTATTGGACCGAACTAGACGTTTCCAAAGGAAGACGCGGCTCTTGACGTTTCTCAAGAGCCGCAATCGTTTGGATAGGCGAATAACAGGGCGTTTCTCCAGGACGAGGTCCGTTTGGACAAACGAAATCAGAGCGCAACACGACTGGACGAGCCTGTCATCGTAAGAGGTTCTCCAGGGCCACAACTGGTTGGACAAAACTAACGTCTGTCATTCGACCTTTTCTCTTCTGAAATATCGCTAGCTCACTTTTCTGGCATCGGACTTTCACTCCTCTGGAATACTTTGTACTTCTGCGGGACTGTAATAGAAAGGTTTCAGTCTGAGACCTGAAGCTGCGTTTCCACCGACCATATGACTGCGCGAATTGGAACTACAAGAAACACGGCAATTTTGAAAAAGTACAATTTTCGTTAAAACTTTTTGCCACTCGGATGAGGTTGTTGGTTTTTTTGGCTAAATTTAAAGTAGCCTACTGCATTGTGTAAAACTGCTATGGAAACACTTTTTTTCGCATCACGGTGGTCATGGGATTCACAACCGATGTTACCACATGCGGAAATGACGAAGAAGACAACAGGAAGTGGTAGGAGGATGACGGCACATCATGTTTTTAATGACTTATGGTGTAAACAAACTTACTCCTGTGATTTTATTTTAATTTCTTAATTAATGGAAACAACACAGTTTCTAAGTTGTGTTTTCGACATTGGTGGACAAAGTTCTGGGCACATTTGTAACGGAGACGCAGCCAGAGACTTGGTAAACGAGCGGCTAAAATGCAGCAAAGATTTTACATTTTAACTGAAGGGTGGTTCTGTGTAAACTGGACCTTAATGTGGGTTGTTTTTTTTTTCTTTTTTACCTTCTCCAGGTCCATGCAGAGTTCCTCCACCTCTCCCTGCAGCCTCTGCTTAGTTTTTTCTAGCGAGGAGCATTTCGCCTGGGTGGCCTCCACCACTTCCTCGGCCTCCTGAAGCCTGGCTGCGAGCTTCTTCCTGCGATAAATCCCACGTTACCGTTGGGTCATACGTTACAGAACCCACGCAGAGCGCTAGCCGATGGCGGCACCACACACTTGGTCTCCTCCAGCTCGTCGGCGTGCTGGATGGCGTCGGCCTCGTGCTTCGTCCTCCAGTGCGTCAGCTCGCCGTTGAGCTTGGAGACGAGGCGCTGCATCTCCTGCTTGCTCTCCTGCTCCTCCTCCAGCTGCTCCCTCAGCACCTCGCACTCCTGCCGCGCCGAGCTCAGGCTGCCGCCGACTGCCTGCTTAGACTGGCGACAGAGACGCGGACGGTCATCGGACGTTGGCTCCCAATCCGTCCGGGTGTTTTCTGAGACACGGACCTTGACCTCCTCGTCCAGCTGCTTCTTCAACTCCTCCAGCTGCGACTGGAGCAGAGTCTTGGAGCGGGTCAGCTGGCTCGCCCTGCTCTCCGCCTCCTCCATTTGTCGGCTTACGTCGACGTTATCGGCTGGCGGGAAGCACAAGAGATGATTATTGACGACTAAGCAAGGTTAGTACAGCCTGGACGCACAAAACAAGAATACAGTGAGATGATCTGACTGTGAAGAAGGTCCAACAGTGTCCAAACACCCGGATCCGAGTTTGTGTTTAGAACTAAATCAATGGACATTATCCTCCAGTAGTCAAAACTTTAGTATTTGTTGTATGGCTGGAATCGATTGTGGAAATAATCGTCAACTAGTTTAGTAATCGATTAATCATTAACTGGAGGCTCATCAAGAAGAACATCCCAGTCAGACGAAACAAAAACTGCAAAAATATGTACATTTTCCATTTGTTTTCTTATTTTAAAAAGGAATTGAATTATGTGGGTATTTGCATCAATGGATATATTTCTAATATTGCATAAAGAAGACTAATGTGGTTAAATAAATGTGCAGCTTTTGCCAATTTTTCTATCCAATTATTTGTCAGAAGGATAGATTAATCGATTACTAGACTACGATGCAAAGTTTGTTTTCTTATTTCGTTCAATTATATGGCTATTTCCATGTATCACAGTATGAAAAAGGATTAAGTGGTTAAATTAAAAGTCTGCAGAATGTGCCAATTTATTTAATCCAGATAACCGTTTAATTGTCAAAATAACTGATAGATAACTAGACTAATTGGTCGCAATACAATGTTTTCAATTTTCTCTTTTTTTTTTCAAAATTAACCAATTAATCATCTGAATAATCAATAAATTACTAGGAAAATCTTCACAATACAATGTTTTATTTTCTTTTACCCAATTAATTGATTAATCGCCAGAACAATCGATTAATTACTAGAATAATTGTCAAAATACGTTTGTTTTCTTATCTATAAAAGCAATCCAATTGACTGTTTGCTTCTAATAATAGATTTGTAATATTGTATAAAAAAGGCTTAAATGGTTAACTGAAAAATCTGCAGAATGTGCCAATTTTATTATCTGATAAATCGATTAATTGTCAGAACAAATAGATTAATCGATTACTAAAATAATTGTTAGTTGCAGCCCAGGTTCTTTGAGTTGGTACTTGTTAGCAGCTGTTGCCTGCCGCTGCTGTTACCTTGTAAAGATCGTCTAACTCCTCTGAATTTTGAGGGGAACTTGGAATAAGGCCTTTATTCTCACCGGTGACTGGATTTACTGACTGGGACTGACTCTAACTTGCAGTCGGTGTACCTGACAGTCTGTTCTTGGCCACACTGAGCTCAGACAGCGTCCTCTGCAGCTCATCTCCTCTCCTGTTGGCCTCAGACAGCTGCTCCTCCAGCTTCTTCACCTGGCCATCTGACGACATCTGCACCGCAACGCGAACGCAGCCGCGTGAGACCAAAGCGGCAAAATCGCCCGCCCGCTTCAAACCACACCAACCAGACGCCCCTGCTAACTTCCCGACCTTGGCTTTCTGCAGGCCGTCCACCGACGCGGCCAGGTCGTCCGCCTCCATCCTCAGGTTCTGCTTGTCCTTCTCCAGCTTGGCTCTGGTCCGCTGCAGAGCCTCGCACTGCTCGCTCAGCTCCGCCACGGCCTCGCCGTGCCGCTTCCTCAGGGACGCGGCCAGCGCCTCGGACTGGAGCGACGACTCGTCCAGCTCTCTTCTCAGACGCTGGAGTTCGGCCTCCCGCTTCTTGTTCGCCTCCATCTGTTTGTGACACAAACTCGGCGTGAACGTTTGCCTCTAATTGTCCCAAACTGAGGTGTGTTTTTTTTATATATATATTTTGGTACAGCCACAAACCTCAGTGCATTTTATTGGGATTTCTTCTTTTTTTTTTTTTTGGATTAAAAACACTTTTGGGATATTTCTCTATTAGCTTTCCACTTCTACAGACTGAATTACAAATATCCTCTTAAAATAAATATATAAATAAATAAAATTTGGTTGGTGTCCTGCTGCAAGGTGGAGTGGTTTTGTGCCTAGCTTAAAAGATTTTCTACACAAATCGCACCTAGCTTAGCATGTGTTGGCAACAGAAATGAGTGGATAGCAATAACGAGCTTCGCCCAGCCAACTGGGAATAAATTTGGATTTATCCTTGATGCATGCTGGCTAGCTAGCACTTATTGACAGCTACTTATCGGTAGCCTCAAACCTTTTGCCTGACAGAAAAGTCCTGAGACCAGAAAATGAGATTAAATCTCCCTGCCACAACAAATTGTAAGACTTGCGATTAGTGTATTTAACGCCAATATACATTTTTAAATGAATCTAAAACGTTTAAGGTCTTATTTTAAAATGCATGAATTTAAGACTCTTTAATGAACTCCCTGTTTAAACTTCTCCACAATGGATTTGGTTTTTTTTGGCCCTTTGAGACCTTCATAGACCAGCTGGATTTAACATAAATGTCATCATTTTTACAGTTCAGATGGAAAATGGTTGCAAATGATTTCATTTTGGTGTGTCAGATGAAACGAGGCATAAATTAAACACCTTAGACACCGAGGTTGTGTGTCGCTTTGTGTGTCTGTATTTCCCCATCAAATCCCAACAAAATACAGAATACATGCTGGACGTTTGCTGTGTTAAGAGAAACTTTTTATCTTTATCCTTTTTCAGAGGGCGAACCTGTGAAGCCGTGACGCCTCCTGCCTCCTCGAGCCGGTCGGTGAGTTCATCGAGTTCCCTGGTGAGGTCGGCTCTCTGCTTCTCCGCCTGCCAAACGCACGCCAGTCAGAAAGCATCTTCAGGATTATGAGCGCACATTTTAACCAACAGAGGGACAAGAAACATCTTCTGGAATTCAGAGCAGCCACAAAGTAAATCTGAATCAGTCACCACCTGACGGGGTGCGATCTTTAACCTGCAGGGGTCCAGCAAGACTGACAGCTCTCAGGTCAGAGGTCAGTAGAGTGGTATCCAATAAGAACGACACAGGCATGGAGCTCCTGTTTCCTATTAAGGCTAACTGATACTCTTTGTTTTACTGCTGATGTTCTTCGTTAACATTCTTGAGCAAAGAGCCGTCGTTCTCTTAGACCAGCTTCTTCATGTGATCACACACTTCCTCAGCAAACTTAGCAGGTCCATTAAACCCAAACCACTGATATTTCATCCACATGGTGGCGCTGCAGTAATGAACAGCACGTGACAGATCCTTATTAGTCAGAATCTAGGACTAAAAAATGACGGGTTTGAAATGTTTGGGAATTTAATTGTTTATGTGAAACGGTTTTCCAAGATGGAGTCATTGTAAAACATACAACTCCAGCACAAAGTGATGCTGAAGGTTTCAAAATGTCTATAACTTGAAAAGGCCAAGTGGGTCTGTCACGATAAACATCATTGGGCGATTAATTTGTCTCAGAAATTATTGCGATAAGCGATAATATCGTCGCCCTGAGAGCGTTGTTGGCTAACAGCGTAAAAATGGCATAAAAATGCAAGTTCTTATATTTGTCTTATTGTTTTCTGCTAACTTCCTGACCTTGTCCACCTACAACTTTATATGTCTGTACAGCAGTTCAGTTGCTATGTTGTATTTTAAATACTTTAGAAATAATAGTAGTAAGTACATGCATTCTAAGACCAATAAACTGATTTCTAACATTTAATGCTGGACCTGGAAGACATTTTAAATATCCAGAAGACATAAACAAACTAAAAACAAACAAAATGGAGTCACTGTAAACAAATCTGACCTTAATCATTAGGCGCTACAGAGAAAACGGAAAAAACTGCCTACAACTCGAACACACCGTTAAGCTAACCTTTTTGATACTTTTTTAATTTTTTTGGGAAATAACACAAATACAGCAGGAAGTGCTGGTGTACAGTTATATTCAATAAATGTGAGTATTACTGAAAAATTCATCTATTGAAATAAAACACAGACTGTTTTCAAGCCTCTATTTGCACTTACAGCTAATGAAAACACTACATTTTAGATCAATGTATCACATCTGACCGATCAAAACATTTTAATACCTGCTTAAGTAAAGTTATTTTCAAAAGGTCCTTTGAATCTGACAAATGAGCCTCACTGGAAGCATATTCTGATTTACGGACTGTGACCGTATTATCTCACTTTGACACGTATTGAAATGCTATAGGAGTTTTGTTATTATTTTAAATGTTGGCGACGTGGCAACCTTATAAAATTATGTCCACAAGCTTAAAATTATTACATCTCATGATCGACCTTATTAGCTTGTGTTTCTTTAGTTTCAGCCACAAAAATACCAAACACCTTTTGACTGAACGATTCCAACGAGGTGAACGCAAAATAAAACAACACTAATAACAAGGAAAGTTAATACTGTGACATTTTGAACTTCACGTTGCAAGAATTATTAAATAAAAAATATAAGGCTTTTGGGTTTTTTTTTACTCTAAAGCGCCACACGCGTCACGTTGAGGTAAAACTCTCTCTTCGTGAGCAAAGCAGACGTACCTGTTATTTTTATGCCCCCCGTTTTTTCTTTTTTTTTACAACCGGTTTAAAGGCAGGCGTAGATGTTGAGACAAGTTAGCCGTGAGTCTCAGGCCCCCCGGACCGCGACAATGAGCCACATCCGCCTGCACACCTCTGGCAGGGCAACAGAAAACAGATGCCTCACACCGGAGGCCTTCGTTACAAACCCCCCCACCTGCTCGCCCCGAAAAAATAATGTCCACCTGTCCTGTGAAGCCCCGCCCCCTCTAACGCCGAACACTAGGCTCACTCATTGGACCGGACCTGGACCGCTCCGCTGGCTGAGTCAACACCACCCGACACCGCTCCCTCCATTCATGAGCTGGAAGGACCCCCCCGAGAGCGCCCTGCTGCAGCTGCAGACGGCAGAGTCATCCCTCCGTTTGCACAAGAGCGTGGAGGAGTTGTTTGTCTCCGTGCACACACACACACACACACCCCTACGCCCCCCCACACACACACACACACACGCACAAAGGCCCGTTTACAGAAAAGCTTTGCGGTGCTCATCCATCCCGCTGAAGAAACCCAAGCTTTACAGATGTCCAATGTTCCGTTCCTTTACGCCTTTCTGGTTAAAAACAGCATAAGCCTCGCTAGGCTAAGCTACATAAAAAAAAGAGACAAAACAAATCCCGAGCACGGCTTAACGTCTAGCAGGGGTAAACAGAGTACGTTTACCCTCCCTAAGTGGGGTTCTGCCGGGAAGTTATGAGTAGTTAATACCTTTCCTGCTGTTTCCTAACATTTTTGTTTCGTATAAACACAAATCAATTTTAAATGTGTTTTCCAGGCACATATCAAGTAACTATGTTACTTTAAGTTGTTATATATGTCAAATAGGACTTAAAAGAAATTTGACTTTGTAATTTAATCCCCTGAAATTGGGCCTCTGCCTCTTTAAGAAACTCCCGCTCTTTCTAAAACTGCGCCTTCAGTAAGTCATCACAACATGGCTCCTCCATTAACTCTTTAGCAGTGTTTTTACCAGCGTTTCAGATGCACAGTCCCACCAGGTGTTTGCTAATTGCTGCTGGCTAGTCTGCAGGAGCTGAGTGGGAGAGTCGCGGGGCAGGTGGGCCCGGGGGGGCTTCTAAGTGACCAGGAAGCTTGGGAAACTAATTTTCATCTACTGGTTTGGAGTGAATCAGACAGCGCAAAGTGTAATTTTTTCGGATGTTCGTCAGTAACAAACAAGACGTAGAAGTTGAAAACTAGAATGGGCCACACGTCTGACCCAGACATTTCTCCCGTAAAGCACAGATCCAAAAACCATCACAAGCGAGCAAAATTGAGGTAGTTACTTTGAATTTTTTCTTTTCTAATGCAATTCCTCAAAATCTACATTAAGAAAAACCTTTGATGGAAACACGGCTAGTGTCTGTGTGATTAACGTTATTATTCAACTTAAGCGTTTACAAATTGAGTTCAACCTTGACTAACATAGACTTACATTTAGTCTTTTAAAAAGACTTTTGAAAAAAAAAATCACTTTTGCAATTGTTTTTTTTTTTTTTACAATAAAAACAATCAAAAACTAAAATTATGTGACGCTACTTTGAAAATATTTGCAAGAAATTTTGCAATATTTTCACTGATTCAACCCCATTCTAGGATCTACATACAAAATACACAAAGAAAAGAAAAAGCAAACAGATTGGACACAAAAACATATTTACTCTTTCAAGAACTTGAATAGCTTGATTTTTGTCACTCGCCACATCGATCATGGACTACATCTTGTAATCAGGTAAAGCCGAGGCAGCAGTGCAGTAGAAGTAAAACATATACTGCCACCTGCAGGTGGGAGTGAGCAGTCGATTAAATGCCGTTTTTTGTGGAAAGTTGCAATAAAGCGACAATTATGCATCGCCACAAAATAATACAGGGATCTTTTCATTTTGCGTCAATGTATAATCTGTATTTCCATAAAATAAAGCTGGATATAAATGTATTTACAACATCAGCTGAATGCTGCTCACAGATTCATATGTTTGTGTGAGCTTTGAGTGTTGGGATGTTTTCACACCTCACAGTCCAGTAGATGTTTGGGGACCAAAGTTGCAGCATTTGTTCCATTTTCAGCTGACAGTTTGACTTAGTCTGACCAAACTGGGCCTTTCAGAGTTGTTTGTTTTGGTTGTATTTACCCAGAATGCCCTGCTCTATTGTCCAATTCCTGCTTTTGGAGCGAACTCCAGTCTGCTAGAATCCACATGTGCATTTGAACTGCGCCAGAGTTCAACCTCAACCGAATTGATACCGAGATTTTTAGGCGGACCAGAGTTGAGGACTAAACAGGGTTGGTGTCAGCGCATCCTTAGAGCGTATATGCCTCTGTAAGAAACTGTGTGGGTGTGTGTGTGTGTGTGTGTGTGACTGGCTGCCTGGCATTCCACTCGGGAGAGGATCCACTGGAAAAAAAGCGCGCTGTCTGTCGCTCTGCCTCTCCTGATGCTATCAGGCCGAGTGCGACCCGAGGAGCAGAGCCTAACAATGGCGAGCCTGTCTGTAGCCGAGGTATGTTGTAATTGAGCCGCTCCGAAGACGGAGGCTGCCGAACAGATAAAGACCTGCAAGCCTCCGCGTGCCTCTGGCTCCGCTCTACAGCTTTTCGGGGACCGGAGGGGCTCCCGGCTAGCACCGTTAACAGAATACCACCCAGAATGGGGAGAGGTGTGGACAACACGCCCTCAGGCCCACTGTCACTCCGTTCAACACTCCAGGTGAAGTACCTACTGTATGAGGGCTTAAACACACACAGGCTTTAAGAGGGGACTAACACACACTTGAAGCTCCTCAGTAGATAAGCTTTATATGACGCAGACGTGTTTTGTTTTCAGAAAGCTTCACTTAACAGCGAGGATGTGTTGGACTCTTTGTGGTGGAGAGGCAGAAGGTCTCGGTGTTTATTTTGCCTGCAGGGCCAAGGTTTGGGGATTCAGTGGTGTGTGATGGGAAACATCAGACAGAGGAAAAAGCCTGTCTGTGCTCCGGGGGTTGCCCCTGTGTGCTGATCAGAAACACAAGGTCTCACCCAAACCGTTTTGTTATCACAGGTGCAGATGGTTTGGGATGACCAGAGCGGAGCAGTAGCAAGTGAACCTGCTAAAGCTTTTCCTTCTCTTCTTTCCGACAGTAGAAATGCGTTTCCATTACAAACGAGTGCGATTTTCCGCTAATGTTGATAAAAAAACACGCGACTTTACAATTGCGGTGTGGACCCTGAATATGAAACCACGATTAAAATCTGATGTGGATACGTTTCTTCACACGGTAAGTCTTTAAAAAACACGGCGCTCCATCGTCCTCCTGCCACTCGCTGTTGTCTTCTGTCTTTTCCGTCCGTGGCAACGTCCGGTTGTCGATCACGACTCGTGGTGATGTGAAAAAAGGGTTTCCAAAAAAGTGATGTGAAAAAAGTGTATCGAAATACACTGATTTTGATACAGACAAAAAAATAAATAAATACTTTGTCCGAGCTCAAAAACGTTTTACTGACTTTTTTCAAAATTGCCTTGTTTCCGCTGATCAAATCTATGTTCGTAATTCCGATTTGCGTATTTATATATTATATATTCAGCTCTGGAAAAAAACACTTAAAATAATCAGTTTCTCTGATTTTACTCTTTATAGGTATACGTGTGAGTAAAATGAACACTGTTCTTTTATTCTATCAACTACTGACAACACATCTCTGAAAATGTTTTTTTTAGTATTTATTAGCAGACAATGAAAAATATTCACTTAGGAACAACAATACTAATGTTTCAACTCGGGAAGAGTTCAGAAATCAATATTTGGTGGGATAACCAGTGAAGTGGTCTCTTCATTAGCTGAATATGCAGCTAGATCCTCTCATCTACCAACCTGTTGTCAACCTCATGACCGTGATCAGAGTTAATCTGATCACAGAGCCGTTCGGCTCATCGCCTCTCCAGCCGATCTGCGTTTGTATCATTTAAAGAAGAGAAAGCGGCGACAGAGAACCTGATAGTTTTTATCTTCTACCTTCGCTCTCATGGCCCGTTCTGCTTCCAGCTCCTCCTCCAGCTCCTCGATGCGGGCCTAAAGAGACACACAGGAGAATCATTTCCATGAGCGAGAAGCAAAGACCTGCTCTCACTGAACTGTGGAATATGACAAGAATATTACAACGTGCTCCAACTACAGACTGTCATTACAACAGCAGAAAAAAACGTTTCGCTATTTCAGGCCAGCACTTCCGTGCGGTCGGGCCCGTATCTTGAGCTTTGCGTTCTCCAGAGATTTGGCACGCCTCTGGCTTTTTTTATTTATTCATTTTTTTGTCTTTTCCTCAGGTACTAATTTAGAGAAAGAATGTCCTGCAGCCACCGGTGATTATCTTCAGCATGACCCTGGACTGGCCGAGCTGCGTTTGGTCAGCGAGACCAAAAAGCACCGATGCCATTAGTCTGACATTTGAGGAATTTGGCTGAAGGGTTTTTTTTGTTTACATTTTACAACCCTGGCTAAAAGTCAGAGCCACGGCGGGTCAAGGTTAATTGACCCGCCGTCAATTAACGGCGGGTCAATTAACCTTCAGGTGTCTTCGGGTCTTGAGGTGTTTACGATCTCTGGTTGTGTAAAAAAACACAACCAGAGATCGTAAACACCGGAAGAAATCCCAGCTATCAGCTTGGGATCCTGATTAATGGATTTTTAACACTCAGGCATCAGTTTAATTTACAACCCTTTCAAGTGATTAAAAACAACAATATCCGGGCGTGCCGTGATGGTGTAGTGGTTAGCGCGACCCATATTTGGAGGCCTTGAGTCCTCGACGCGGCCGTCGCGGGTTCGACTCCCGGACCCGGCGACATTTGCCGCATGTCTTCCCTCCTCTCCTTCCTCATTCCTGTCAGCCTACTGTGATATAAGGGACACTAGAGCCCACAAAAGACCCCCTGGAGGGGTAAAAAAAAAAACAACAACAACAAAAACAATATCCAATGAAAAGAAATTGCTATTAAAAAAAATAAAAATGAGAACATTTTAAAATTTTTGTCCTTGGATGAATAATGCGGTGAGTAAACCATAAACACACGGCCAATCAAAACCAAAAGGCAATTAAATTAGAAATGAAAGAGAATAGAAGAGGACTAGGAGAAACTGCCATGTCAAGAACATTAACGTTATCAGGCTAAATTAGCTTATTGTGATTACCCATGTTGACCACTATGGGGTGCTGTTTTTAAAGTTGCATAGTTAAAAATTAACAACAATTATTTTAGCCATTCAGCATTTGATGCGAGAAAGAAAATGGGTGTTTGTTTCCAGAGTCTTATTTCCAGCATGTTATTTATTCATTTAGACAATTGCAAACTAAATATTACCGACCACCAAGCAGAATGTTTAGTTCAATGCTTCCCAGAACCAAAAACACGGAGAAGATTCAACTTCTATGCACCACAAATCTCGGACAAACTTACAGAAAACTGCAAAACAGCTGGAACACTGGCTTCCTTTAAATCAGGACCCACATGTTCAGAGTTGCTTTTGAATCATAATAAATGGAACATTAGCCAACATATTTGATGCACATTGATGATTTTGACGATGGCACTGGATAAAATGTAATGCTTGTTACTGGGTTCTTAATTGGTGACTGTTTTGTGTTTTTACAATGTAAAGCACTTTGAACTGTCTTGTTGCTGAAATGTGCTAAACAAATAAATTTGAGTGATTAAAATTTAAATCAATCAATCAATTAAATTTTATTTGTATAGCACATTTCAGCAGCAAGGCATTTCAAAGTGCTTTACATCATAACAAACACAGAATCACAATGCAATATAGAATCAATCATTAAGTCAAGTTACATCAATAAATTTGTAATTGATTACATTTCAAATACAATCCTAAACAGGTGGGTTTTCAGTTGAGATTTAAAAGAAGTCAGTGTTTCAGCTGTTTTACAGTTTTCTGGAAGTTTGTTCCAAATTCGTGGTGCATAGATGCTGAAAGCTGCTTAAAGCGACCACTGAGAGTCCAAGATGGAGCTCTTGGATTTTTTTGCAATTGCACATTGCCTGTCCTTGGGGAGAGTACTGGATCGTCCATTCCTGGGAAAAGAGTCTCCGACTTGTGAACAATGTTTCCCTTTTTAGAAAAATGAAACTTCAAATTGTTTAGAACTGGCCTCATAACCCTTCTCAGATTGACTAGTAGCAACAGTTGCTTCTCTAAAGTCACCTTCTCTTTCTGTTCCTTCTCGCCATTGCGTCAACGCAATGCCAACTTCCCAAGATGCATGCTCCAGAGCAACAAAGTGCAAAAGATCCTGCGCTGATCAATTTAATGGTGTTCTTGTATATACAAACCTACTATATAAAAATATTATGCTTCATTAATTATGATAAAGTACAAAAATATCAAGCTTTAACAATGATAAGGTATAATGTTACAAAAGTAACAATTAGTAACTTCGACTCAACACAGAAGACATTACAATGCTATGCAGTACCTCTGTCCTCCAGAGGTATTCTTTCAAACTAAGTGAACCTGAAGTGCTTCCCCCCCTTCTCTCCATCATAAACAATCAAAATGCTTTCGCAAACATAAATCACTCACAGCACATTTCTGCTGCACTCATCTCCTGCCAAAGCTGTGTTTTCTACTGCCGATAAAAATTTATTGCCCCCTTCCCTTGCACGGCCGCAGCCTGCCGTGTCGTGTCATGTTCGGCGTTATCTTCGGTTTCTATCGTTGTCTCGGTGTCAGGAAGTTGTGTCTGACATGGCGCGCAGCCCGGGGGCTGCCTGCGGCTCACTGACGGCGGTGAAAGCCGCCTGTCGGCAACACGCCGCACAAAAGCACCGGACGCCTCGGACTCTGACGAAAGTAACCATTCAGGGCGACCCGTGCCACCTTTGATCCAGCAAAAATCTCTTGTTGCCAGCAATTACTCATACGTAATAACTCATCATTTGCTCTCTTAGAGTTTACATAGACTCAAAGAAATGTTTGACTTACATGCCAGCGGAGGACATCTGTGGAGAGAACAGCCATGGCGAGGCAGCAGCAGTCCAACTGACTGACTGAATGAGAGACTGACTGTCCCAAACATGTGCGCACACGCACACACACGCACACACACACACACCTTGCTGCTGATCCCCTCCGGCATGTTACTGTCCACACCCCCTTATACGCACACAGCCTCTCTCCGTCTTCCTGTCAGTCCCCCTCTCACATATCTGGTTCTCATTAAATTCCCACCTTCCGCTGCCTCAAAATACATCGAGTGGTCCAGAAACAATTGTAGAAAACGTGCAGCGTACCAGCGTTTGCTGTGGAGATTTACATAAAATTGGCTCCAGACTAAGTGATTGCTCACATCTCTCCATACTCACTCGGAAATGTAGAGGAGATAACATCATAAAGTATTAAAAAATAAACGGCTTGATTTGGTTGCGGGGTTCAATCTTCAGATTTGCATGAGCTTGTTTTTTTTTCTTCTTCATTTTTTCTGCTGCTCTTTGAAATGGTAATAATTGTCCATAAACTGGAATCAGATGTGGCCTCAGAGTCGATGTCTCCTCACATGGGTCAAAGGGGATCTACAGCAGCGTGGGCTGTTATTTCCTGTAGGATCCACTCTGAACAGAACATTTTTAACCCCCCCGCCTGTTCACCAGAAAAACAAACAAACAAAAAAAACAACACTTCAGACTCAGTGCTGTTGTAAAATACTCATGTTAAAATACTGTAATTCATTCGTAGCGACACAAGACCCTACATGTTGGTTCTTCAAAATGCCTTTGGACGGTCGGAACCCTGCAGTAAAAGTGTTGTCTGATTGATTTGACTTGGAACGCGACGACAGGCCCTGTACACCTGGTCAAAGACTCGTACTGAAGGTGATGAAACAGGTTAGGCCAGCTGAATCTTGAGATGAAGCCCATCGAGGATACACTCCAGATGCATCGGGACAAAGTCTTTTAAGGCATATTTTGGGTGTGTTTGTAGCAAATAGGTACAAATTAAGGGGAACATTAAAATAGTGCCATTTATTCAACGAAATATCAAATGCACAAGTTACTGTTGGACACCAAACTGGCTCATGTGGCAGTCTACTTTTGAACCATCTTATCACCCAGTACTTTTGTGATTGAAATTCTAATCCTAACCCAATTGTGGAATAAGCGCAATCTGACGCAGACGTGAACAATCAACACCTTTGCTTGTGTTTAAAGCACCGAGTGCCTTTGGGCGGTGACCCCTCGGCACTGGGGAAATCCATCAAAGGTGAAGGCTGGGAGTCGTAAGCCACGCCCTTTTTTGTGTCTTTTGACATCCATAAGCCTGAGCAAACAAACATTGTTTATAAGTTTTCTTAAGGCTCCATTCTCTAGTCACTCTCATTTATCCCCTTCAGACTCAGTTTATAGTGAATTGCACCATCTCTAAATCATGCTTATGCTGATGACGCACAGCTTTATATTTTGTTTCACCACATGATCGCAGTCACTCATATTGGCTGAGTGAGTTTGTCCATGATATCGATGGGTGGATGGGCCAGCAGGTCCCATGTTAACAAACTTTGCTCAAGATCAGTCGCCTTGCAATCTGAAAAGTTGTGAGTTCAGTTTTCGCTTCCTTCCACAATCTGTCGTCCAATCTACATATATGTGTATGAAAACTCAGTCTATTTAGCATTGACAAAGAAAGGCTAAAATCTACACAGCGTTGTAAAAACCTCAACGGAATTTATGTATTTAAATATCAATAGCCACAGAAAGTCTCTCAATCAGCTCCAACTTTTAAAAAATGAGCAGATGTATTTCAAAACAGAGCAGATATTTGTATTGGAGTTTGTGTAGATAAGTAGATCAGTAACAGTCAAACTGATCAGATCACGCAGTTCCTTGAATCGTTGTAAACCCTTCCTAGTCCATAGGAAGCCAGGTTGCTTTCGTAGTATTGACCGTCTTGTCCATCAGGTTATCAGAGACATCTTCACTCAAAGTTCCCAGGAAGAAAAGTAAAATAACTCAAAACAACAGTCAGTTTCTAGGCTCCTCATCTCTGAAAACAACGCCATTAAACCTGAGATGGACACAAACTAATGGCTCCTAAATTATGAACTTCCACTGCAAAAGTAGAAAGTAGAAAACTTCAAGTTCAGTTCAAAATATTTAGTATCACAAAGGCGCCTCAATTGTTCCCTGAATCTAACGCTATGGAAACGTAACCCTCTTTCGGGTACATCTTTCACTCCAAAGGCTTATGGATGAAAAACATTTACTCATGCCAAGCTTTGTTGTTGTGCGGCACAGTATGAACACCTTGAGCTACACATCTGCTGCAGAACCAAAATGATTCTTATCTCTTTAGACACAGATGACCCCAAAGCACTCCGGCTGAGGGTAACTGCTTTATGGCCACGCAATAAAACTACTAAAGAGCCTGGGTCTGTGGTGAGGAATGAAGCATGCAGGCCGCCCTTTAAGCCAACTGCTTTGAATTATGGGATGAGGAGGCGGCTTCAGTTTTCATGACAGACAAAGCATTCTTTTTTGAATCCAGGCAAGTCCACAGGCGCATTTGCGCGACCATTACGTCAAAGGATAGCAGACGATGGAGGTCAGGAGACAGCTAACTGGCCTGTCCACCTGCATCTACACCTAAACCCAGACATCCTTATCTCTACAAGTAAGCGACAGACATAGACTAAACACACGCCAGTGACAGAGATGCATGCTGTCGGACATGATGCTATCTGGATGACACACCAAGATCCCCAAGAAAGCCTCAGGACAAAGTTTACAAACGGTTGCACCAAACAATAAGCAGTGTAAGCCAAATAAAAGATGCTGCACTGATTTCTTAACATATTTATCAAAATGTTGTGCTACGCCAAGGACCGTTCTGTCGTTAACCTCCGTCGCTAACGGGGGGCTTGCAAAGACCAGCCCTCCGTTGGCATCCTCTGGTCGTTCATTCGTCACCCTTAAAGCTGCTGATATCCTGAGCAAAGACGTGCTTCCAAAAGCCAAGTGGAACAGAACCTTTCGTTGATAACCTCCTGATGTTTTCTTCACAGGAATTATACCTGACCCGGCGTTACTGTATAACTTTTACACCTTCATGGAGGGGCTCATTGAGGGTTCTCTTTCTATAGATGACGATTCCATAGATGAAAGACAACGTCTTTCTGTATTCAACTCTCTCTTTCCTAGATAAATCAATTGAACGAGCTTCTCTTGCTCTACATATGTAGACTGTTTTTGATCCCATAGATTTTTGTGCCGACTCGGAGCTTGGTTGGACTCAAAGACGGGCTTGGAGGCTTTTCAAGTCAGAGAATTTGATAGTTTGAACAAATCTGTATTGAAAACCTTCCTTGGCTAGTCGAAATGCTGCAAATGTTTCAAGGTATTCTATAAATTACAAAATAAAGAAGTGTAATTTAGTGGAAAGAATTTGGAGAAAATGTCAAATCTCGTAGTAAAAACAAAAAACAAGAAAGGATTTTATTTTGAAAAACTGAAAGTGTCTTTCCTCGTAACAACGCTCCCTTAACAGCAAGGAAATAGGATGTAGTAAGACAAGCTTATTCTGGGCTGAAAAAAACACTAAGTAATTTATTAGATAGTTCAGTTTAAGTAAGTAATTAATTATATTCTAACTTTCAGTCCTGATTACATGAGATGAAGATTATTCTTGAGATTCAAGTGCCAAACCCAAAGTCCAAGTCAAGTCTCAGGTCTTTAGAGCACACATCTAAATCTATCTTAAAGATTTGGGTTTTGCAAAGTGAGAACAACTTGAGCAATCATTCCTGGCATGCACACTCGACCTTCCACAAGTGATATTTATTACTGGCCAATTCTACCTTAACATCCCGAGAAACAACAAAGATGTTCGCTACGTCAACAAAAGGACGCCACAGGGAGAAATCAATAGACTGGGTTTTTGTTACGCTCAAAATGTTAGCTTGCACAGATACTTGATCTTTTGTTTCAAAATACGGTAAAGTTTCATTGAGCACTTTCTTAGTTCTCCGTCTTCGTCTTCAGGTGAAGGAGACGAAGAACTAAACGCAACACATAGTGACTGATTCAGTTGAAATATGGAGAATCTGACACAGAATTGGCTCGAGTTTTTTAAACGGCAACTTTTCTAACCTCCAGGAGTAGATAGCTGTGCTACAGTACTGATATTAGCCGGTACATAAATAGGAAATTCCCTCAGCGGTTATGAATTTTTTGGTTGTGTCAGAGAAACGATGCTTACATTGACCAGTTGGCCAATGATTTTTTTAAAATGAGCCATTTACTATGGATCACAACCTGACAAATAAAACTTTAGACATGAGTGAAATTTGTTTTATTTCCTTGTAGCGATACTCATTTATGAGAGGAACATCTGGGTTCCCCTCCTTAACCTTTTTATCTCCAATGTAACGATTGAAAAAACTTTTGAAACGGTATTTAGTCCAGCCAAAGTACACAGTCACGTCCTGGTAGATACTACAAACATGTCCGCATCAATAAACATTCACTGCCCAGCTTTTTCCGTAGGAAACATCGGATCGAAATCCAATGTTTGATTTGTTGCGATATTTATTTCACTGTGTCGGTTCAGTTTAACTCTCCCACAAAAACTCTGTTAGCTCTTCCAACTGACAATAAATAATAATAATAATAATAATAATAATAATAAAAACATTTAGCATGAGATTTAAGACTATTATCAGAAACAGCTTGGAGAAAACAGACAACAACGTATGCCTGTGAAACAGACAGGATCTAAGCTGCTCTGTTAGCCAGCTGGCCAAAGCTAGAGCAGATCATTCAGCAATGCAATGAAACAAGGGCCCGGTCCGTTTTATATCGCCTCGCTTCCTCATAAATGACGCTGACGAAGCCGAGTCAAAACAACAGCGTATTTCTAACTGTACACAGTCACAGCATCAGCTGGAGGCAGCAGGTCCAGGTGGATTCCTGCAGGCCGCGGTTCCAAACCGTATCCTGGCGGTCTGGGAGAAGGAAAACGACTGATCCAATCACCAAGCAGACGGCAGGAATGCGTTTGTCCACCGAGTCGTCAGCTTCTACTCAGCTAGTTAGTAAGGAGCTGGGAATTCGTGCTTGGGCCTGGCAGTGAAACTGTAAAATCCAGCTCACAAAAACACACCACACACGGCTTGATGAAAACAAGATCTGAGCAAGACTTTGGGGGGGAAACTAAGAATCAGGTTGTTTTCCTGCAAATAAAAGCTTCACGAAACCAAAACTATGTTTTTAAAAGGATGTATAAGGGAGGTAGAATAAAGCAGTCCATGTTAAGGTCATATATTGCAAGTTTTATGCTTGTCTAAGTTAAATGTGGTCCATTAAGAAAAATAAAATAAAAACAGCTTTTTCTCATGTTTCACACAAAAGAATGTTTATAAATATCTATTTTAAAGAATCTCTCAAAGGACAGTAAAACAACTTTAGAGGATCTTTTTTTTTTTTTTTAAAAAAAGTGTTTTTATTTACATTTGTTCAAGAATGGCATCTCAAAAGTGATTTGTTATGAGAATGTCTGACCGTTAGATTGTTTATGGTTTATGGGGAAAGCTACTTTTTCCTCATAAGACCAGTTTGGTTTGGATAGCTTTTTCCCCATTAATGAATAAATAAGACCTTAAAATATGTTTGATAATCTGAAACATATGGAGTAAGTTTGACAAACCCCCCCCCCCAAAAAACCTTAAAAGCAAATAAAAACTGGCACGAGGAAAATACTTTATTTGTAAATTTGAATGGTATTTTTATGTTTGACATATTTTACAGAAATTAAACGGGACGGATTAATTAATTAGCCCTTACTTGTTACCCATCAACTTCAGCAGCACCACATTCATGTCCAACAAAAAAAAAAAATCTTACCAAGTATTTTTAGTCAAGTTTCTAGTGAAAATATCTTAGAAAACTTGAAATGAGACTAAACAACTTTACAGGAAACTTTTCCACAAGATATAGCAGCTTGTTTGAAGCCAATAATTCCTTAATATTGATGAAAAAGTTACTATTTCAATTGGTAGATTATTTCACTGGGAAAAATGTTCTTGTTATAAGTGAAATAATCTGCTGGTACTGTTTCATCAATATTAAGGAGTTATTGATTTAAGAATCTCCTATATTTTGCTGAAAAGTTTCCTGTAAAGTTGTTTTCTAACATTTTCACACTAGAACTGGGGTGTCAAACTCATTTTCATTTTGGGCCATATTAAAAATCTGAGTGCTCTTAAAGGGCCGGTTGTGCCAAAAAGTATTGCCAAAACCAATTGGATTGTTAAAATATCAGTAAATAGCTGTTCCTTCAAGATTTTCTGATTGTTTTTGGGGGGGTTTTTTTGTGGTTTTTTACTGATTTTGTGGTGCCAATTTAGAAAGGTTTGTAAGAAATTGTTACGATATTTGCGCTATTGTCTGATGTTAACTGTGACTTTTTATTACTCGTCGTATCAATTACAGCCTATAACTTAACATCAAGTCAGGCTGAGGCAGCGGCCACCTAAACTGAAAGTTTTTAACCAATTTTGAGAAAAACATGCAGTAAAATCAGAAAGAAATGTGGAAATTTGTTGACTTTGTGTCAACAAAGTTCTGCAGATTTGTGAAAAACTGGAAGGTAATTTGGAGCCTAGAGGGCCACATAAAAAGCTACAGCGGGCCAGATTTGGCCTTGAGTTTGACAGGTGCACTAGAAACTTGACAAATACTTGGTGAGATTAAGATTTAGATTTTTTTGCAGAGTAGCATACAACACAGCATCTTTAACGAAGGAAACGGTTCGATCCACATGATGTGTTTCTCCTCTCTGTGTTTGACCTGGTGATCTTTCCAGCTGCTAACTGTAACGTAAACCCGAGTCGCTCCTGACCTGCAGCTCCTTGCTCCTCCTCTGCAATTCCATGCTGAGGGCCTCCTCTGCTTCCAGTTTGGCGCTGGCACCGCTGATCTCCAAGTCCTTCCTTCACACAGGAGGAGAGCACACAAAAAAATACAACCTTCAGTCAACCAGAAACGATGGAGCATACAGGTGACTGATGAGCTTCTCGACGTGTCATTTTTCATTGCAACAGCATCCAATAAAGCTCCACCGAACCGTGAGCCGAGCTGAATTGACAGATCTCATATTGCGGAGAAGGACTAGAAACGAGGCGACTCATCGTCTTTATTAATGCCGAGCGGGGTCAAGCAGAGTTGGTGGTGTGTAGTCTGCGTCTTCCCCCGACACCTGGCTCTTTTCTTCTTTTGATTGTAGCTGCGAGGTACAGCAAATACGTCTCTCTGCTGTCACACTACGGAGGGCAGATAGCAACATGTCGAGATCTTGGTGAATGCCTCGCCTGTGGAGAACTCCCCCCCCCCCGACGTTGCTAAGCTACCACTGCAAACCGCAAGGTGTTTTTGGGGAGTTTTATGTAAAAAAAACCCCAACACAAAGTAGAGCATAAATCTGAAGTTGAATGACAACCCCATCTTGTGAAAGGGCCAAGCAAACGTAAAATCTTATCTGGATATAGTTTCGGACTTGAAGTAGGCCATTGAAACAACTGAACATACTGTAATATAAATTGTCCTATTGAAACGCTGGTTGTATTTTTCAGTCGGGGTGAACGATATGGCTGGAAAAACGTATCACGATATAAGCGTTTCATATCACTGTATATGAAAAATTATTGATTTGTTTTTCGTTTTAAATATCTGAAATTCAGCCAAACTGATGGCATGACCTTTTCCTGTTTTATCCACAGTTTTCACGCTTCACCGTTGTTTAATTTTAAGTAGTTATGAGGCGCGGTGGCAAAACCTGAAACTGCTGCTGCGCCAGTTACTCAACAGGTTGTTGCTAGGTGACCTAAGAGGGAGTGAGTTATGGTGCGTTCACAACAAAAGCGTTACGCGAGTCAAAAACGCGTCCGACGCTTCAAGTTCGACGCGTTTGCACTTTGAATGCAAACGCTTGACCTTTTGCTCTACACCTAGCGTTTCGTGTGTCTGGTTTACGTTCAAAGTCAATGTGGAGGCGCGTCAAGGGAGCGTCAGACTCGCCAACTCCAGTTGGGGTTTTTTCCGTTGAGCGCTCTTGACACTCCAAACGATTCAAATCTCGCTGCGCAAGACGCTCGAAACACAACGGCTCTTGATGCAGAGGAGATCCCATCAGTAACCCTCCCCCTGCTCTCTTAAGCCTTATATTGGCGTTTTTTATGATGTATGGTTGTGGCTTATATAAGAGCTGGATTTAATGCTCTGTAAATGTTTATGATTGTGGCAGGGTTTAAAATATGAACACTAACTGGAATTTTTCTCTCTCTTTTTTTTTTTTTTACCTGTCTTTGAGCTTTTCACGGCTAATTACATATTATCAAGCATTCCACAGAGATTAAAGAGACAAATCCTATCGTGGCTTAGGAAACGGGTCAAAGCAGGTACTTATTCAACCAACCTCTCTGCTGTCATTAAATAGGAATACAATTAAAGGACTGAACATGACTGAGAACCTTATATGAAAACTACTCAGAAAAGACAGACAGATTCTGAAAGGTGAGCATCCATAGAGTCAAAAGCATTTCAATGGCAACCGCTAAGCTACGGTAGCGATAAGCTCTCTACTTTGCTTTTTAAGCTGTTTTATGCTGTATTTCCTTACTGAAATGACAGCATCCAGTCTTCAAAACGTTTTTGAGATGCATACAGAAGCAGACACAACGGCACCAAAGCAAGCATCCAACGGAAATGGTTTGATTTAGCCCAACCTGGGATGCTGTACAGTCATATTCAGTCAATTAGAAAATGTGTTCAGATGAGGTTCATTTTTCAGGTTGACAATTTTTACAACTGACAACCTCTAGGCAGGTATTAAACTTTCTTTTTATTAAGTATGTGTTCATATTGGATTAATTCCAAGATTTTAGACACAAAACCACAAATATATATATATTTTTTTAGCATTTTGTACATTTTGAAAATGGATGTTTTACAGCCTGTATATTTATTTTTTCAATGGTTTTATTATTATTATTATTATTATTATTTTGAGTGAAATCAGATTTTATTTTTCTGAGATTTTAGGTTTTGTTGTCATTTTTATTGGTATGACGCAATATCCTAATTTTAAATGTCTGGTTTCATTGATTGTAAGCGTAAAGTCATCATAATCAGCACAAATAAAAACTTTAAAACATCCATCTGTGTAATCTGTACAATGTGTTTCACTTAGAGATAAAGTTCCTGAAATAAATGGACTTAATACTATTCTAATTTTCTGAACGATCTGTATCCATGGATAGTGTTGGGATACAGTTCGAGATAACAGACTGCTTGGTGCTTCATCTCTGCCTCATTTTACTATTACTTTTTTTGTAGAGCTACTTACAGAGGGTCAAGTTGTTAAAATATGTTCTGTGCTACTTTGCTAACATTTTTGTAAAATGTGACAAGAGAAAACTTATCTAGAATACTAGAAAGGCCAGAAGCAGGCCACTCAGAGGCAGGAAAGGAGTATTTGTATTTGGGTAGCTAACTAGCTATTGATTATGGTTTCCTAGAACGGTCAACAAAATGCAAAAACCATAATAGAGGTCATGCTAAAACGGAAGTTATGCTAGCAAGCTAGCACAGCTGTTTTAACATGACTTCTATTGATCCTTCTGGCCTAAACCTTACATGCTAACATGGAGGCGCTTTGAAATACCGTTTCAAACAACATTTGGACATTTTTCTTTCTGCCTGTTGCCAGTTTGCCAGTACTGAATATACTCAGGTTTCTGTAAGAGCGTATGTAGGTTGCCATGACAGCCCGCTGCTTCTGCTATGAATTAGTTTTTATATCAGAAAATAAAACATACTGACCGTTTGATAAGCTCTTCCAAACCACTCCTCATCTTCTCCACCTCTCCTAAGCCGTCCTTAGTAGATCTGCTGTCAGCGTCCAGCTTCCTCCTGGCCTTCTCAGGCTCGCCACGCTGAAGCCGCTCCAGCTGGAACTCCAACTGGGAAACAGGCAAGAAGATACAAGTGTACACAACAATCACGGTTCAGTTCGTACTTTTGGTTTTAAAGTTGGTTCTCTTAAGAGGGCTGGTGTTGAATGCTGCAGGCAGCTGGATTTGGGCTTTGGTTTTTCCTCCACTTCCAGTGACTTTTATTTTAGGTTGATGTTATTGCCGTTGAAAAATGCTGTTTGCATTGGGGTTTGTTTTGATAATTAATGTTACTAATAAAATTTTAGGTCAGTCTTCCTGCACATATCTAATCTAGGTCTTTGAGACCAAGATGCTGAACCAGAGGCTGATAGAAAAGAAAGCCGACCGCCGAACTATTGTATCTTGTTTCATCTCAGGAGCTGAATATATCACTCCACCCCGAGATGTTGGATGTCAGAAAATGTAGACTTACATGTTCGGCTTGCAACTGCAGCTTGGTTTTCTCTTTGGTCAGCAGGTTGACTTTGTCCTCCTCCATCTGCAGATCCTCAATCGCTTGCTGTTAGATAGAAACAAGATGTCTGAGCCTGGGCTGCACATGTTCCTAAACCTTTAATTCATCACATGGCTTCACATCCGTCTGATGGCAACGCCACAGCTTTGGAAACACTGGAGTAGCTTCTTTGCAAAGAGCATGTCAAATGTGGCCATCTCCTGTTTGATTTACGGCCATCTGATTTCTTTTTATCTTGTTACATGAAGTCATTATTCACTAAAGCTCTGAAATTGTCAGAAGGTGTTCATTGGCACGAAGAAGCAATTTTCCCCTTGCAGATATCTTGTGTCACATTAATGTTTCACATATTCAAGCAAATGCTAATTTAAGGCAAAGACAACTTAAGCAAAATGAAAATGCACTTTAAAAAGACAGTTTCAGGTTGAAACTAAAATCCAAAACTGATGGCCAGACATTCTATCTCAGGAGTTTCCATCTGAGAGCAGAATCCATGGTTTCACCGATTACAGGGTGCGCTCACTGTTTTGGTAAAACGGAAATGGGCAGATCCGTGGAAGTCCAAACTTGTAGAGTTAGGAAGAAGCAGTTCGTCCATTTTTTGTTATCCAGGCGTACTAAGGACAAGGTTGTAAGCTTCATGAGTTCGTCTGACTCTTTACTTCCTCTGCATCTTTGTTAAATCCTACCAGCCAAGGTTTCATTGACATTGAAGCTAATGGCTAAAAATGGCCATTAACTCCGAGATGACTGTCAGAGTAGAAGTGAGCCAAGAACAGTGGTAGAGAGCAGAATAAACACACAAAAACATGCATGGTACAAGGGAGCGACGTACAAAGGCTACTGGAAAGTTCTCTCCACTCACATTAAAAAAGATCATTTGTAGATGCCGAGTCAGATTTTATTTAAAGTCAATAGCTGACCCCGATAATATGGCGGCAAACTCTCAACTCTGAAGCCCTGCCGATGCTTTGAAGCCCACCAGCCTGACGATCCTTTGAAAGTACGTCGTCCAGAGGGGGAAAACCTGTTTGGAATTTGAACAGCTCCTCCTTGTGTCACATTCAGTGTTATTGATTTGGCTGTGGGGTCAGGGTTAGAAGATAGGATATGACAGCTAACATTTACACAATGAACCAAAGCACACCTAAGAGTGGCAGGTTCTTAGAACGTAGGGCTCTGAGGACGCTGTTGGGTCATTTTCCCAGGCCTGACCTGAAGAACAGTTTCAGTTTTTAGTTCAGCTTGTGCATTTGATGAATGTTAAGAGTTGTCTGACCCATGATAAACCAGCCAGGTGTGTGTTTAGAGCCAGTTACCTGTTGAAATGTCAGATTATACCAGAGCTAGAAACTAACTGAACAACCATGGCCGAGATCTTGAAACACAGGACATTTTTACCGTAGTTTTTTGTGTATGGAGGGTCTCAAAAACATTTCTGTGGACATCATGGCCAACCTAGAGGCGTCAGTCTCAGGGACTGTCGCTGACGGTAAATATTTCTTGAATCCACAAGAGGTGAAAGACATGACAACACCTGATACACGCACAACATAAAGCGCGCCTCCTCAATCCTCACCTGGCTAAGCTCCACCAAATGTTCCTTCTCCCTCTGGAGCTTCTGCACGGCTTCGTCCCTCTGCAGTACCTGCTCGGTCAGCTTCCTCACCTCGCCGTCTGACAGCTACAAACAAAACGACAAATGCTGAACTGTGGAACCGGTAAGTACCCGGTTTCATCAGAGAAACCGATTTCCATAGTTTTGGCGTTTTTCCAACAGACGTTGAAGTTTCCTCTCGGAGGATTAGACACTAATTCTAGCTGAAGACACACATATGGGCTGAGATAAATACTGGTACAGAAGCGATACGTTTTACTATTATCTGCAAAACAGAAGCGTTTGATCTTTTGCTCAACTGGATCCAACACATTCAGCAATAAATGAAAATTGCATCGCTTTTAATTTATTACAATAAATTTCTTGCCATGATAAGAATTTTGATTTATTTGCTTTCACAATAACTTACAAATAATGTTTAGAACAAACAAAAAACACTGTCCATATTGTCTGGGTTGTTATTTTTAATGTTTGTTTCACGAGAGTATCGATAAATATCAATACTTTTGAAAATATGATTAAATGCAGTAATTGTGTGTATTTTAGCGAGACAAATCCCACTTCTTTATGTGACTGGTAGCTTATTTTACAGCTGTAGTTGCTGTACAATTCAGCCACAGCCATACAGAAACCTAAAAAAGAAGAAATAAATAGTTTGTATCGTCCGTATCACAATATTACCACAAAGTATCGTGATAAAACTTGTCCATATCGCCCATCACTACATCAGATTTAAGTGATTCACTGATGAACCCAGATGATTACAGATGCTGTATCAAATAATGTCTGAGATTAAATCAGGATAAGCTTTTTCTTTTCACAGCAAGTAGAAATAATTTTGGTAATCCTCACCGATCTAAGGAGAAAAAAAATCTTCTTTAACCCAGAACTGAAACTGATCTAAGTAGATTCCCGTGCGCCCCAGCAGCTCCACAGCGTCCACCCCCACCACCGTTCACGCACATTTTGAGAACGCACCGGCACACCTGAACAAAAGATAGCATCTTAATCCCTTAATACGCCGCAAATAAACAGATTAAGGCTTCGGTGAGAGGGCTGTAACGGAGATGGCAGAGTAGCCTCTGGCATCGGCGTCTGACCACAGGAGACGGGATTTGGTTACGGCCTTTAGAAACCTGCCAACTTCGAGGGAAGCAACGCAAGTTGGCCACGAGGCGTTTTTATTGTGATCTGAAATTTACAGCACAGCTGTAGGTTAAAGAGGGACAGACTGTGGCATGAATATCTGCGGCGTAATTGGTAATTAAAAGCCCAACATGTGGTCAAACATGTGGTGGTGTAAAGTTATACGTTTCAGGATCTTTGCGTCTTTTGCGGTGAAGTGGTTTGAGCGAGTTTGTGTTTCGTCTTGTGTGTTTTCTCCTTGCAGCAGGAGTTTATGCCTCGCAAACTTTTTCCACGCTTGACATGCTTCAGCCGCAAACTTTAATGTGTTTCGTTGGCATTTAGTGCGTCGGCTGGGTGGATGGTGACGCAACCTGTCATGTTTCACCGATGTTTTCCATCCAAAATTAATCACATTTTAGATTTAACATGATATTGATCCAGCCAGTTATATTCGTTCTAATAGATAGTGAGATGTGTCTCTTGGACGACAATAAAACGGTGCAACAAGAAGTATCAGTTTTGAAATGATTACATGATTTTATTTACGTTTTATCATTAATAATACGTCTCAATAACCAATGGGAAAACCATTTCTTGGATTACACACAAAAAAAAACTAACAAAAAAAGCTACCTTTCTCAAAATTTCTTAAGAGCTGTTTGAAAGTTTTTTCAGATATTCTGTAGATTTACATACATTTGGTGATTTGTGAAAAAGCATAACTGCGCTTCCATTCTGTGAAACTCTGCAGCTCCTCCAGAGTAGCTGCTCCTAGAGGACTGAAAACATACAAACACCACGTTTTTTTTCTACACAAAGTTTAGAAAACCATGTATTACTTGCACTTGAACTATTTGTTTAAATACGATGCTTCGTCTTGGTCTATCACATAAACTGAGGTAGTGCAGATCCTGCTTCATAAAAAGCTGCCCCAGAAGGCTCTTTTGGTGTCATAAAGTTGTGTTTTTAAAATGACCTTTATGCTTAAAATGACTTGGAAAAACTAAAGGTGATTCATTATTAATATTAGAAATGTCAAGAATGAGGATTTTTGGCACTAGGTTATAAGAAAATGTATTTAGGATCTGCCTAAAACGTACTGTATGTTTTTGTTTTTAATATTATTTAAAACTACAGTATGTAACTTTCATTTTTTTTAAAAAGGTTTTTTTGTTATTTTTACATATTTGTTTAAATTGTCACCATGTAGTGACAATTTAATATGAGACAGGTAACCTTTGAAAATATCAATATTCTTCATCCTCCTCCCTGGGTTGCACCGCTCCGGACCAAAAACAACCAATCAGAGCCAGGAGGCGGGTCTTAGCGCTGTCGATCAACCCTCAGCTACTCACTGCTAAATGTAATCCTGCATGTAAGTAAATACAAACTTTATTTATCATCACTAATTCCACTAATTGATTCCAAATTGGTATTATAGGTGGAACAAAAAGATAAACCAAAAATAATTTTAAAAAAAGCTTCTTATGGCGCCGATGCTCTACCTGTTTGTCCCGCTCGGCCGCGGTCAGGGCGCTGTCCAGATCGTCCAGGTCTCGTCTGAGGCTGCCGCACTCCGCCTCCAGCCTGTCCCGGTGGAGGACCAGCGTTGCCGAGCAGGCCTCCTCCTCCTCCAGGCGGTCCGAGAGGTCCGACAGCTGGCGCTCCAGCTCCCGCCGGGCCTCCTCCAGCTGGGTGCAGCGCTGCTCGGATGCCTGGACGTTCTCCTGCTCCTACGGCCGGACAAACATCGATTCAGGCCAGGAATCATACAAGCGTGATTTTGTATGAAATTGTTGTCCACTCTCTACTGTCTTTATAAACATTTTTTGTTCCCCAAAGCCCTAAAAGCTGATCAACCGGTTGAGGAGAATGAGGGAGGTCCCTGGGAAGAAAAAATAAATGTCTCAATTAATAAAAAGCACAAGAGATTAACGGTTAATATGAGAGGATTAGGGAAATAAAGGAGAGCCGGGCACACACCAACAGATTTATTTCAGACAAAGCTCTCGCTGCAGGTTATGCCACAAGACTAAACATATCCACCTTCAACTCAGAAGAAAACTTTGCTTTGTTATTTTGCTTTTCGCATAGATAAAAGGTAAAAGGGAGGACAATGGCCGCCAGATCTGACCGGATCAGCCAGTTTTTTCTGAGCACCAGCTGCCATATGGGTGAAAGGGTCCAGAAGTGAGAGCTTACTCTACTGAACTGGGCTTCATTATGGACCTGTCATCACGATCAACCTGTGCAGAATGAGCTTTGGAACCACAAGTTTTGATGGATTCTACTACAGTGCAGAGAAGTCCAAACTTTTTGCCCTGTGGGCAAAAATGGTCAAGTTGGAAGTATTAACAGGCTTAAAAATCTATTTTATGGTCCTTTTTTTCAAAAGTAAATTTAGCATATTTTTTTCTTTTAGTTATTAAACTAAACATACAATAAGCTCATGAAATGAACAAAGAGGTGTAATTTCAAAATAATATTGAACTGACAATTAAAAATGGTTTTTGCGTTTCCTAAATTTTCTTAGCTGTGCGTTCGCTCTAGAATACCGGCAGAGTAATCAGAAAAGCCTTACCACCGTTAAATCTCTGCCTTAGCTTCTCCAAATGTCTGAATTTCACTGATTTCTACGAGTATTCAGTCTCTTTTCGGAGTCAGTCCAGCTGCTTCTTAGAAAGGAGCTTGGAAACTGCAGCTCTAAGGAGGAGCTGAGTCTCAAAGGCGGAGCTATGTCCACCCAGGTGTTTTTACACAGTTGAATGGTTGCCACGGGAGATTAAAGGATTTCTCAGACATGCATGAAAGAATCAAAGCAACGCTCGAAATATGTTTATGATGAGCGAATAACATCATAACATGTAATCGATTTTACATCATACTGCAATTTTAAGACTAAAAATGTCTCCTTTTTCTACCGCAATAATTCCTTGAAGTAAGTACATATTCCCGGGATATTCTCAACAATCCTTAATGTTGTTTGTGATACCCACAGCTGCCAGTCTGTGCTCCAGGGTGGTGCTGTAGCCATCCCAGTCCAGGTCATCAGGTTCTGGTTCTGCTCCAAGATCCACTTTAGTCCCATTGGCTTCCTCACAGTCATTAAGGAGGGAGTGGCATTTTTTACTTTTCCCTCTAGACGTCATCTCAGCAAACCGTCACGCGGTATCACGTCCTTTTTTTGTTGTTTTTTTTTGGTAGATTTTGCCCGTTCCACGGTGCTGGAACTTATCTGACAGAATCACTTTCCCTCCTCTTCCCCCTGACTTGTGTGCAGCTGCTCTGAGTCTTCCAGGTGGGTTTGAGTTGGATCACTTTCAGTCCCTTGAGGTGCTCCTGGTAAATCCTCTTTCTCACTTCACTCTTTCTTTGCTTTGATCCTCTTCTTCTGCAAGGTCTTATTTATCTCAAAATCAAACGTTTGTGTTTCGTTTCAGAATGCGCTGGAATCCCGACTTTCCTCTGCATCCCGTCGTCGGTTCTCCACTGAAAGTAGCCTTTGTGCAGTCCACCCTTGCAATGTTTCACTGCATTATGCATTTCTCAGTCTTCTTCTACAGTCTCCTCCTCCAGAAACAGGTGGCTTTCTACGGCTTGCTGGGAAGGGAGGGAGGAAGAAGGGGTGGTGGTCCGCAGGTATCCCTCCGAATGGGAGTGGCCGGTCAGAGGAAAAGCGTGTAGCGTTGAGCTATGTGACCACAGGAACTCTGCACTCACCGTACGAGCCGTAAAAGCCAGGAACGCAAGAACAGAACACGAATGCAGAGTAAGAATGCATTTTTTTCTTCTTCCCCCGGTTATAATTGACATAAATGTCTTCTGGGCACACGCCCACACAGTCGCCCACAATGCCACGGCCTTCATCTTAGCAAGAACAACTAGGCGTATTGTGCCTCAACCCAAGCGTGGCTGTTTTTTTTTTTTTTTTTGTATGAAGTCACAGAGACTCTCAAAAACTAGACCAAGCGTTTCTCTATCTACGTCAACATCAGTCGGGGTCATGAGGTGAAGATGAATGCTGCCGGGAGCCCCGACAATTTCTAGTAAACTTATGAGGTTTGCACAGGCCGGATCAAAGAAATAAAAGCTATTGAGTGTTAAGTAGACTGTTTTGAAAATTCAAAGTAAAAGGTTTAACGCGGGTTAAAAAAAATTTAATCCACAGCGTCCGGATGCAGAAAAATCTAACTTTGCTCAAATGAATGAATCTAAAGATGCTGCCAATGCCAAGAGAACCTTTGTGCAACCCAACGGGACCAAACAATAGAAACAAAAATGCTTTTCTAAGAATGCATTTTGCTTTCTGCAATTATGTGGCCCAGGCTCTTGTCCTTTACTCCCAACTATATCTTTAGACTCCGGTCTTGCTTGGGCCGTGGCCCAGAGAGAAGCCGTTATGTCCAACACCAACATATCTGACAAGCAGCCTGGCAATGAATCATGTAGAAGAATGCGCCCAAGTCAAGTCTGTGAGCCTGGAAGGCAAGAGACACTAAGTCCATTTTCCTTGTAGCATGCGCGACAGTCTTTCAGCCGTAGTCATTCATTAATCAGAAAATCCCACTACCTGTTCATTACAGAATTACATGGTAGAGACGACGTCCTAAGAACGAAGCCCCTCTTCTGCGTTTAATTACTACGTTTGGCTCAGCGGCGCCTCATCCAACCCATATTCGTGTAGTGTGTCAGGATTTTGATATATTGTCTCCATGAAGGAGAAAGCCTGGAATTTAGCTGCTTGTAGTCTTTCAACATCCTCACAGCAGATGAGTGATGAACCCAGAGGCTAACGTTGGTTTAGCTGTCAGATGCCTTCATTGGACGATATAGCAGAGCTTTGTGAAAGTGACTAAACCCCATTATAACACAAGCAGTCAAGGCTGACTTTATTTAAAGCTTTAAATACACAATGACAATGAAGATATCAAACCGTAGCACATACAAATACTTAAGATTCTACCTTTTACACATTTTTAATGTTTTTTTTTTTTCCCATTGAAAACAATGGCTAGCGCCTTAGCTGGTCTGTTACAGTTAAGGTCTTGACATAACCTTTCACTTCGGTGTACACAGGTTTACCCCCAGCGGTCTATAAGCCTAGTGGGCCACCAGGCTAAGTGTTATATGTTTATTTTAAATTGGGTTTTTATACACCAGTAACAGTGATGGTAAGGACAGATTAAGCTATGTTTATAGTTGACGCGTTGAACTGGGCACGAGGAGTTGCGCACCAGTCGCATCATCCCTGCACCTGCCCACGCACCTCTGAGTTTTTGTAACTTTTAATTTTTTTTTAACACAAAAACACAGTGGGCCACTGGTGAACTACCCTGTCATCGGCTTTGGTGGGTTTTCTGGGGTAAATTCTGGAATGTGAGCCATTTGGAGCTCGCAGACAACAACTACAACCCTAATCACACCATTTTTAGCTTAGTTAAAGAAACATTGACCACTCAGACATCCACATTTATCACTAGAGTCACTCATAAGAGCAGGCTGTTCATTAACATGATGACTGAAATGATGTTGAACTATCGTCTTAGCTTATTGACACTTTGCTTCATTTCTCGTAAATCTGCGATGTTAGCTTCACCAAACGTAAGCTAATTGTCAAAAAATTGTGATTTTTAGGTTTTATAAACTATATCAAACCTTTCTGTAAATTTCAACGTCTGTCTACATCAGTTGAAATATAAGTCTGGAGTTATGGAAAGGTTATCTGATTCGCGAGACATGCTAGTTCGAGAAAAGGGAGTTAGAGTTTGGTTCAAAAGATTTTTAGCTCACTGTGTTAGCTTTAATTTTTTTTGTAGCTGGACCAGCTACCAGAGCCTTCTCGCAGAAAACCACAGCAGAGTTCAGGGAAAAGCCTCAGACATGCAGATGTTTGAAAGCAGAAATCTCTAGTTTAAGTAACCAGGAGTTAGCCGTACGTTTAGCATGTCTGCGAAAAAGCAAATCAAAGGAATGTCAAGTCTGTCTGACCTAACGGGGCACACGTACATCAAGGTTGATTAGCAGGCAGGAATTTCTCCTGTCCCAGATGAAAAACGTCTGAGGTGTCCCTGCAGCTTCGGCGGGTGAAGACTAATGAAAAACAGGATAGATTTCCAATGGAAAACTGGAAGGCTTCCTTACACACCACAGCGGCACTAAATAGCTCTGACATGGGGTCACATTTCTCAGTCAGATCGGAGAGCTGCATGAAATGAATTATGCTGGCTGATCTGTCTCCTCCACAGATTAATGTCATTATTTATGGCTGGCTAATCTAAGCAGAGAGGAAAAACATGCTGGGAGCCAGCGCACACCTGGTTAGTTGCAATAGAAAAAGCTACATTTCTGGGAGAAAAAAAACTACAACAATTTCTGTCCATTGCAGATTAACCAACCTTGACTTAATGTACAAATTGACTTTACAGACATTGTCTAGGATTGTTTTTTTTAAATATATATATATATACAGTATATACTGTACATATTAAAGAGCACTGACCCAGTTGTCAAACCCAGACAGAAGTAAAATCCCAAATCAGAGGCCCAGCTCCTTGTTACAGCTGATGGTGAGTTAAATCGACTTCTGCTAAGCAATTCAGCTGGAGTAAAGATGAAATCCCGCGGGCCGGGAGCCTTTTCCACAAACACTGGCAGCAGCACAGCTGATCCATACTTTCACACTAAATCTTCTGCACTCCAATGAAATTCACTCCGTCACACTCAAACGAACCACTATGCCATTACAGCAGAGGTTCTCTGGAGACACACTCGTTATTTTCCTCATAAATAACTTTTCAATAGGTTTTCAGTTTCTAAATCTTTAACGATATTGCGGTTGGTATAAAAAAGAAATAAAGATTTTTAACTTGTCTGGATGCTGAAAAGAAAAAAAACCTGCAGGTTATGCTGATTGTCAAATGTATTTGAAACCCTTAATTTTATTTATTTATTTATTTATTATAATTTTTTTTTTGACATTTTGTCAAATTACAACCACAAATTCTTGGATATTTTATGTGACAGAGCAGAAATTTTTTTTTTCGTTTACATCAAAAACACAAGAGGAAAGAAATTACACGGCAACTGAAGCTAATTTGAGGTAAATATTTCTGCTGATTGTGTCTAGATTTGGGGGGGGGAAATCTTATATTTATACTGTAAGAGTTTGTAAAGAGAGCAAGATAAATAAAAATACTACAATAATAATAGTAATAACAATAGAAATAATAATAATTTCTGAAAAAGTCTATTGGGAATATTAAACATTTGTTTAATCCCCTGATTTAACCAATATGTCAAACGATTAGCATTCATTTTTAACATGATGTAACACTGAAGTTACATCATTTTATTGTTCTTAGTGTGGACCAGTTAATGTGTGGATCCTCAGTTTATTTATTTTGAAAAAAATATGACGTTTATTTTCAACTGTTGGCAAAAAAAGATTTTCAATTGGTCATTAGTTAGTTTATAATACTTCGACAGCGATCTGCACTTTTAGAAATTGAGACTTTAATTATGAAAATTATCATTGGGCTTCATTTTGGAAGAGCAAATAATCTACCTAATGAAGTATTTTTATTTTGAACAGAGTGATTGATTTTCCATGCTCGGTTCAGACCCGTTAGAAACGCATTCTGTCGGACACGGTGGATCGCTAGTAATCGTGGAGATTAGGCACCACTGCTTTCAGAAAATAATTCAAATCTGCAAATACTTGAGACCTCCTATAAAAAAAAAACCCTTTAACTGTTGATTTTAATAGCTGAAACACTAAATATACCTTAATACGCATCTACGATCTTCCGTATCACTGCTTTTGGGGCGTTCAGCCAATCAGTGCCAAGGAAAATGTATCGCGCAAATACTAGCCAATATTGTGGGAAGTAGCTTTGCACTACTTATCTCAGATTTCTAAGCCGCATTTCATTTTGAATATTTCAGATATGCTAAGCTTCCCACAAATACACTGAAGTTGCATTCCATGAAAAATCGGCAAAATGTTAAATCTGTGAATATTTAATAGTCCACTATAGTCAGTTTCATTGATAGTTGGTTCACTAGTTGGCTATGAAACAATTATTACCTGTGAATAAATAATCAAAATGCTCTAGAAAACAAAAGAAAAGCTTTACTTTGGTGGTTGAGTCAATTCTAACTTTGAAAACCGAAATCCATCCTACTTATCATTTGTAGAGCACTGACTGTTCAAAGGTTGTATGATTAAAGAAAACTTAGAAATTTGAGGATCTAAAGCTTCACATGCTAACTCTTTTTTCTAAAATACGAAAGTTGAATACCTTTTTTTAGATTTTACAACCTACAGTGGGACTACTAGAAAACCACAGAAGCTGGAAAGGTAGTGACCACAATCCTTTAAAATGTTATTTGTATCAAGAGAGGGAGGGAATGTGAGTTTGGTTGCAGCTCCTTTCTACCGTTTTCATTGGCAAAACAACACATTGCCTACCGACCTGATCACTGGGGTACAAATGACCATGAATGTGAGTCAAAGTGTAAAGCCAGTTGAGTAGTCATGGTTGTCTGGGTCTTTGTAAACGAAACGAAACAATCAATATTTGCTGCCAAATGAACTTGAATCCAAAAGGTGCTATGTCAAGGCCAATCCAGTGGTATACTGGTGCAGCCATGTTGGCATCACCCCCAAGCTGTTCCCCTCAGAGTTGGTTGCATGAAGTTGTCCAAAACATCTTTATGTACCGAGACACTTAGAGTTCCTTTCAATTGAACTAATGGGGAAAGTCCAAGTACCGAAAACTTATGCCACACTATAAACACCTCTCCACCAGTCTTTGACTTGACACAGAAACATAGTGAGACCAGTGCCACTCTAATGGAAACTGTCAATCCCAGACTGGTTCACTGGGAGGAACACACAGTCCTCCAGAGTCCGATGTGGTTTACATTTCGACATCCAGCACTTTGCGAACTAGTTTATCTAAGACTTGGATGCGGCAGGTTGATCGTGGAAACTTTTGCAGTGGCGTTCTCGAGCTAATCTGAAGGACATAATTGTTCCTAATAGTTTAAAATCTGTTATAATACAATCAATGCTTTGGATTGAATGGTTATAAGTGAGGAAATCTCACAAGCTAACTTGCTACACCACACCGCTGTTTTTGTACAACGCTGACAAGAAAGTGTTAGGAACACCTGAATTCAATTATTTTAAATCGTTCACTCTGTATTAGATCTGCTTTAATTAAATTTCCAATCCTTGAAATGTTTCTAGAGATGGAATCATCTCATGTTCATCCACAGCTTCTGTTCAGCAAGGTTTGAATGGATTCAGTGTTGTTGCTGTGCTGGCTTAAAGGAAAACAGATGCCTCGCACTACTACTACTGCTGCACTTCATTTACTTTCTACCTTCTTTTCAAAGAGAATGCCACCCAAAGAGGAGGCAAAACCCTCCATTAACTACATGGAGGCCATCACTAAATGCAAATATAAAGGTAAAATGTGTTATACCTTTATAACGCATTTAAATACAGATAAATACGCACAGTTTGTAATCGATCCTCGTATTTTAGGGTGATTAAGTTACATTTATAGCATTTATGGTGAGACAAGCACCTCAGATAGGATTTTTTCTTTTTCTTCTTCTTCTTCGATTGACATTGTGGTAAAGCATCTACCTCACAGTAGATAAAACATTCACAAACTAACTAAGCTTAAGGCCAGGAAAGAGTACGACGCCTTAATGCACTGCTGTTAGAAAAATACTCTCTCTGCCTGCTCTCACAATTAGGTGATGGAAAATGGTAAAAGCAAGTGGTAACGACCACAGCATTAAGAGATTCTTAGCCACTGCCATGCCAGCAGCAGCATCCCTCTCAGGGTATCATTACCTTCCTAATAGTTGCTCCAACAATCATGCCGAAAACTCTTTATCAAGCAGAAACCTAGACGTAATCACAAATAATGAGTCCTAAAGTATCGTCAGTTTATCCCCCCTCGGGAAATTGTTTCAAAATAATGAGAAGAAGAAAAAAAAACAACAACGATGCAGCGGAGACTTACGACTTGGCATTTGGCGACCACCTCATTCTTTTCCTTGTTAAGTTGATTGTTCTCCTCCTCAAGTTCATGGATTCTGGACAGGAGCAACTCGCTCTGCTCCTTGGCTTGCTTGAGCTCTTCTCTCTCCCTCATCCCTTCCTCGTCTGAGTGAGCATGCAGGAGGGATAATTAAAAAAAAACAAAAAGAAAGACAGAAAGAAACTGACGCAGCATCCAGAGACTCTCACACGAATTCACACACACCGGGCTCGACGGTCCGGCTCAGTCAACCGGCTCTTTGACTGAAACTCCCTGACTTTGGTTTACATCTGTCTGGAGTTAGAAGGTCCACCCCCCACCGCTGTCTTTCTCTCTCATTCACTTATGCGCACTTTGCCCTCTAAAATACATCCACATGCATGCATGAGCACAAACACACGCAGACCTATGTGTGCGACGCTTATTGTTGCCTCTTAATTGACTGGCCTCCTACCGGCTTTCCATTGCATCAACGCGATAAAACAAAAAAAAAGTCAAGTTAATTGACTTTAAGGACGAAAGGTCAATTAACAAGTTCGACTTTTTGAATGTTTCCCACCATAGAGACTGAGAGGAGCTTCAGGCTTCAGTGCTGGGGTTCCTGGTATTGTTACATTTGATCACAAAATTGCCTGGAAAAAAATAAGTAGTTTTTTGTTTTCCAATTAACTTTGTAGATCCAAATTTAAACTTAATCAGTTGACACTTTGTTGACATTTAAGACAATATAGAAGCTCATGCCAAAATTAGACAAACGAAAGCTGGATTGGGATGTATCTTCACTGCCTGAGGTTCAATTTTATGCTAAACTGAACTATTTGAAAGTCACCGTAGATATTTTTAAGTTAAATAATTTTAATAACTATATTATTTTTTTGACAAGGTAATAAGGTTCATAAAAATTTCACTGAAAAAATCAGCTACTGGTCTTTGCTTGATCCGTTCAGGATCACATCGGACTAAGTGCTACCAGGTTGCCGAGCAACAATTCTGTTTGTGGTAAACAGTGAAGAAGGTCCTAAAGTAGCTATTTTCATAGTTGTTGACATAATTAAGAGCAATTATGAAGAAGTGTGCAGATGGTAGTGCCTATCTGGAAGGAATTTGTATTTTAAACAAGCTCATTCAGGCTGCGAGAGAGTGAGAGAGAGCAAGACATACAGCTGATAACAGGAAGATTGAACAGTAGGTTGCTGTGTTTTATTCTTTTTAGCTAAGGACTTTGTTTGCAAATCTTTGTTTGTGTCTAGAACGCCATCACACAAGACAACATTTGTCTTTGATTAAATAAACTTGAATTAAACTGAACTGTCATCTGGATCTCGAGGCTATACACAAAAAAGCTAATGTTTGGCAATGCTAATTGTGCAAATTCCCAATGAAAACATAGAGCTAGCTCAAAATGTCCTCCCTTATAATTCTGTCTTTGTTTTGCAATAAAAGCACTTTTACAACCATTGGTTTTTTTCTCTCACAGTCTGATGTCGCTTCTGATCGTAATATAAGCAATTAGGCTGACAAACGCAGGACAACGACAAGCAAATATGTCAAATGCTTTTTCGATCTTTTTATGTTAATGATGTTAGGGGCAAAAAAATTTTTAAAAATCTCACCCAGCCAATCGAAGCTCTACAAAAAGCTGGGACCGGAAACGTGCCGTAAATATAAATGGATACACTTGAATTTAAGGGAACTGATTTTCATTTGGCTCATTTAGGTTGCCAGTCCATCTCAGGGCAACACAGTACAAACAACCACACACACACACACACACACCCAAACACACACACACACACACACTCATACCTAGTGGAAATTTAGAGAGACCAATAAACCTAGCAGTCTGTGGGGGAGAGCCAGAGTACCTGGAGAGAATCCACGCCTCCACAGGGAGAACATGCAAACTCCAAGCAGAAAGACCCCAAGCTGGGATTCGAACCCAGGACCTTCTTGCTGTACGGTCACCGAATCAGCCTGCAGTTAAATAGTGGTAAGAAATATGTTGGAACGTGTTTAAGAAGTCGTTTATTAAACAAATTCTAGCAAAAAATGTTGTTTTTGGGGGGGGGATATAAAATTGACAAAAAACAAATAATTAACGGTCTATTGAACTGTAACATTTTTTCTGCTAAAATATCAGGGATCTTCCCTCAGAGATGGACATCTACTCTAGATACTTGTCTTCTTTCCAGATTTAAACATCATTGGTTAAAATGTATGTTCCAGTTCGTATAACCCAATTCTTACTCTCTTTTAGCCTTTAGTTCCTTTAAAGCTCAATCTGTCTGGTCACAGCTGTGTAACTCATCCCCCTGCAGCCAGCCTCGGCGCACATGCAAGTTCCAGAAGGCCTTCTTTCACCCAGACCCGATCACAAAGTGGTACAGGGGCCGAGGCAGGTCAAAGGTCGAGCTCAGCCAGATGATAACATGTGGTGCTGCTGAGTGTGCTGGGATTTGTGTCAGCGGAGAACAAATGTGGATTCATTTTTCCTTATCAGCTTTACTCCAACACAAGATATCAGTGAGCCAGTCCCCGAACAGATGTCTGTGACTCCCTGATGCTGCTGGTTCATGATGTTCCACTCTTTACATCTGATGGCAAGTTTGCCCTTAGGTTCTTCACCAAAACAAGAGATCAAGAATAAGGTCAAGATCACAGCAAACATTTGAAGGCAAATAATTATTAGAATTCCAGACTGAATATAGACTAGATACAGTTAGCTGAGAACGTTTGATTTAGGAACCGAAGCGATGAATGAAATATTCCTTGTAAAGTTAACAAATGGGTCAGTTTCATTTAAAATGATTCCATTAAGTAGCCTTTGTGAAAAACTGACAATTGAAACTCCATTTATGTTAAAAAAGTGAGAATTTACAAGTTAAAATTATCTGGAACTTTCTCTGAAGTTGGACTTCTACAACTCTAACATAAAAATATTCAATATGTCCGCCACATTTCTACAGCTAGTGTTTATGATGCACCTTTGACAGTTTGTATTTCATTAAACCATTTGGTATTGTATTACTGGGTCATTTTTGTTACTATGGTAACATTTGGTATTGACTTGTTTTCTTACGGTGGACACATTCAAGATGTGCATGGCATCATTCCAAGGTTCGATTTCAAACTTCCAAAGCAAATAGCAGTACAGTAGTTGCAAATGTAGTGCAGGTATTTGGGGGCTGTCAGTGCCTCCTAGTGGTAGCTGAAGGGTATAACAGTTTAACAGCAAATTTATACTTGCAGCAGCAGAACGTCATTTCTTTCATAAGGAAGTGTATTGTTAGCGGACGTTCTGATTTTAGCAAAGAATGTAACTGAAAGTAACACAGCTAATTTCACCATGTCTACCTGTCCATCTTGTTTGCAAAACATACAAGCTAAAGTTAGCATTGCAGCACAGACAGCTGCTACAGGAAGTTAGAAACTAAGCAATTTAACCTCTTTTAGACCACTACACCTCAAACCGCTTCTGGTCTCGATGCAGTTAAGATGCAGGGTGATGCATAACTAACACACATTTAGCATCAATGTGGAAGCACGTTGCTGCCATCTAGTGGTAAGAGTGTAAACAACATCTGAATGTAATTTTTTTTGCTTTAACTTGCATTTAAAATTCATTGATTATGCACCAGGATGGATTACACAGAAACTTATGTCGCAATCAAATGTCAAGACCCTATTTAGTAATGAAACGCATTGTTTTTGATCACTGTTGAATAAATATGAATAATGCTGGTGATTTGAGGTATGTCTGAATTTAAATCTAAATATGTGCAAATTTTATGTGCTAAGCGTAAAAGAACAATTGCTACTTAATTACTTTTACTTTTATATGTATAAATATATATAAATTCAGACAGGAATGCATTAGAATTCCAAAAAGCCATTGGTTCAAACCTTGTGAAATTTAAACTATGTATTCCTTTTTTCCACGTGGCAACCATTTGGCCAAATATGTATTACATGAGTGTAATCGTTTACATCTGTGATGCTGCTTTTACATTGTTCACTAACAATAGCCATAATTGAAGTTCACCAAGCAATGTGTGTATTCAGAGAAAGCAAAAACACACTAACAAATGTAAAAGTATATCATCTTAGAATCCCGAGCCTTAAAATTGGTTTTCCGTTTGTAAATGTGTCTTCCTGTGTGCTTTTCTGTCATATGTAAGCAGGTTATCCTTCCAGCTGATACTGATCAAGCCGGATTTAAATTTTTCCATCTTTTTGGCATTACGGACAGAGCTCGACATACCTCACCAAAGTGCTGCTCCTGCTTCATAGCAAAAAAATTTTTTGACTTATTTGTAGCAGCAGATAACCCGGATCCAAGCCCATTTTCACAAAAAGACTCTCAGCAAAACCCTGTCCCTCGCAGACAAACTGCTATTTACATTTTGCGGTTTAAGTGCTAGCAAGCGTCTACAAGTAGTTTTGGAGCAGAACTCAAAGCAAAGAATGGGTTCCGTCTAATTTTCAAAGGGACACATGAAGGAGAAGACGAGGCAGAGGCGTAGGAAAACCTGTCGCTGCTTGAGCTTGGAGCTCTGGAAAAGAGCTGTCATTAGCTCTGCTTTCTGAGGCCTGACAGCCAATTTATCTCTCAAACCGCGCAGCTCAGTGAGTGAAGCAGACAGGGAGACACAGTATCGTCTTTCTCAAGTGTGCTTCAGTAATTGCCGTGTTGTCTAAATAAGATTAAGTCCGCGGGTGTCACAAGGATTAGCCACCTGACACACTTGAACTTCCTTTGCCTGTAGACAGTTTGAAGGTACGACGGACTTAGCTGCCCTGGGGGGGAGGGGACTACGAGACTACACTCGACATCAATCTCACGACTGATGCCAAGGGAAAGGGAAAGGACACCAAAAGAAGATAAATGTGACGCATCAATGGCTTCACCTTTAGCCCATTCAGAGGGGTTCCGCATTGTAAGCCATCTCGCGTTGTAAGCCACGACCATATTAAGAGTTCTTTGTCAAAGTCTAATCCATATTTGCTCAATGAGTGGATGTCACCCATGAGTGAAGTTTTTCCTGTTTTGACTTGAAGCTCAGCTGAGTTTCTGCCCTTTTCGGTCCAGTACAACAGAAGTAAAAAGTCTCAAATTGATGAACGGATGTGTAAAGACTGTTTGTTATAAAAGTTTACTAATCATGATGTCTTAAAAATGTCTGCGCGGATGTTTGCGGCGTCCAACACAAGCATAAAGTTATTGCAAGTCAACCCCCCAAGTCAAATCTCAAGTCTCTAAAGAATTAAATACATATTGTAGTTGGCCTGAAGCATTACATTGTTGTAGGATAAGAATTACAAATCTTATTTTTAGCTTTAATTCCTTATTGGGATTGGGGAACTCCTTTCCAACAACACTTTTTCAAGCATTTAGCTCTACAGCATACACATTATGATGAGGTATGGCATAATTTATACTCATTAAAAAAATTTCCCTCGGCTTCTTCAACATTAAATGACAAAACCTGTTGGTTCTCTTACATTTGAAGCTTTATCTAAACCCTCAGCTCAAGAAAACAGTATACAGTTGTTATTGTAATAGTTGCATAAAATCAAGTTAGATGTTTTGAATTTGAAAATGCATTTTCAGCACCATTCACACCACCTTTAATACCTTGTAGTGAATCTGACAGTATCTTGGAAAACCTTCATGCTCTTCAGGCGTCATAAGAAGGCCTGAAGAGAAGAACTGAAGCGAAAACAGAAATGTATTTTTTGGAGTTAGTTGGAATTTGCCGTCGGTACATGTTTCACACGAATGTGTGATACAAAAGGAAGCTACAGTAACACTTCCGAAAGAGTCTGCCCGACAGCTGCTCTCACTTGTCCTTCCTATCACTGCGCAGGTTTAAATGTTAACATGTGAGGCGGCAGGCCCTGCAGCTCTCCCAGCCGGACTTAATTACACCTGGTGCTGGTTGTCGCTTATAAGCCGCAGAGTCCATTCTCCCTGCTTCGCGTCACTCGCTGTATTTCTGCTTTCTGTTGTAAGGAGAAAAGCGTTAGTTTTGGTAAAAGGCTCCAGCACGTAGACGGTTCCCGGATGAGCGGAGCGCCGGTGGTTCTGAAAGCTGGCCTCTGGCTGAACTCTGGATCCGGGTCACGGAGCGCAGCACAGGCAGCCTTTGATCACCCCGGCACCTCGCAGTTCACTTACCCTCACGGTCAACTGACTCCAGGTCAGCTACGTTATTACCAGCCTCTAAATCATATCTGTGACGGGACTGTTGCCTGTAATTATACCGAGCAGGTAGCTATTGACTTTAGAGAGCAGAGAGAGTTTTTTTTCTCTCAATTATTATTGGCCTGTTTAGGCTGAAATAACTGAGAAAGCTGGCCTGCAGCTCAGGCAGATGAAAGACGGCATTTACTGCAACTTCCATGAACTGAGCTGAGAAAAAGATCTAAAGAGCAACAGGATTCTGCTAAGAAGAAGTGGAATTTAAAAAAAAACACCTGAGTTGAGTTTTCTATCAGACCCTGATGACCCACATGAAGGACTTTTAAAGCCTTTCTTCTTGAATCCAGCTGCAAGTGTGATACTAAGACATTACATAGCGAGATAACATGGATGCAGGACTTCGCCAGATGCTAGGAAGAGTACTTCAGGCTTCGAATGATGGTGTGATTAAAATCTTTTGATGTAAATTGCCGCTGTGTGCCTGGAAAACACATAATACTGCCCCTTTAAGAAGACATTACCAACATGTGATCAAAATCATGACATTCGATGTAGAGTACAACACAAACCAAGCACCAGGATTTAGTCAGCCAGCTAGATGTAAGAAAATAAACTAAATTGTGTGATCAATGATTGTTTGTCCAAAGGGTCACAACACAGATCATACAGAATTGAAGATCTGTTCAAGGCATTTTCTACGACCAGCATGGGATTCCCTGACTTAAGTCAATTTGGACACCAGTGAGCCTTACAGCCAAAAAGCTGTTTTCAAAGTAACAGCGTGTTTTGACATGCTAGACAACTTTAAGCAACTTTTGTAAAATTGAAAATTAATCCAGGCACTGAGATGATCTGGGTCTCCCTTGTAGACTGTTTACCCCTACAACTTAATTTTAGAGAAGCAGATAGGGGATGAGTGCGTTAATGGATGAAGCTATGAAGATTCACAGCCACACATTGTCAGAGCAGGTTTTCTAACGTCGTTAGCATCATATTACAGCATCATATTACAGCATCATATTACAGCTGTTCTGCAGAAACTCTAGTTCAGGTAAAATATCTGTGATTGGCAAAATGAAAAGGAGAAACGGGAACAATCTGAATATCCCCCGTCCATGACAGGGCAACACAGAGACACTCAGGATGTTTCACACACACACAAGGGCAATTTAGAGAGACCAATGAACCAAACAGTCATGTTTTTGGATGATGGAAGAAAACTGGAGTACCCTGGGAGAACCAGTAGGTCGCTGCAGATGGAAAGTAGGAAGAGCAAGGATGGTGTGGTGAAGGGTAGAATCAACAAGAGGAAGCTGTGGAAACAGATGCAGCTAAATGTCCTAAAATTGGCAACTTTCTCACAAAAACAAACTCATGGTCAAGGATGATGAAACGGGTAAGGCAAGACTCGTCCAATCAAGTCAACGGATTGTGTGGCATACAACATAATGTTCCTTAATTTAAACATTTCTATCTCCATGTGAGGCATGAGATGCTATGGCTGAAAATAAAAACTCTTAAGACCAAAAGTGGTTTGAGTGAAATTTGAAGCAGCAGTACAATCTTAACTTGGATAGGGATTAGGAAAGTCATCATGGCTTACTGCCAGGATTAGTTGTCTTATGAGTTGCTTCTGCCTCATGAAAGTCAGAAAACATGTTGGGGTCATCCATTACGCGTGACAGTCAGCAAAACGCACAAAAATGTTAGTACTGAAAAACTGACAATCTGTTTCAAGGTCTGAGGGATTTCTCATCTAAACCTCAAATCTGGTTTCTAGTTAATCCAATATGCAAAGGTAGTGCCTTCAGGGGCCCTCATGCTTCTCTGTGTTTGCATTCCTTAGCGGTTTCTGTGTAGCACATGTGTGTGAGTGTGTGTGTGAAAAAGAGAAACAATGGAGAAACAGAAGAGACATTAGAAATGGCTTAAAATGGATTTACATTGAGGGATTTACTATAATCTAGAAATATAAAAAACTTAAGAATCAACCTCACACACTCTGTCGCCCCCTGCTGATGAGAGAAACCCCGTTCTGTGAAGGCGTGGGGCATCCTGAGAGGAGGAGCCGCTCGTTCAACAGGCTTTTAGAGCTCAGTGAAAACAAACTCTGACAGAGGCGAAAATTAAACACTGAGCCGAAAAAAAAAAAAAAAAAGAGATGATGAATAGATCGAGAAGATTACAGGAAGACAAAAGCCAAAAGAGCACGCCGTCAGAGGACTAATAGCAGGTTACTTACATGTGCCAGGGGTCTGCCGTGCAGGCCGACGGTGGGTCTGTACTGGTGGAAGTCGGTCTGGATCACACACACTCTCTTTTCCATCCTCACGGCTCGCAGCCTCCCATGCTGTCTTCGCCCGAGCGCGGTCCAGGGAGGGAGTGAAGCACGTGTGTGCTCCCTGGAGGCTGTTCCAAGTCAGTGGGAGTGTGTGTGTGTGTGTGGGGGGGGGGTGCGCCGTGCCTGCTACCTGACCCTGAAGAGGGAGGGTGTGTGGAAGGAATGGAGAGATGGAAGGAGGTGTCAACCCCCCCACGCACAACTCCCTCCGTACACACACACACACACACACACCCACACACACACAGATACAGGCACATCTCTTTCTGTCTCCCTGCCTGAAGCCAAACCACCTTGTGACAGCAGGGAAACACACGGAGACAGATTGTCAGCTTCCACCGCAACAATGTGTTTCTTCTCCTCCCCTGAGAAAACTCAAACATAAAGTTGGTGTCTTTGTTATCTTTTTCTGAGCAGCGCATTCCTCTACAGACACCACCGGTTCGTCCAAGCGTTTTCCTGTGAGAGTCGCTGGGAAAAACTGAATTTTACGCCTGACAATTTGGTAGACTCGGCTCGATCGGGGAACAAATATGCAACATTTGTTACATTTTCAGCTGGTGTGGGTCACTTTCACACTGCACGGTGTGAAAAACTTGTTCCCCTCCTCACCTGTGGGGGCGCTGCACCAAGAACCACTACAGGAAGTGACAAGTAAACCTCTGAAGAAGACACTGAGCGCAACTTCCTTCTTCACGAAATGTAAAGTAAAGATTTTTCTTTTACGTTTCACGCCTTTGTTGAGCTGTTTCTCATGTGACAGCTAGACTTGCACATTTGTTGCAATATCCAAAATAAATAAACAAAATAACTAATAAAATTAAGTCTTTGTAAACAAAATTGTCCTTAAAAAAAGCTAGTTGAGACCACAGTACCAAACTGAAGACTTTTATCATCCGGTTTTTGTTAGAGAGAGAAAAACCCCCGATAAATCACGCCAATGGAAATTGTTGAGTTTGTTTTAATTTATCATGTAATTAATTGATTACTTGATTATTGTGACAGGCCTAGTTGTGGTTGTATTGACCCAGAAGCTCCAGCGCTGTAGTCCAGCGCTTTTGGAGCGCTCTCTGGTCTGCTTGGCTGAAATGTTCTTAGTTTTACACCAGATTACATTTCATAGGACGTACATCTTCTGAAAAGCTCAACTTTTTTCTCACTCCACAGAATATATTCTCAAAAGTCTTCAATCATTGAGATGCTTTTCTGAAAATGAGAATGACCTTTTGTATCTCTTTTGATAAAGCTGTGTATTTTTTCCTTGGACCTCTTACATGAATGCCATCTTTGCCAAATCTCCTTATTATTTTTGAATCATGAACACTGCAGCGACAGGGACTAGAGCCTGGGGTCTTTCTGTATGGAGTGTTCATGTTCACCCAGGCTTCCTCCCATCATTTATTTGTAGATTAAATATTCGCTGGAGTCCCAAAGCCCGTGGCTTCGTAACCATTTCGGGGCTTTGTTTTGTCTGCTCTTCAGTTTCTTCAGATCCGAACACGATGTTGGCATTTTTTAACCTGCTTCACGTCGAAGACGGTTTCTATTTAAGGGATTTTGCGAACCAACAAGTGTGAGGGGCAACCAGATCTCGTTCGGTGGACTTTTTAAGCCTCTTCGAAGAGAGAAACCGCACGCGATCAAAAAGTATGAAAAATCTGTTTGCAAATCTGTGTTTTCTTCAAACTCTCTGAGCAGTTGTTATTCACGGGAATTAGCAGGTCTTACAAAGGTTACATCAAATAATGAGGGTATAATCCCTCCCATTGGGCCTAATTTATCTGCTTGTCTCGCTTGATGTGCCAATACATCTGTCACTCTTCTATTCGGTAAAGATCTGTGGCTGGCATCCCCTGGCTGCAGGGAGGATTGGAGAAAAAAAACCCTCATGGTGATGTGTTTTCCTTGGAAAAGATGGTGGGGGGGGAGGTGAAAAACCGACAGGAGGGGGTTATTGATCTTGTGTCGTCTTGAGGACACTGAAGGTTTGAATGAGGCAGACAGCGGAAACTTTTTACAGGCTTATTTTCTGATGGGATCAGATCGCAGAGGCTGATGCTGCCTGGAGCGCTAAGTTGTGCTGCACATCAGTCAGTTTGAGTCAAATATCTTCATATTCTTCATATTGTACCGTTCCTACAAAAGGTCATAATGTGTCACCTAATTTTTTGTTAGTTCTGTTTGAACTTAGTGCAACATTTGGAGAGGTGGAGAGCTGGTTGGACTCTCTGGTATAGTACTTAATTGGTTTGAATTTGACCTAAAAGAAAAATAAATAAAGGTTATTTGTTTGGGTCAATAGGTAAATATTTAAAATGTTAAACGCAGTAAAACAGCTGGGACCTTTGGAATATTATTATTTGGAAAAGGTACAATTCCTACAGCCTCCTATCTGAAGATAACACCAGTTTCCCAACAACTGATGACCTCAAGGAGGGGAAAAAATACACTTATCGTATCATTCTGTGATTTCTTCTTCACAGGTTGTTTGTTTTTATGAGAGCATTCCAGATTTAACAGGAACGGATATGTCTTTGTGGGTCTTACGTTTTGCAGTCCAGACTTTCAGAGAATGAAGGAACCCAGAGAAAACCACTATTAATTGAAATCAACACACTGTACACATGGGCCGTTAGTGGACGTAATCTGAAACCAAATAGATGAAATTGAAAAGCAAACTGCTCCTGCTGAGGTGTAGAGGTAAATAATCATTAAACTAATAAATCTGGCACAAAAAAAAAACTTTTTCCATGAGGCATCAAGATAATGAATGGCTTTTATTTGTTAATAGTAGTCATCCATCGTGTTTCTGCCAGTGTATAATTAACACTGTGATTTGTTGCGCATCAACCCACCGCTGCAAGAAGACTCTGCTGTCAGGCTGGATTCCTCGCCGACCTGGGATCAGCTCAACGCTTCTGGAATCTAAACAGGAGATAAAGAATCAAAAAAAAGGGGCATTTGGGTCAGGAAGCGGTTCTCCTGCTGTCTTGCTCCGGCTTGTCGGACGAAGGTTGTCTGCCTGAGCGTGACGCATGTTTGTGGAATTTGATTAATTAAAGGTTTGAGCTGGCAGCTCAATCTTGACAATTATAAGAACAGCTAAAAAAAGAAGTGGGCTTTGCAGGGTCGGCCCAAGGCAGAAGCAAACTAAGCTGGCTGCTTTGGGCTCCGGGGCCACTAAGGGGACCCCTAAATGGAACTGATTTTTTTCCCCTTACGTAATCATTTTTATGGGATTATTTTAACAAAATTGCACAATTTCATTATAAAATTGTGATCTTTTAAAACCATAATCATGTAGAAATAATTTTTATAGGGGCAAAAGAAAAATATTAGTCACTCTTGGGGGCCCCCTGGTGGCCGTGGTATGTCACTCTTCAAGTTACAATACGTTTATAGCAGGTGTGCGAAGGATCATATCGTCTGACTGTTGAGTGCAACAATTCACATTATTAGCAGAAACAGAGGCCCCCCAAAGCCAAATTTCGCTCAGGGGCCCCATGAAGGTTTTGGGCCGGCCCTGGGGCTTTGTCACAGTGACATTTTCTGCCTATTGGGGCCTGAATTCATATAGTTGTTAGAGGAATAACAACAATATAAATAACTATAAAAATATGGTTGGCATCTACCAACATGAACAAATTCGTTTTTATAATTTTATTTCTGCCTGGTCGCTCAGGTGCTGTAAAATTAGCTTGGCACAAAGACATGACAGAAGTGGAGTACCACAAGGGTGGATTCTTGGTCCTAAACTTTTTTTGCTCTACGTACCGTAAATGATAATGTGTCTAAGATCTAAACATTGAAACTTTGATCCCAGGACCTTTGGATGTTTGGCAAAAAGTACTAATTTCTGCCTCTGAATACAAAACCTGAAAACTTTGGGATCATATGAAACTGTAAAGTCTTCAATTAAGTCTTGGCATGAGGATCTGCTTAAACAAAAGCAAAAAAAAACAACAAAAAAACTATTCCATATTTCCCAGGATGCAATGAAGCATAGGGTGGAATAAAAATATAAATATATTTTACTGTCTGAACTCGCTTTGCAGGATGTTGAAATGGCCCAACACGCTTCAAAACTGTAATGGTTGATCCCAGCAACATCAAATTACAAATCATTTTTGCTGAAACTATAATGACGATGTTTCAGCTGCCATAAAACAGGAAGCGTACCCGCGGGGTTCGCTTCCTGGCATGGTTTTCACCCAGTGCTTAAACAACCTGTTGACACACTAGTCCTAAATCTCCTGCATAATTGAGACGCAGCGAAAAAATATTTAAAAGACAAAAATACGGAGGCACTTTTACTTTTAATTTAACCACTTAAACACAAACTTCAAGGTACTTCTTTAAGGAGGGTCACATTGATGCAACCTGGTTGGCACCGCTCTGAACTTTACAAGATAAATATCACGTGATATGTGTTAAAAGTTTAGAAATGACTCCTCCTGATCTTCTGTTTTACTTCACAAAAGTTGTCTGTGAGTTTGCTATGGTAATATAAATGGGGGGAAAGGACGCAGAAGGATTTTGACACAATTTGGGGGGAAAAAAGAAAGAAAAACAAATATTTTACATGACAGAAAAGCTGAACGACTGCCGAGTAAACCTCCACCTGTATTTACTCTGTGATTTGTCATTGTAGCTCTTCCAACTCCACCGAGACGACTCCACGGCTGCGTGCATTCGGCGCTGAACGCTGTGTAATGAGTTGTAAAAAATGGCATGGAGTGTGTTATTTTGTGTCTGCGTGACGGATGATTCCCTCCCGTTAATGCAGAAGAATTACTAAACGCCCTAATGCAGCGTTTCCGTACGACGGGATTTATGTGGAACCCGCTGGGACGTTTGATGAGAAACAGAAATATTAACGGCGCTTAGCTATTCTAATAGTTAAAATCTCCTCGCATTACAAATCTCATTCATTTTTTCCGTCACTGACAGCAAAGACGTGCTTCTGTGAAACGATTTGGCGCCCTCTAAAGGTTAAAAAGCCTCAGCGCAGTTCACGTTAACTTTTCAGGTAAAGATAATCAACTGGCTGAACCTATAAAGTTCCTCTATGTGGAAAAAACGCCTAATAAAAAATAAATAAATGCATTAGGCTGAGGGGTATTATTAGTCAAGCTAGCTTTATTTACACAGTGCATGTCTGAAGTTAAATCCCAGTTCATCCCATCTCCCATCATCCTTTGCGCTTTAACCCATCAACAGGACTAAGGAAAACCTCCAATCGAAAGAGGTAAAAGCTGAAAATCAGTATATTTATAAACTAACACTTCAACTGGTCATTGTTAGTAAAACATACGAACAAAAAACTCTTAACTTCAAATGTTGTGCCAACACATATCATAATGTATGGTTAATACAAGCCAGTGTTAACTCCTCAAGAAATGGAGAAAAAAAAACATTAAGCCTTTTTATGTTTATATTTTCACAAGAAAAATGTGATTTGTTGTTCAAAGTATTTGGAAGTATTATGCAGTAAAATATTATTGCACTAAGTACATAAAAGTTCAACTTATCAAGTATATTTTCGATTAATGCACTTTTTAATACCTGCTTCAACGTAACAGCTTTTTACCAAGTAGCATATTTTGCAAGAGTAAAGGAAGTAGATTATCAAAAATGTAAACACATTAATGTTTATTTATTTGTACATAAGGGTATATTTGCTTATCTAGCATCCAACACAACAAGTGGTTGAACTCACGGATGGGCATATAAAGTCATGTTTGTTTAAGAAATAAAATAATAATAAAAAAAAAAACTGTTTAAGAAATAAAAATTTGTTCAACAGTTGTACTGCTGCTTCCCGAATTAACGCTGAGCTCGATTTGGCTCGGAAACTGACGATGATGTCACAACCGACTGTTCTTGGTGCAAGTCCAAATGAATCGCTGTGATTCGCCGCTTGTTTATTTATTAGATATTTCTCATGCATTCAAACACAAAAGGAACAGATAATTTAGAGTATGATGTGTCCAGTGGCATCATTTGAGACAACTCTGTGTATATGAACCAACCAAGACAAGAAAGGTAGGAAATGACCAGCACCGTCATGAGGTTTCTCTCATTGCATTCAACACTAAATACAGTGAAAAGCTCAACTCAGTGTCGACTTTATTTATACAGCACATTTAAAAACAACAGCAGTTGTTTTTCACAATAACACCGACAATCATAAAATGGTAAATAGAATAAAACTTTAAAAATAAACATAAAGCTGATGACTCTCACTGTCCAAACGGTGGTCAAATGTGTGGCTCAGGGGCCTCATGAATAAAGCGTGCGTGCGCACAAAAAATGTGCAGCGCCATATTTTACGCACAAGTTGGCATGTATAAAAATTTACTTTGCGTCAAAGTTTGCGTAAATATACGCACACTTTTTTCGCTGGCGTGAAAATGTGCGGCAGCCACGCAAACTTCTTCTGTGGACAAAATATCAAACTACAAAGCGTCAAAACTCACCTAAATACACTGAAATCTGACTACATTCAATGTTATTTAGACCAAGAAGCATCAAACCCGATGTTTTTTATGATTTTAATATTTTACTTTTTAAACGTAAACGATGAAACTGAACCGCATTTATCCTCAGACGCTAACACGCACACAAAATAAAGAAAATAAAAATAAAAGTATGTGGAAACCTCGCTTGAATGTAAATAGTACTTTTTCTCAGTTTTTGTCTCATAAAGATGTGACGCATCAGTCCGTGCGCCGAAACGCATGAAATGCATTTATGGGGTCATTTCATTCTCACTAAAAGAAGAAAACAGGGTTGGTTCAGCAGATTAACTCAAACCTGCTGATTAAAAATAATCAACAGGTTTGATTATTGTTAAGGTGATCAAGGTGTGTAGACAATCACACGTATTCAAGTAGATGCGTAAAGGTGAGCCGGGTAATTGTGGAACGCTTTGGCTCTGATGGAGAACATCGTCAACGGAAGGATTCAGAGGCAGCGATTGATCAAAGATCATATTGATCTGCTGGGAAATGTTGATGATGGTTTATGAGCGTTTAGATTAATCCAGACTGATCATCCTGGAGCTCTGAGCGAAACGTAAAGAGCCGTGCGGTACCGGTACCGGTCCAGCTGCAGTCTTCCTTCAGTCCAGTCGCCCGCTTTGTGAATGCGCCTTATGGACATAAAGCATCCTAGTATTTAGAGTAAACGTCCATATTCCCCACTCAATGACTCTCTGACTCGCTCTCTGTCTTTAAATCCCGGCTGAACACGCTGCTGTTCAAACAGGCATTTGCAGGATGTCTTTATTTTATTTTTTTTAATTTGGATTTTTTTTTTCTTTAAAATGTTTTTTTTATTTTTATGAGGTGACATTATGTGTCCTCAGAGCACCTTTTAAATAAAAATATATAATTCTTATTATTATAAATACTTATACTGCTTCGAACAAGGACGTTGCCATGGTTACTGCTTCACGTGGTGAGAGACTTCCGGGTATTTATACTAATTCATATGTATTTATGGGTGGCGACAGGGCGGGCCAGCAGCTGCGCTCTATTTCCCACAAATTATGATTTAAAAAGGAAAGGTGCGCGGACGGCTTTATGCCTCCGATTTTTTTTGTGCTTTGCACTTTTCTAAATTTTTCCATACGCCAAGTTTTAGTGTGAAAACTGCGCACTCTTTTATGCATGAGGCCCCTGAACATTAAATGACAATTAAGGATAAAATTAAATGGAAAAACCTTCATACTCTGCCAAACGTACTTAAGATCACATTATTTGAGCCTCCCGTCAGTTGAGGAACAGAATCAGAACTGACTTTAAGCTCCTGCAGCTCACTCTCCTCGGTATACTACGATGTTCTTATCCGTCTCGTGAACCCGGATCTCGTAGAGCAGGCTGGCGGGAAGAGCCTTCGCCATGTTGTCCCAGATGTAAACGGCCAGGTTTTCCGTGGTGCTGGTGAACGAGAAACATCTGGTAAAACGCGCGTATCTGCAGTCAAGAGAGACGATCACGGAAGGTTACAGACCTCACAACGTTGGCAAAGTACGGAACATCCTTGTCCAGGTTTTTGTGGTCCAGAGGAATCATGATGACTTCCTGTTGGATGAACAGGGCGGTGTCAGCCAGATATCCATACGACAGCAAAAACACAATGTAAAAAAAATGTAGAAGTAGAAAAAAGCTTACAAGGAACAAGGATAAGATTTAAGAGCTGAATGGAGGTTCCTTGTTCGATGGTCCAAAGTTCTCTTTTCAGATTAAAGTAAGTTTTTTATTTAATTTGTGAAAGTTTCAGAGTTTGACCACAAGTTTCCCGAGGACTCATGGGAAATTTATACGGTCAGTGATTAACACTAGCCCAGCTGTTTGGTAGTAACATATTAAAGCATTTACATCTGATGATAAGCTTTATTTCTGATTCGACTCTGCAGGCAAGAAAGGTCAACAAAAAGTGCCAACAATCCAAATACCAAATGCTTAAAGCTTAGCATTATCCCACTACTGACCTTGTTACACAATAAAACAACTTTTGTTGTCTTTTACTAAGACATTTCTTCCATAGGACCACTTACAGACACTTGACTATCATTCTTGGCTTCTGTATGTTAAAAAAAAGTTGAAGTTATAAGTGTAAGTCAAAGTCTAACACCATTAGCCATTAGCTTTAGCATCTCAGTCACGGAGTTTTATATCAGATGTGAGGATTGTTAGCGGCAAAATCTAGCGAGTAACGCTGGTCATAGTTTAATCCAACAGGCTTTCCTGCAGCACAATAACATGAAGTGATTTAAATGTAAGTGAATTATGAAGAGAGAAATGCAGATTTACTGTATAACGTTAACTTCGGAAAGGATAGTTGCCGTTTAATATGTAAAATGTATCAATTTTCTTTAGCATTAGCTTCAAGATGGTGTGTTTACAGTGACCTTACCTCAATACACCTCTTCAGGTCCGTCAGATTCATGACCATGCCGGTGACGGGATCAATCTGTGAACACGTGTCGCATATAAAGGCGGTTTTAGCTAACTGGTTGTGATTGCGTAGTTGTTCCTTCAGTGGAACTACGACCTTTTATCAAAACTATTTGTGTGATACTCACTTTTCCACGTACAGTCACCTCCACTGTGGAGTAAAATGAGAGCGCTCAGGTGAATCGGTAGAAACAGGAGCAGGATCTGCGCTTTATTTGAGACTATATTTGGTTTATGTAACAGCAGGACAAACCCTTGTAGTTGTGTCCATGACCGTAGGGATTGTTGCACTTTCCGTAGACTTCTTTATTCTCCTCGTCACTCAGGTGAAGACTAGAAGAGGTTGTAGAGAATATATTAATTAAAACTCCTGGAATCATATATGTATATATATATTTTTTTTTTGTTTTTGTTTTTGCAGTTTTTATGGCAAGGGGTTAGTACGGAAGAGGATTAGGGCCACTGAAAAAAAAAAAAAAAGAATTCTGAGATTAAAGTCAGAATTCTGACTTTAATCTCAGAATTCTGACTTTAAACTCAGAATTCTGACTTTAATCTCAGAATTCTGATTTTAATCTCAGAATTCTGACTTTAATCTCAGAATTCTGACTTTAATCTCAGAATTCTGACTTTAAAGTCAGAATTATTATTTTTTTCTGTCAGAATTATTCTGACTTTAAAGTCAGAATTATTTTTTTCTTTTTTTGGTGGCCCTAATCCTCATCCGTAGGTTAGAGATTTTGTACCGTTAGTGCAGGTCAAACAAAAAATGTGGCAATGGGTTATTGACGTATGTTGCATTTAAGAACATTTCGTATATTACAACTTAATAGATTTATACATGATTTAGAATGGTTCTTCATAAAAAAAAGAATGGAGCCAATTTAAAAAGGTTAAAGGTGATCATTTAAATCAAATAATACAAATGAAATTAATAATACCGTAGTAGTTTTACATGACTAATAATAGTTATTGTTATTTTGCTTTGAACAAAAGAAATTTTTGAAAAAAATTGGAATGATACAATTTAGGTAGATGTATTTATATGTCTAATACATGTAAAAGATAAATTATTTTAATACAATAAATCAATAAAAATAATAATTGAACAGTTGTAAACTCTAATAAAGCTATTTTAAAGTGGCTGAGTACGTTATTAAAGATAGTTAGCAAAAGAAAATGAACATATTTCCTTTAAATTTTGTCTAATGGCAAAGGGTTTCTGTATTAATTTCCTGAAGAGGGTTTATATTTTACGACGCTATTGACTGCACCTAAATGCATCATTAAAGCTTGGCACGTTTATCTGGAAGACAATTCCGAAATTACTTGTTCCTGCCTGCGTTTTCTTTAAAGTAGTTAACGTATAAATTCCTCCATAGTTCATTTTTTTTTGTCCCCGTTTTATATAAGCTCTGCTTTTTGAAAAACGTGAGCGGTCACAGCCAAAGCATCGCGAGTTTCTACGTAATTACACGGGATTTCCCGCATATTCTGTCGCTTATCAGGAAAACCAGCAGCAGCACAGCGGTCTTGTTTCATCCAAACCCTTTCTATTCTGTGACTTTAACCTCCATTACGTGTCCACTGTGGGTTCTAGGGTACCTGTGGAGCCGGTGGCAGGCGCTGAAGCTCTGGACTCGGGTGATGTATCCTACGCGCCCCGCTGCCTTGTTGCTCCCGGAGGATTCGGCCATGTTTGGCAGAAGTGGAGGATGGAGAATAACCGCTGCTACCGAACAGAGAGGAGTTACAGCCGGCTGTCCCCCACCGTGACTCACGCCGCCCGTGATTGGCTCATTTCGGGGCGTAAATACGGCTCACATGGCCGCATGAGTGTCAAACCTGGAGCCGAACGTGGTTGAAGCACAGCGAACCACATACTGGCTGTTACTGAGTAGTAAAGAAATCTTTGTTCAAAATGTTTGGTATTTCTGCGGAGGCATTTTCCGCTACATGACAGAAAAACAAGCCCATACATTGTGTCGTAATTAATTAAGTCATAATTAAGTCTTTCAGTGTCTACCAAGTCGGAATTAGTGTTTGATCATGACCATAACTTCAATTTAAAAATTACTTTGACCTTATCACCGTAATAACTATTAAATGGGACTAGAAAATGTGACATTAGAAAAAATATTTAGTTAAAACGTGAATATTTTTTGACAACTATACATGCTATTATAAATTATAAATAGGTCTTCGTAAACTTTTGAACTTATGTCAGAAATTCACAATCATGGTTTCATATTTCGCAATTCTGACTTCATAGCTTATGTTTATTACCTCTTATGTTACATTTGACTGAATCACATAACTTTGCCGTTGAATCGCAGACACGGTGCCTCGGAAATGTTAAATGTTCCACTTTATATTTTTTTTGTGGATTTGTTACTAACACTAACTGTGGCATAATTGTGAAGTAATATGAAAATGACGGAGGATACTTCGTTTGAAACAGATCTAGGTGCAAATCTCTTTATTGCTATTTTTGTGTGATATTTTAATCTGCTCTTCTCTGTCAGTTTAAATGGGCGAACCCAAAACAAACAAACAAACAAAAAAACTAGATTTATTCAAAACACAGCCTGCTGGTGGCTGTTTGTGTTGTCTTTATACCCCGTGTTTAATTGTTGGTGGCGTTTTATCCGAGAGGTCACGAAGCCCAGAGAAGAACCCGCTCCAGTCACCAACCTTTGCTCACAGCAAACCTTTCCTGCTGCTGGCTTTTTAGCTTGATATGTCAGAAAGCCCGTTTCTAACAACATTTTCACACTCGTTTCACGCTTGAAGTTCACATGTTGGCTCTTAATGCTCTACAGTCGTCACATGAGAGTCACCAGATGGTTTCCGCTTAGAATTACTCCTTTCATTCAAGCATTTTTTACCCTTTTCATCCTTGTCCAAAAATCTTATCATATTATTGTATCTTATTAGATTGAACAAGCATCCCAAAGCCATCTGTGTTTTTTTTTTAAAAATCCTCCCAACTGTAATTTACCAGAATGTTGTAAGACACTAACAGGACTGTTCTTTGGTCTGTTAGTGTTAGGAGCTTTAGTTTATGTTGTCCTAATAGCAGAAACAAAAGGAATGTTTTTTATGTCAACTTATCTTGTTCATATTTCATGGTGACAACGCTGTCTTTTTGCCCTGGCAACGTTGAGAAATGACATGATGTAGCAGCTTTGTTACCCCGCAACCTTGGAGGGCTGAGGGTAATGTATGCGATGGTCTTCCCTCAACGTGTGGTGCTGTGGTGTAGAAAAGATGAGGCACACACGTTAAGCTTTTGCCAGCATAACAGGAAGATTTATTCTTCTTGTGTAATGAACATATGTTCAAATATTTGTTTTTTAACAATTCAAATAAAAGTGCATGAATTTGCTTTTCGATATTTTAATAGCCTTCACGACCTATTCTGCATAGGAAAAACACACTTTAATGTCCAAGCATCTTATCTTACAACAGTTATCTGCCAGATAAATAGATACAAAACTGAAAAGAAACAAAATGCATCAAACCAGTTCAATAGGACATTGGTAGTACTTTGGCCGTTTCTCAGCTAGCTTAATACGTAGAAACCAAAGTCCGCTAGCATTAGCATACCCCAACCTCCAGAACTGTGTCCCGTTTTCCACCCAATACTCAACGCAAACCGGACAAAATGACTCATTAGTCAACAACCGATTCACTGAGCTCTTTAACACCCGACGGTCATCAATATATATGTATAAAAATACATTTTACCAACCTGTGGTATAGAAAAGATGAGGCACACACGTTAAGCTTTTGCCAGCATAACAGGAAGATTTATTCTTCTTGTGTGCTCAGTCCTTTTTATACCACCAACGCGACAGCGTCCCTAGCGGCCGCGCGCGGAAGTGCACGGACGAAATTAAACAAAACTATCTAACTTATTACAAAAATTAAAAATACAAAATGAAAAATAATGTTGGGGTGCCTATTTTTCTACTTCTTGGTTTTTATTCACTAATAACTTGTTTTTCCACCCCTCTACACTTCAGTTTCATATTCCTTTAAATATGATAAAAAGCATTTCGAATTTGACAAAAGAGCTGGTGCGTTCCAATCGAAAATCTGAGAGACACTGACAAATGTCTGGGACACGTGATTATAGACTTTCTTAATCCAAAGACGTAAAAAAAAAATCTTTTGATGTTTTAGAAATAAGAATGTTTTTGACATTTTAAAATATATGTAGCCCAGTGTTAAACCGAGGTCACTGTATGACCCAGAGGTTAATAGAAATTTTACATAGGTCAAGACAAGACTCAAATATAGTAAAAGTAAACGTTTATTTACTAATGCATAACATTGGTGATAACTATGGATTTCATATTCTTGTCTCTGAAAGAAATACACCAGGATTTTCCTTTATTTTAATATTTAAATAATATAAAGAGTAAAGGGAGCTATTAAGTAACTTGTTTATTTAGTAGTTAAAACGGTATTATTTGTAAATCGACTAAGAGCATTATTTTATCTAAATACTGCAATTGAAAGTATTGGTGTGATGTAAGATGCACTGTGTAGTTTATTTGGATTTGCCATTTGATTGGTCACTGAGACAGTACGTCTGGGGCGTGACTTGTGATTGGTTGAGAGGAGGAGGAGGGCGGGAAAGGACAGGAGAACCGTGATGGTGGAGAACGGAGGGTGAGACCAGCGGACAAGAAGCGAAGAAAACACACTCAAGGGAGAGAAAAACTGGACAAAAGCACGGAGGAGGACGAAATTCGGGAGAAGTTAGAAGAGCTTGGTCACCGCGAGAGGGACGGGACCAGAGGAGATAGACGCAAGTAGTCCGGACGAGTTTTGAGCTAAGCTAAATGAGCTAAGCTAAATGAGCTAGCAGTTTCATTACCGCGTGCTCAGCTGCGTTCAACTGAAGTCGGGGAGAGGGCGAGTGCATTGCAACGCTCTCAATGTTTTCCAATGGGATTTCAACTCTTTGTTTTCTAGCAGGCCTGCAACGTTTTCACACTCTGCTGGAGGTCGTGAGTAACGAGCTGACTGGGTTATATTTTGTTTAGAACTGTATATTGATGTAATTGGACATTTCTTGTTTTGTCCTGGTTCTGTGAAAAAAAAGGGAAAAGATCAAATTTTATTTGTATAGCACATTTCAGCAGCAAGGCATTTCAAATTGCGTTACATCATTACAAACACAGAAACATAGAATCAACAATCAAAACACAGCATTAAGTCAAGTTCCATCAATAAATTTGTAATTGATTACATTTCAAATACAATTCTAAACAGGTGGGTTTTTAGTTGAGATTTAAAAGAAGTCAGTGTTTCAGCTGTTTTACAGTTCTCTGGAAGTTTGTTCCAAATTTGTGGTGCATAGATGCTGAAAGCTGCTTCTCCTCGTTTGGTTCTGGTTCTGGGGATGCAGAGCAGAACCAGAACCAGAAGACCTGAGAGGTCTGGAAGGTTGATACAACAACAGCAGGTCTTTAATGTATTGTGGTGCTAAGCCGGTCAGTGATTTATAAACTAACAACAGTATTTTAAAGTCTATTCTTTGAGCTACAGGGAGCCAGTGGAGGGACTTTAAAACTGGTGTTATGTGCTCTATCTTCCTGGTTTTAGTGAGAACGCGAGCAGCAGCATTCTGGATCAGCTGCAGCTGTTTGATTGATTTGTTGGACAGACCTGTGAAGACGCTGTTGCAATAATCAATACAACTGAAGATGAACGCATGGATGAGTTTCTCTAGATCTGGCTGAGACATTAGTCCTTTAATCCTGGAAATGATATTATATTATTACTACTATCATTATCAATAGTAATAATAATTACCAATATAAATAATACTAATTATTATTTATCATACAGGTAATAATTATTTATTATTAACAATAATTATTATGATTTATTAGAATCATTTTAGTATAGTCTTAGCAATATAATAACTATATTACTAAGTATCATATTAATTATATTTTATATAATTAATTGTATATTGATTAACATACTAATATGTTCATGTTCACATTAATATTGCTATTACGGCGAGTGGCTGAGGGTCACTGCGCATAACACAAACCCTGTAAATTCTAGACACTAACAGGTACCATAGAATTGCACAAAAATCCGTGAGGGACGGCTGAGTCCCTGCTCGAAATTCCGTGTAAGACGTGTACGGAGCCTTGTGCCAGAAGCTCATTAAAATGCTGTTGACATCGTTTTAAACTGTGTGATTATGAGCATGAGTGGGAATAAAAATAGCAATAGGTATTTTGTTCCATATAACACAGTAGGAGTGTAACAGGTAAACCTTCTATGGATGCAAACTCGACTAAAAACCCACCTGTTTAGGATTGTATTTGAAACGTAATCAATTACAAATTTATTGATGGAACTTGACTTAATGTCGTGTTTTGATTGTTGATTCTATGTTGCATTGTGTTTCTGTGTTTGATATGATGGAAAGCACTTTGAAATGCCTTGCTGCTGAAATGTGCTATACAAATAAAATTTGATTGATTGATTGATATTATTATTACTAATAATAATAATTATTAATATAAACAAGTAAAAAAAAAAATCCATCATCCATTTATTATCTCAGGTGTGCACAAAATCTTTTTGTACTGTGGGAGGAAGCCGGAGCACCCGGAGAGAACCCATTAATGCACATGGATAACATGCAAACCCCATGCATACAGAACCAGGCTGAGATTCAAACCCAAGACTTTATTTGCTACAAGGCAACAGTGAAATCACAAAGCAGAGGTTGAGCACCAGAGAACAAAGGAGATGATTGCTGATTTCAGGAGGAACAAGATTAAACCAAACCCAATTTCCATCAAATCTCCCAAGGTCCAAAGACCGATCTTGGTCCAGTCTGTTGTCCAGATCAACACTGAGGCGTTCATATTGTTCAACAGCAATCACTTCTTCACCCATCTAAAAACTCAACCTCTGCTTTTGTTAAAGAGGTTGAGTCTTTGAACCCAACCTCTGAAGTTTGCTTCGTTTCACTGCAAACTTCCCCAGCCGGGGAAGTTTCTTCTTTGGGATCAGAGAAATCGTTCCCTGGGTCAGATTTCTCTTCATGGGTCCAGTCTTCTAAAGCTGCTCTTGTTAAAGCAGAGGTTAAGTTTTTAGACTCGACTGTCTTTTCATTGCAAACTTCGCCAGCCGGGGAAGTTTCTTCTTTGGGAAAATTAGATCAATTGTTCCCTAAGAGAGCAGTCTCTACATGCGTCTTGTCTTCAAATACCTTTTTCTCAGAAGTTGAGTTTTCAGACTGAACTGTCTGAAAACTCCCACAATGGCCTGGTAAGTCACAACGTTTAGAAAGATTAGAGAAGTCGTTACATACCCTGTAAACAGTGTTGGTGCTTCAGTGCTTCCCCCTCCAGAGACGCTGGATGGTGGACCAGAATCGCCTTGAAGCCGTATGGAAGTCTTTCTCCAAGGTCTCTCCATGTAACTACTAGAAATCAGGAGGAGCGTGACAGATGTGATGTGGTGTCCATCAAAATGCGGTGCAACAAAATTTCTTAGTGTCACGTCTGAGCGAACGTTTGCTCCTTTCTGCTTGACGTCTTTGTTCCTCATTACAAATGTTGCAGCCTGGTAAGATCTCCCAAGGTTTTAGGATCTTTTGAGATTTGGGAAGATTGGGGTAATTGTCCACTATGACAGATCTCTTTTTATGGGTCTGGTCTTTTATGGCCACTTTATTTTCAGTGCTAACTTCCCCAGCCGGGGAAGTTTCTTCAAGAGCATCTGAAAACTCAGTTTGCTGTGGGTTTTCTCCATCCATTGACGTTTGCTTCCCATCGAAAAGATAAACATCATAGTCGGTGTTCTCGTCCTCAGAGTTACTCGTGTCAAATGTGACACCAGGAAATAGTGTGGTGACCACTTTCCTCACTCTAGTGGTTATTAAGTATCCAGCTCCAAAAAATATGGGAAAAAACACGGTGGCCATTAATAGCTTTTCCATTTTAAAAATTGTTGCAAAAGGCAGTGCTACGGTGAAAGTGCTAATGGTCCAAGAGATGCTTGTGGAATACCTGATGCTTTGAGATGGAGGCATTCATAACCCCAGATGTTCTTTGATCTATGACATAGATCTATGTCCTAGATCTAGGTTGTTTTTTTTAATCATTCTATCAGGTTTAAAATTTTGAATCATACTTGACTTAAAAATATCTTAAAAGTAACCTGGGTGGTGCACAGAAGGGAAAATGGGTGAGCTACAACAGGAACGACAGTCAGAAAGGGCGGTGCTCAAGAGTTGATTTGCATTTGCATGGCTCCCAGCAACTTCTTTTAAATATGAAAGCCTCACCAAGGCCCAAGGGGACGGGGTTGATAGGGCAACACAGACACACAGTTTTTGACAATTCTTCGCAGTTCCCTACAAGTTCCCATTCTGACAAAAAACTCTTGCCGATGGCCCTCAATCTCTTAGCGCACGGCAGTGCAAGGTGTCAATAGCTGTCAGAAATCCCACTTTTCATGCAGTGTGCATTTGTCCAGTTTTTCTCTTTGACAGAGAGATTCTGTCAAAGACTGTAGGGAACTTCCCAGTTTAATAGCCAGAAATTCACAGAAAAAAAGCCCCCCCAAAAAACCTACTTTACTTTTCTTTTGTTGTTGTTTTTTTTAATTTGCACAAAAATTAGAGACTGACATTTTATAAGAAACAGAAGGAAAAACAGAACGCGGTATTTCATGACAATACACTTGTTTTTATTTGTGCACATACATCACAGTGTTGATATGTACAAACATTTCATAGTTCAGTATGTACAGTAATTACTGAAGCATCACATGGATACAAAGCAAGTTAAAGCCTGCTACATATACTTTAGACCCAGTATTCACATTCAAAAAACAAATACATTGTATTTATATGCACACTTCAATCCAGATGATGTGACATTTGGATATATTTCACTGGCCTGCCATATCATAGTTAACAAAATAAATCACCAAAATCAGTATAAAAAGATTAATACTGCTATAAATTTTGTGAGAGATAGGAAAGTTTGTTGCGTAAACCTAAACACATCAACATTAACATGATAATATTTGGCTAAATATATGAAATTGCTCTTTGAAGATGGTTTTGGCTTTTTTGCCAACGAAAACATGACACAGAACTATTTTTTTGTATCTGAGAAATAGCAACAAATAAAACCCTAAAAATGTAAATACAGTATCATATAATGTGTTTTGTGACACCTTCAGATTAGGTTAACTGTAAGAAAACACCAGGACGACAAGTGAACCAAATAGAGTAATTCCCTCACCTTTATTAAAATGACATGCCAACTTATCGTGTTCAAATTATGTCAATAAGTCCACAGGCTAGTGAAATGTATACCAACTCCTTTTTAAGCAGATTTTAGCTACTTAAATTATCTCGAAATAAAAATATTTATATTGCTAGAATACAACGCTAATTAGGGAATATTAACAGTTTAGAGTTTCACATCAAACAGTTGCTACGTCTATATTTCATGTTTCTATATTTACTAACGTTGACTGAACGTGGCGGCTGCAATACCTTACCAAACCCGCTGCACCCCTCCAGTGCAGTCTGACTCCATCGAGAATAAACTTTTACATGTACGAAGATGTTTGTTTTTGTGCTTTCCGGGTTTTATACTTGTTTGGAAATTACCCCCGGCTTTCCCATCAGCTGTTCCCCCACGTCAGTGGTCGAAGCTAACAAGCTGCGGCTAGGTTGGTTAGCTTCGACCGCTTTTAGCGATGCATTTCATTTTCCTAAATGCTCACAAGGGATTAAGGAGCAATTAATTCCAAAGAACTGGAATTAATAAACTCCAAGCTAACCCTTTATGGTTCCTGTGGAATTTAAGAGAACGGTAACCATATTCATAAATAATAGGAAGTTTTTAAAAAGGTAAACTTTTTACAATTTAAGTAATAACTCTTAAAATTCTGGTATTTTCTTAACATCTGCATATTGCCAAATAGCCTGTACTTCCATAATTCCCTCTTAAAAGGGCAAAATAATTGTTCCTGGGCCTATAAAGACTTATTTCAGTGAACTGTCCTGTACACTATCCCATGTTTCACAATGAGCAAACACACCCACACATTGGCATGAGATAAAAAAAAAGAAGTCAGGAAGCAGCAACTGATTACAGAAGTACTTCTAATAAGTTTTCATTCCTTGCATCAAAAATAACCTACCCTATGGTAGTTTGGAGATTATAAAGAAAAACACTTTCATTCTGCATCAGTTCACTATTATAGTCACAATTTGAAGGAATGTCGAGTCCATTTTATCACAAGAACGCCCAGATTAAATTCACGGAGAATTCTGCATTTAAATTATATGAAGGCAGAATAGTTTGGCTTGTGGTTGTGAGGAATCTCTATGCGTTTTCACATAAACATAGAAGTACCAAAGGAGGCAGCGTTGATCCAAAATATAGAAGACTATGAAATACTTTAGCACATAAGAGATAACGTAAATTATAATGTGACGATAATTCACAGGAAAATGCGAATTATCTTCACATGATCAAAAATCAAGAAAAAGAAGGCAAATTACAAGTTTTTCTATTCACAGAAGATGATGGATGCAGTAGTTGTAGAGGTTACAGTGATTGGTTCTGGGTGGAGACTACATGAGGCTTTGAGTGAATCACTAGAAGGAGCCAATGAACACCACGTTTTTCACAGATAGGCTGTCTTCCATATTACCATGAAGTTATACCATAAGTTCCAAGTTCTGCTTTCCTTTCCTTCACTCCCTGTGTTGAAATCAGTATTTTTGCAGAAAATGACAAGGATTCAAAAGCACTTTTCACGAGCCAAGTCCGAGATGCTTTTTATACTGTCTCTGTGTGACCTTGGAAAAGACCATGGCAGCATTGGAGACCTGCTGCTGTTGCTCCTCAAAGCCGATAATGGAGGTAGTCGGAGAGCCGAGTTTGCGGTAAAAATGCGATGGAAGTTGGGGTTTGGAGCAGCGTTCCATCGTAACCAGTGACACAGATGTCTGTTGCTGGTTTGGCAATTCCAGCTTCTTTAAGGTAAGTGTCAGAGTAGGTGGTTGGCTCGAGTGGCTCGTGAGTAAAAGTCTTTTTGGCTGCATCACCGAACCATTTTGTGCACAGGATTAAACCTAGGGTTGGAGTCTTTATCACAACCCCCAGAGAGATATAGGCAAATAAATCCTTGCCACATAAACCGGAATTTCTTTTTTTTTGTACAGGTAATACAAGTCTCGGTAGAACACGCTGCATTTCTAAAACCATTTTCCCATCCCCTGAAGTTGGCTCATTCTACTTGGAGAATACATTCATTGTCTGCACCCCAATTTGGTTGGATTTTACCAACTGAGTTCAGAACTGACTCTCTTCCAAAATCTCCTCCATCGTCTCTCCCAGCGTCATCTCACCATCGCTACTGGAAAGACTCTTCCTGGTAAGAATGTCGAGCCCTGCTGAGTCGTAGCCCTCAAGTCCCTGGCCTTTAAGTGGCCCGCGTCCAAGGGGCCTACTTCCCGCTTGCACAGCCACCTGGAGGAGGTGTGGGCGAGCTGTCGAAGTGGGGCCTTCGCCATAGGAGTCAAATTGCCGAGAGCGCTTCCTGTGCTGCCGCCGAGTACACTTCCAAAGGTGCTTGAGATTTGCTCCTCGAAAACAGGTCCGGACCTTGAAATGGTTTGTGAACAAAAACAGTTGCCAGCGCTTTTTCAGCTCAGTTTGGACCTACAAGAAAACAGCATTACATGTTAACTGTCGGTACATTACTACGCCATGGTATTCGCTGCAAGTTTGAGTCTTTTTCTGTAACTTATTACTTAAGCAGCGAGATTTCTCACTAGTAAGTTTGATTACGGTTTTGTAGCTGTGTGCTTACACAAATGACATTTTTCCATAGAGTACCCCTCCCTCTCCCATTAGAAGTAAGCTACAAGCTTTCACAGCTTAACTTAAAGTTTTTAGAGGTGTAACAGGACATTTTAGATCTCTGGGAGAATTATGACGCATTTGGCTTCCCATATGTCTACCCCTTGCACTCCACTGAAACCACTGATCACAATCCAGAACCGTTTTCAGACTGTTGATTACAAACTGGTTGGTTCTAAGCTCGTGTCTGTCATTATTATTATTAGCTTTAGTGTGGGAATCTTACCAACTATCCTGGCGGCTACCAAAATGAAAGAAAATGTGGTCTTCTGTCTATTATTTTTTAATATTTGTTTATTACCTATATTTTCACCATATAATTGCGTCCACCAAACTGATGGCAGATTGATACATGCACTGTTACACTCAACCTAATTATTCCTTCCTCATATAGAACAATACTGTGACCAAAACCATACCTCTCCATTAGCAAAACAGTACAGCACAGCAACCAAGAATCCCTGAAAAACACATGGAACAAATTTTAGAGCATGATGATGTTGGTGAACAAAACCAAAATGAACACTCTGTGTACAAATATGAATGTTTTTGTACTACCTGGAAGGAACTGAGGGTGAGGTTAATGAAGTTCCGGGCATAGCGGCTGCTGCCCTCCATACATTCATCTATTAGCACTGTGAAGACCACTTCATGGATTCCCAGCAGGGGAATCAGCACCAACGTTGCCCTGGCCAAACTGCAAGGTACAAACAGGCTGATCAGATTTATTATAATTTAGCTAGGCAGAAAATACTGCAGTAGAAAAAGGAAAGAAGTTTCTTAAGTATGTACACTGGTTTTGTTTGCTTGGTGACATTTACGCCCACAATTTATGGGTGTGACATTTAAATTTGTGTTGTGGGATTAACATTTTACCAGTATATTTAAATCAGGAACCTACAAATGTTGGAGCTAACTGTCAACGTCAAACTTGTTGTCCGAGAGTTGGCTTCAGCGGCTTGAGTACCTGTATCTGTAGTCGGTGAATTTCACCTGATCGGCTTTCAGCTTCGACAACAGCAGCATCAGAATTTTGATGAATATGAAGAAAATGACCTGCATAAACATATTAATGGTACATTTCAACGCGTCACATTGGACTGGAGTGTAAGATGACCAATAACGTCAAACATAACAGGTAAGACGCCTTTATTAGCAAAAGAAATAGTAAATATCAAATATGCTTGTGACTATAGTTGCATCACCACATTGTCACATGATTCTCCTTTATAGCAACCATCCAGATTGAGCAATGCATTGTTCAATCAAACAGAAATCTAGTTGATATCAATTTCTGAAGTCAACTTGACCACAGAGTGGCCTGAGGAACATCCCTTACCAGCACTGATAGAGTAATCGGGCCTCTTATTATCCACCAGAACCATCTGTTCATGATTGACCAGCACCTTGAGAGTGAAAGAAGCGCTAAGTGTGAACAAAGAGCATGTTAATCGGTTCAAGGAGAAACTTGGACTCCATGTATTTAAACACTCACCCCGTGTTCTCATACAGAATCTTAACCACGGTCCACGGCGTCACGAACAGAACGGGAGTCCCTGGAACATGACAGAAGCGAGATATGCTGTTCTCCCCGAGTACATAAGCATTTTAAAACTGTTATTTCTCAGACTCTAATTATTTTTGAAAAACCTAACCTGTCATGTATAAATATACATGTATAAATATACATGACAGAAATAGCTTAGAATTGGATCTCAGAGGATATAGATATGATGTCGATTCTGTTACAGTGAAAATATTTTTGTTTTTAGTTGTGTTTTTACTTATAAGTGATTGTATTCAGTAATATGATCCTTTATACAGTGCCTTTAAGAAAATGTCTTAAAGGCACTCATCATCATGAGTTCCTCCAGGCACAAGGTGTAAATTCAGGAAGGCTCTTTGGGTGTTCAACCAATGGACCTTCCAACAACACAATTAGGGTGATTTAAGGAGCCCAATGACACCAGTTGTACATAGTAATTACACAACTTTTGACAGACATTTTTAAAGCCTCGCTTCCCCGTAACAAAGTCTGCATGCGCCCATGACTTACCCCATCCTAGCAGAATGTATTTCTTCAACAGGCACCTCTTGGTCAGCACCGCAGTGAAGAGCAGCGTGTGAAGGAAAATGGCCTCCACCAAGAGCCAGAAGTAATTACACGCCACAAAGTACTCCATGCACACTTTGGAGAACTTGCACAGTAGCACCATCTGTTGAGGGAAAAGATCAAGCTGAAGCGTACGCTTTGGACGAATGAGGCAAAAGTTGTTGAAGTTAAACCTGCTTATACATAAAAAACAAGGCAGCGCTGAGAGTACCGCAGAGCTGGAGTAGGAGTTCCACCCCGGGTCGTTCTTGGGCAGGTTGGAGTACATGAGATGGAAGATGATTTCCTTCGAAATGACGGCTGCCGCCCGCAGGATGAATGACACAAACAGGTTCATGTGGATGTAGTTTCTGGTGCAGTGCAGCTTCCTGGTAAGCAGATACGGGAGCATTGATCGGAACTTCCTGCGCAACTTTAACAGCATTAACCAGGGCGCTCGCCGTAACATAGGAGGAAATGGAAATGATGGAGCTACAGGTAAAACTGTCTCGTGGTTTTAATGTTGTTAGTGATGACTGATCAGCTCAATGGTCTTGTTAATCACGTGTTGCCTTAGCTCTCCATACGTTTGAAGCGAGTGAATGTGCAGCATGGCCCCGCTAAAACACAGATGAAAATTACAACTTTCATAAATGGGCAAACCTCTTCGAACGGCCAAAATCCTTTTCCCTTTAAAATGACCGTGGTGGGAAAGACGGCTGGTGTTTCTATAACCTCTAACCGAGCGTTTGTTTAAGTCCGATGTCCTCCAAACCTTCAAAGTTGAGCTAAAGTACCCACTTGTGCAATGAAAATGTTAACTTTATATTTATGGCCACCGGAGCCACCCTCCAACATCTACTGACCTCAGCATGCCTATGAGGAGAGTGGCCAGAGTGAGGGAGAACAGCGACAGGGAATAGCCAATAACAGAGATGAGCCGGAGGGCGGAATGACGCAGCAATTCATCCTCCTAGATGCAAAATACAAGAGATTTAACGCTCAATTAATTGTCATGAAATGGGATTGTAGAGTCATTTGTAAAAACAAAGTGAAATTTGAACGAGTAAAGGTTCTTAAAACAAAGAAAAATCCCACTACCTTGTCTTTAAAGTATTGGTCCTCCTTACATTCAGAATCATGTCGCCAGGGATCTGAGGAGTTCTTCATCTTTCTCCAGCTGCCGTTCTCCAAGCATTCCCGATATGCCCTTCTGTTGCCGTCTGAAGCAACAAGAGAAAATGCGCAATAAAAACGGTCAACATCATTTTTGACGCAACAAATTGATGAGGGGCAAAAACACTTTCACTAAATTTCAATGAGCTCTTTAGCTGCTAATGGGTATTTACACAAGTTGTATCAGGTAACGTGTTTAAAATGTTGAAAAGAAAAAACCAAAGGAGTTGGAAATAGAGTACAGACCACTTTTCTCAGTGTTAACATTTAAGCGTAATAAATTTTAGGTGTAGGAAACCCTGAACGTTAGCCAACCTAATGCAAACATAGATTTGAATATTATATTTTTTTACAGTTTTAAACATCCATTTGCACTAGTGACACTTGTTCCTGAGAGGAGAAAGTGTGGTAATAAACGCGACACCCGAATCAACGGTGAAAGGAAGCATGGGAACTCAGACTAACAGATTTGTCCTCGTATGAGATTAGACGTTAAACACGTTACCCTCTGTGATCCACGGTAAGAAGGGAGGACAGGGGACAGACACATTCCCCGGAGATGAATGGGGCCAGCACACAAACATATCAAAACTTCCTTTACAGTAGTTGCCTAAAAAAAGAAAAGGAACATTATGTCTAGGCAGTCCGTTTGAGATGCATAAATCACCACCATTTGCTCACCACTTGCTGGAAAAGGAGTAGACGTCAGGGTGCTGTTGCAGTTTTCCCAGTACTCCATGCGTTTCGAAATGAGGCTTTCGAGCAACGAGGCTGTCGCTTTCTGCAGAGTCACAGCAAAAGAAGAGAAAATTCATAAAGTTGGGTTTCTCAATGCTTTATTGGAAAATAACTTATTTTTAAGAGGAATTGGATAAAATAGATATGCCTTTATTTTCAATGTCCTAAGGTAACAATAACATGCACTCATGACAGGGGTTTTCATTTTTCTTGCAAAGACCCACTGAAAGGGCAAGGTCTAGTATTAAAGGCTGAAACCTTACTACAGTCAACATCTAATTTATTTTAATTTACTTGTGAATATCAACGCAATATATAAAATGTGAAAGGACAAGACATTAATTCCAGTAGGTTGTCTTGTAAAGGTGTAATATGTTATCTTCAGGCAACAACCAAATAGCAAACTCATTTAAAACCTTCTTTATATATACTTTCATATTTATGATTACTTTTACTGTAAAGTGTTGATGCTCCTGAATATTTAGCAAGTGGTTATGAAATAAATGTTTAAATTGAAATATATATATATATACATGTATATATAGATATATATACATTGTTTTTTAAATTTAATATTTATTCTTCTCTAGCATCAGTAAAGGTTACATCTTGGTGAAAAAACACTCAAAACATAAAATGGTGGGTCTTTACAGTAGATTTTTGTGTCAAAACCTGGACATAAGTCCTTATAGATGTATATTATTTTACATAAACATAAAAATGTATTTAAAAATCTGCAACCAACTTCGAAAAAATAGGTGTTACTAATACCCAACAGATCATAAAACATGTTTTTGTCTTTATGGGACGTTTCTGTGTTCTGTTTTCCTAGTGTTTTCGTTGACTTATATCGAAATTAAACTGATTCTGCAGTATCTAAATTGGTCCACTAGGTGGGAGTGTTTGACCAGGATGGATTTCACTGGCAAAGGGAAAACTGAGACCAATACTCAGACCATTTACCAAATGATCTGACTTAAAGATGAATGCCAAAAAAAATTTTCCCCATACTGTTTGTGTAAATGAGATTCATTATAATTCTGGCTTGTTGCATTTAACCTGGTTTGATTAAAAATCAAAGTTCCTCTCATATTATGACCAGGCAGTCCTGATTTTCTGTTTTTTGTCAGGTTAGCGCAATCACAGCATCTAAAACTCAAACACTGAGCGTCAGTTTATGTGTGAGCTGATTGATAGAGCACAACCTGATCCATGATTCGTTGACAAAAACCATTCTGAAAGTAGGAAAAAAACAAGACCTATTATCTCTATCATCTGCTATCCATTTTTATTCTTCAGTCTGATATTCCAATAGGAGATTAAACTTACACATCAATGTGTAGTATAAAGGGAGCTCTTCCATCTAAAAAAAAATTATTCTATCTTTTGAAAAGAACCAACAGAGTTAACGAAAGGACTTAAAGATGATTCTTTGGTGTTTTATGTGTCATAATCCAGTTTTAAACGCCTCGCTGGCACACTACCTGCTCGCTGATGACCAGTAGAAGTAGAGAAAGCAGGAGTTTGATCCTCTTGTGCTGGGCTGCCAGCAGGTTTGGCATGGTGCTGGAAGTTCACATATAAAGCAGCTCATTCCTGCTCTCTTCACTGATCCTCCGCCGACTCCTCAGGGCCCCTTGCTCATTCCAACTTCCTCCTGGCACAGTGGAAGGTCAAGGTTTAGTTGAACTCGCTTGTTCGTTTGCTTAAAATCCTTTTAAGAACTGGTAGGGGTTTTGGTTGGAGGGTGATCATCGAAAACCATGGCGTGGTGCTCACTCAACCGGGTTTCCAGCTTTAAGTATTAAAAATGTCTTCTGGATCCAAAAATCCATGGAAGGAGTGTTTGAAGGGCATCTGAAAGTGGCTGGTCGCAGAGCAGGAGGGTTACCGGTGATGAAGACCTCATCTTTCCATGAGGAAAAGGCTGTGAAGGCTGTACTCCCTATAGACTCAGCTCAGCTGGGAGCAGACGGAGCGCCTCTCCCACCCTGTCAGCCCCTAACCAATCAAGACAAGTTCCTGAGGGAGCTGCCTGTATAACTGGACTCGCTGCTGTCCAGGAAAACTGGTCACACAGAAGCAAATGATCACTTATAAAACCTACGATTAAAGGTTTACCATTCCAAGAACTACCAACTATTTAAAAAAAATCATAATACAGCCATGCAAGCACCAGTAACTGGAGAGACGGGGAATACACTGAGCTTTTCCTTCTGTTTAACTATCCCACTTAGTTAAGGGGCATCAAACAGCATCTCTGACACTAATGGGGATCTTTGTTTAAGCCAAGTGCACTGAAGCCAAACACGGGAGAAAATGGAGGAGCAGAGCGCCAGAGGTGCCAGCACGGGGCCGGATGTCGCGCATTAAACTTCTTTTACAAGTCAAAGCCTTTATTAATTATGCAGCAGTACATGTAAGATTTTTTGCGAGGAATAAGGTTTATTAATTCTTTTTTTGGTTTGTTTTTAGGTGTAAATGTTTGCATATTGATGTCTAAACTAATCTTTGTGTTTCAATTGCAGCTGCACAACAAAATTTGACTTTATTAAATTTTGTGTCATTAAACAAAAAATCTCAACAAAAATGTGTTTTTTTGACTGAGGACACTCTAGGCCTAATAATGAATCTCACTTCGTTAGTTTGGGATAAAATCAGTGAGATTGTTCTGTTTTTTCAAATATAAATACTGAAAGAACTAAAGATTCTGCTCTACACCTTTATGTATACAGCTTCACTGTTGCCTCTCCAGTTCGACCTGCCGTCTTCGGTGGCCAAACAGATACTTACATTCCTCCATCACCACTACAACTTCTAACATGATGGAAATAGTATTTGATATACTCCTCTTTCTTATAAAATCTATATCCTTTTGTTCACACTTGACGTACGACTTCTAGTCTTACACCAGGCCACAAAGTGTCTCTCTTTGTAAGGTCTGTTGTCCATCTCAAACACAAGCCACAACTGCAGTCATCCAGGCCTTTGACTTGTACTATGAACTTGGTATCTACAAAGAGAAAAGGAATGGTGAGCGTACAGTCCCCTGGGGTGATCCTTTGGTCAAAAACTATCTTTTCATCTTCCAAAAAGTCTCATTTTCACCACGAAATTGTGGAGCCCACCACCTATAAAACCGTAGTTTATGGCATAACGCAGTAGCTCAAATGATGCTGAATACAATATAATCTTGACTTTGTACACTCTTCAATGATCCCGTCTCCCTTCTGGAACACCTTTTTGTTGTCCAGCATGTCTTCCAGGTCACTGGTTATCCGTGGTTTACTACTGGGGAAGTATTCCACTATTCTGGAGGTGATGAGGTGTTGTCCACAGAATTTTAAAAACAAAAACAAGATCTGTTTTTCCAAGAGCAAGTCTTCTCTCATAGAATCATAGAGCAGCTTAAAAATTGTTGAAATGTAAATGCAAAGACTGAGGTGCTGTTAAAATCTCCACAACTTGCCACTCACTCATTGGCATGTCATGTCTGTACTTTAACATAGCAACAAGAGTTGCTATGTTATGTTAGCAACTCTTGTTGCTAAGATAGCGCTTATCAATTCCTACTGTAGATAATATGAATACTTACAGTTAACAGCTTTATATATGGACTGTAAAGACCATGATTCACATCATGTCGTGGATTACGCCATCTTTTGTTGACGAGCACTTCTAATCTTCCTTGCTAACACACTCCCAAGTTGTTAGCAAGGAAATGTCCAAGGCTTCAGTGGCCCTGTACACACGGAGATCGTTTATATCTTTGTAAACGATTAAGAAAAAATGTGTGTTCACATGACAGAATGTTTGACATACAAAAAAGAACCTAAAGTAACGCTAGCTGACACCAGGGATTCTCTAAAAATAGTCTTCTGTAGCTGTTTAATTTAATTTAAGGACAACAGAACCCTATAATAAAGGTACACCATTCCTACTGTAAAACATGAAGGTGGATCAATAATTATTTTAGGGTGTGTGAGTGACACAGGCACAAGGAACTTGGTCAAAATTGATGGCAAGATGGAAATAGAAAGTTATCAGAAAACACTGGAGGAAAATGAGCTTTTGTCAACCTGATAAAAGGTGCATATGATGCCGCTGGACTTTCTGCTATAACAATAATTCAGAACACAGGGCCAAGTCGTCATTGGCAAAAAAAACATTGTTTTCTAAACGCAGTATCATTGAGCCGCTTTGGGGAACATCGCAAACGTGCAGTTTGTGCAAAACAGCCCAAGAAGTTACAGGAACTGGCGGCTTTTTGCCAAGAATGAGAGGATTTACTGCAAAAATTAAGTGCCTCATCCTCAACTATCACAAGAAACTTCAAGTTGCTGTTGATGTCAAAAGGGCAATGCACAGTTCAACATCTATGGTTACGTAACCGTTCAATCAGCGTCATGTGGAAAATTTCTTTTGTCAATAAGATTGAAAAAGAACAAAAACAGTTGAATAAAATGGCTTCCCACAACTACTTACATATAAAACTGAAACTTAAATAATTAATTTTCTCCTAAAAATGTCAATATTTGCCAGGTTATGTTAACCGTAAGATTTGTGAAAACCCTACCGATGGCAGGGCTTTTATACATGGTATTGATTATGTGGAAAACAATCAGTGATTAGGTCAAGCTTCTTCATCAGCTCCTCAAACTGTTCCTGTCTGTGGCTCTAGCTAAGCTCAGTTCATGATATCAGAGACAAACATAACAAATACTTATGACTGCAGGTGAAAATGGAGAAGCAAGGCGATTCAAAAACAAAGGCAATATGCTTGAGGCGTGCGAACCGAAGAAATATTTATCTGTGAAGGAATAAACCTCAGTGATGCATCATGTGGTACGGTAATTTAGCTCTTATTCCCCAGTGATAAAACTTTTAAAAGTTTCGTGTGGAATGAATGTGTCAGCATCCACTTCCAGAAAAAAATTAAAAAGATATGGTAATATATATGGCAATCACTTGGGAGTAACATAGTGTTGAAATTGCATTTCTTCGGCTCTGGAAGCACGACAATATAGTGCACCGATTGGGTCATATATCCTCACTGTGTGGCTGAATAACAGAGGTTGAAAATGAGGTTCAGGTTACAGAGAAAATACTGTCCATAGATCAAAAACCTCATAAATCGGAACATTTTAGATAATGGCGAATCATTGTGAGGTAGAGCCATGGCCGCAGGGCGCGGTGACAGATGCGTTTGGTGTGAGGAAGAGGAGTTGAAGATCCTTTTTTGCACATTTCTGGGGTTCATAAATCTCGTGGTCAAAGATTAGTTCGACAAAATTGTGAAAAACTAAGCCGAGAAACAAATTTATACGTCAAGCTCTCACAGCCATTGATGTTAATGCGCATCATAACGTAGTAAGATATATGAATGTCTAGATGGCGACGTTATTTTAGTAAGTAACGGTGCGGATTTACTTCACGTATTTCAGATGACAACATTTTTCATTTAAAAGTATTTGCCCTCTCATCTAAATTTAATGAATTAGAATTCCAATCTCTTCTACCGTCAAGGCAGAATCGGCCCAAGGTAGAAGTGTACTAAACTGCGGCATGGGGCCCCCAAACCATAAAGGGCCTCCAGAAAATCCTTCAATTTCAACACAGATCACTGATCAGAAATGCTAATCGCTATTTATTTACAACAGAAATACTTTTCAGTTCAATTCGATGGTTTTGTCATGGATAAGTTAAAAGTGGAAGCAATTTAGTGGTAGGTGAAGCAAAACCAATGTTGAGGTGCACAGGTTGCCAACTTTCTATAGAGTCACCAGACCTCCAAACTTCATGTTGCCATTAGATTAGCTGTGCATAGAGAGATTCGTGTAATGGGTTTTTATGTCTGAGCTACTTAATTCAAACCTTGCATCACCAAGGACTCTGGAGTGATTAGTCATGCCAGGCTGTCTGGAAATCCAATGGAGGAGTTTAGAGTTTGTCAATTTCTAGGAGAATGGTAATTGTTTGGTTTGTGTCAAGTGTAACGTTTGGTGCAGAGGGGGTTATGTTGCAAAGGATCTCTCAATGCAAGACATTTTGGACAACTTCATGCTTTTATCTCTGTGGGAACAATTTGGGAAAAGGCCCCTTCCTGTTCCAACACGAGAGCGATATGAATACTTTTCTAAGTGCCAGTATAAGGGGAAGGAAATATGTGGGGGGGAAAAAAATCAGCTGTGACCCAGTGTTTTTAGAGAAATACAGCCAGTTGGGACAGACCTGACGGGACAGGGCATTCAGCAGACAAGGCAGTCTGGTCTGCTTATCTGTTCTGACTCTCTTGCACAGTCGCAGAGAGGACGGTTCTCTTTGTGCATTTGCTCAGAGCAGTGTCCGGATAATCATGATTGATAATGAAGTGCGTCAATGGAGCATTAGTTGGGGGACACAGACCAATTATGTCATCTTATGGGTTGTTTGTAATGCATATGTGTCTATTTAGAGCAAGAAAAGAACTATGTCATGCTAACTACTAATACACAATTACCTTGTTGACGCCAACTGTAATGTATTTCTGCCTCAGACTGGTCCTTGTTTGAGGATGTACCACAAGTCCTTTGGGCTATAATCGCAAAGGACTGATTGGAAACTATATTTGGTAGATGGATTTTAGCTTCTCTTAACACATAATCTAGGTATCTAGGAAAATTTCCTTAGCATCTGAGATAATAAATTGCATGGCAAGTCTTTCGAAAATCAACACTGTTACCCCAATTTTCACCAACAGTAATGCAACTGAATTTATCTAGAAGTATCTAAGAAGCAGCTAGCAAATTTAAATAAAGGCTTACAGATCTGAAAAGCAAGATTGTTGTGTGCAGTAAAAGCTAACCAAGATGCTATGAACTCTTGGTTAAGAGTCTACAACCAATCTTTAAGAGTGGTTAAGATGCTTGTACTTCCCAGAAATCCAAAATTTAACTGTACCTTAAGTACAGTGATAGAGTGATAAGGTACTTTGAATGGACCATTCCAATACATTGTAACATTCTGTGTAATTGTGCTGCTGACAGATGAACCTCCACACTGGTCTCAAGTCTCCAGCAATATTTCTGCTGTCATGAAATGCGGTGTGGATGAGTGGTAGCAGTGAGGCAGACGCAGCGGACCCAGGTAAGATGAATAATGAATTTTAATGATGAAAAACACAGTCCAGCAACGGGCAGCACGGCCGAGCGGAAGCCAGGGCTCGTCGCCGGTAGCAACCGTTAACACGACTGGACAACACGAATGACAGAACGCACATTAGACGAGGACCCGACAGAGACGCAGAGACACAGGTGACACTAAATACACACGGGGTAATTAGGGAACGAGAAACACCTGGGAGTAATCGAGGGGAGAACAGGACAACACGGAGACACAGAGACACAGAAAACTCGAAATAAACACACAGAAAAACACGGAACATGACATCTGCCAGAATTTCACAGTTTTTATCTCCATCTTCCCCAAAACGTTGAACAGCTTTCCAACATGATTTGGCAGTTTGTGTGTTTACAAAAACAGCAGCATCCATTATTACTTCTGCAAACGGTGCTCTGTGTGACGTCTACCCTGTTCTTCTGCAAATGCTGGGGACTTTAGGCTCGTAAATCGTTCACACATAAGTCTGATTTTGGTTGCAGTATTAAGTAGTATGAACGACCATTATTTATTAGTTATTTAATGAAAAATAAATAAATAAATCAGAATTGAGCATCAAGACCTGCTGTGTCAACGTAGCCTACTAGTGTTCTGCGATTTACATGCATGTCAGTATTTTATCTTTTCTTCTATGCACCATTGCAGAGCAACAGAATGTAAAGTGAAACAGAGGAAAAATAAATCTATAATCAATGCTTGTGCACATCAGAGTCACTCAGTTTGTGGTCGCAAAAGGTGATTTACAATGCAGTGAGCTTTTAAATCTCCAGATGTGGTGTCGGTTTGTTAGCTATCCAAGCTTTTGAATTCCGGCAACGGAGATTTATGGGATAAAAAGTTGCTGAAATGGAAAACCTCATTTCCAATTGTGTCCAAGATCAAGAAAAACGAGAGAAATTCAACAATCACATCACATTTAGATACATGTGACGAGAAAAAATAAAACAACAAAAAAGTCACATAAAATCTTTAGCGATTTTCTCCTTGTCCTTGATGATCAGCTATTTCAACAAATATTACCCTTTGGTCATTTTGATGTTAAAATACCTCCTTTTATTTTTATCTGAAACTGACTGGAATACCTGGGTGTGATCTCGCTTTTGGACAGACAGATGGAACTGTTAATCTGCTTGAAATATTATTAAATAACTTCGCCTCTCTTCCCACTAATCATACTGACTTTCTGTTATGAACACGGTTACGTAAATCGAGCCTCAGACCCAAACAAACAGCCTGGAAATCAGGGAGTGAATTTTAAGTGAAAGTTGTAAAAACATACAAATAAAAAAAAATAAAAGGTCAGGCGCATTTCGCCCCTTTGGACCACCTGCTCAGTGCTGGTCGCCCGCTTGAGCTAAGGCCGCTGGAAACGCATATTAGGCAAGCGCCGGTCCTGCCAATGTTTACGATCCGCTCTAAATGGGTTAGAAAGTGTTTAGCAGACACGACAGGTGCTATGTGCGAAGTTTAAGATGTTACGGTTCCGGTGTGTAAACTGTTTGGGTCTCTGATGCCTGCAGGCCTGCCGCGCTCTGCTCTGGCGGGAGAGCCGCGGCCATCTTTCACGTTCACAGCGCCAGCATTTCTCGGTAAAGAGGCTGCATGGTGTGAAGACATTAGGCTGCTGTGTTGTAATGAAGCAGAAGGACAAAAGGAATAATTCATTTGCACATATATGCCTAAATACCTCTGTAAACATCAGCCAGAAAAATAAAATCTGAGTCCATTTTTAGGTGCAGGAGGAAGATAAGAAAAGTAAAGTTAGTTTTGCCTTATCTCAAGTGTACTAAGTTCTTTTTTATTATTATTATTATTATTAGAAAGTAGACCAAAAATACTTTGATAAGATTTTATTTTTTTGCAGATTTAGCGGTGGACACTAACTCTGCCTGCAGATGAACAAACACATACAGCAGCACATGCTAACGTCTTTGCCTTGTGTTTACATTCTTCCCTAGGCGGAGAGAGGAGATGGGTTGGGATCGCAGGGGGGCAAATGGCGGCTCTCAGCCGGAAAAACAAACAGCCTGTAGGTCCGCGGAGAATCAGAGAGAGAGAGAAAGAGAGAGAGAAAAAGAGAGAGAGAAAGTAGCCCACCTGGAGCCTGGGGACACTCAGGAACATCCTGTCCACTGGACGGCTTCAGTCAATAGTGGACACAGCTCCAGGCACCACGTCGCTCCGTAGCCAAATAACAGCATCAGTGCAGCATCAGGGCAGCATCAGGGCGGTGAGGGGAGGAAATTGATGTCTGATTCCGCGGACAGAAACACATCAAAGCGGCATCAATGATAATTAAATATCAGCTGATTTATTTATCTGCTTTCCTGGAAGTTGGGTTCTGGCCACTGCCTGGTGTGAATGTGACTAATGTGAAGATGGTTTTGTATTTTCTTTTTCTTGGCGGTTGCTAGTGTAAAACCGACGCTAATTAGCAGGTCTTCTATAGCAAACGGTTTCAAATGGTGATTTTCTTTTTTAAAAAAGTGGGAAAAATGTCGCTGAAATCACTCTGAGGCTGTATTCACATATAGTCTTTATAAAAAAAAAAAAAAAAAGAATATTTCTGCCATAATGTCAAAATGTTGCTATGTTGTAAACTGAATGGGATTAAGTATGGTTTTAATTACGGAGGAAAACTAAAATAGATAATAACCAATGAATTTTTCCTGTGCCGAGGGAACGAGGATTAGTTTCTGTGGTATTGTCATAAACAACAACATATGAGTATTCAGGAATTGGCAGCACCACGTGTGTGACAACTCTATTTACAAACTGGAAGAAAGAAAGTATTTTTTTGTCAGAAATAGCTTTTGTATATTTGATACATCCACAAACACTTGTTAAAATAATAATTAAAAAAAAACCCTTACATTTTCCATTTTTTTTTGGATCACATATCTCTTGGTATATTCACAAACGTTTCGGGTTTAAAAAAGAAATTTCCTGTATTTTTACAGCATAAAGCAACCAAACGACAACAAAAACATTGACTCAAAGTAGAAAATACAGGAAAAACATTTTTTAAAAAGTCTTTGACAGAAAATTCCTTCACGTTTCTTCGGTACATTTGCCGGTTTTGCCTTGTATTGCATCGAATGCTTTAGTGTAGAAACACGTTAGCCATACAAACACCAACCGCAGTGAATTTGACCTGAAAGACCCGGTGGAGATAAACGTCCAAGCCGACGAGAGAAATCCACGACTTTGGTAGCCATGACACCACATTTCCTGGTGTGACTCATTAGTGACACAAAGAAGGTAAATATGAAGCTTAAGAATATTGAAGGAGGAAATAAAGGGAGGGGGAGACATAAATATACGCCTCACACAAGCTGGTACTTTTCCTCTGGGTTTCACTATCATACTATAGGGTGTTGCTGGTATATTTTCCACACACCTTTTCCATAAATAGCTGAGGGCACTTTTCAACGGCCACTGCTGGACACAACATTGGCCAATGAAGCTGTTAACAAGGCCGTGACACCCGGCTCAACCCTCTAATACTCTTTCGGCAGCCCCACGCGTCCTCGGGGCTGACGCGGTGATCGATGCCTCTCATCCGTCCAACCTGGCATCCGCAACACCTCCGCTCCACGTTTTCCTAAATATGCAGCAGTCACACGTAATCCCAGATTTCATATTGGTAACATGTGAGAAGAGGCAAACGCTAGAGATGGAAGGGGTGGAGGGATGGAGAGGGGTGGAAGTAGAGGAGGCGAAGGGGAGGAACGGGGGTGAGGGAGAGGGATGTCAAGATTTATCGCCCATCTACATTCTCCCAAACACACACTCAGCACGGCAGAGTAAACACAGGGGGCAAAAGTCTCCTAAATAACCCCACATGCAAGAACATGGAAGCTTTCCGCTGATTATTTTTAGTCGCGTTATTATCGTCACATATTATTAATATGTAAACAAAACACAGACCGGCGTCGCTTATGAGCTCATTGACATTTGAGACGATTTGTTATCAATCGCCGTGGACCTTTTTTTTTTAAATTGAAAGCGATTCCGACCAATCATCTTTGTTGTTTATGTTCGGGAGGCAGGTTGGAAAACGTCTCGCAGCGATATGTGCAAAAGTAAAAACACCCCTTATTGAACTTTTCCTCTTTTGGTCACATTTCAACCACAATCTTCCATGTATTTTTGGGGCATTTTAACCAACATGATTCTGAAGTTACATTTTCCTTCCACCACCTTTAGCGATGATTATACTCTGTTTTTCGGGACACGACTCCATCAGTGTTGGACCTGTACAGACGGAAGATTTTGCTCATCGTCTAAATTTAAAATCAGACCAAACTGTTCTTGTTTTAGGTTAGTAAGAATTATCAATATTGTTCATATTTGCTGGTTGCCAGAAAACGTAGCCAGAACAATTTGTAGGTGTTTTTTTTTCTTTCGATTCAGAAGTTTGCATATATTTGAGTAGTATCAGGACGAAATGTCTTTAAAAAAACAAATTGTGTGACTTGGGCCAAGCATTCTTTTTTTTTTCAGAAGCTTCTCACAATAGTTTGCTGGAGTTCTGGTCCAGTCCTGGTCAGGTTTGTAGGCCACCGCCATGTTAGGGGTGTCAGTTTTGAATCTGGGCTACATGGGTTCAACTTTACTGTCTTCTGATTGGTGGTGCTGTGTTTATGGCCGTTTTTCAACAAGAGCATTTTTTCTGAACTTTTCCAGAGAAACCAGACCATGGGGACGCACAAAAAAAAAAAAAAAAAATTAGTTGTTGCATCTACAACTATCAAGAAATGTTTTGCAGAATGTTGACTATAATAAACAGGATGTGCAAGAGAAGGTGAGAAGTTCAGTTCAGCATGCAAAGAGAGATCCATGACATATCAATCCTAATGAAAAACATGATCTCTATACTGTTTTTTGTTTTTCTTTAGCGTGTCTCAAATTCAAAAGCGGAACATTTCGTCCTCATTCCTTTCAGCTCTTTCAAGCTTCGGTTTTGTTTTTGCTAGGCCCGGCAGACAACGATCAAATAGTTCACGTTTCAAGCATTTATCTGCTTCCCCCGTGGCAGCTCGGCGTACACACACTCCACGCTGCCGGACGTTTTCTTGGCGCGCGCCGCTTCATCCCAGATGCGTTCGCTGCGTTTTGTTTGTCCCTGAGGCTCACGCGCAGGATGACGACGCGCCAGAACGCAACGAGAGGCCGCTTCCGGGTCAGACACGTCCAACATGCGCGTTAGCAAACGAATCATTAGGCTGTGATTGGTCCAGGCGCTTCACTGATGTAAGCTTGAATAATAATTATGTCTCAGATTTCCAGGTTTATGAAGCCAGGTATTAATCTCTAATATCCACTAGAGTCCAGGGGCTGAAATTGTGCTTCGGCCTCCGTAAGGGAGCCCAGTTGGGACATAGGTAGTTTTTTTTGTGTGTGAGAAACTGCAGAACAACTGAAAACATTTGAGTATTTTCAGTAAATTTGTCAGTTTAAATGTTTGTACTTGGAATAAAATGGGAGAAATTCCTGTTAGAATTAAGAGGAAATGTGGGAAACAAGTAAATAATCTAAATGACCCAAAGTATCTCCAAACCCAAACACCTCAGACACAAGCATAAAACATAAAGTTACATAAAAAGTCTCTCTTGAGAATTTAATTAAAATTCTCCATTTAAAGGGGGATATTTTCAATCTAGAAAAGTCTGACAAAAATTTTCTTCCAGCTTTTATATTTATTTCCTTTTTAAACGACAGAAATTTAAATGCAGCAGGTTTAACATTGATTTAAATTTAAATGACATTATTTTTTGATTTGCCACTTGTTTGATTAGTTTGTTTTGATTAAATAACTTGAGTGCAAACCTAAAAATATATGCAAAAATGAACAAAAGAGCAGCTTCACTACTTTTTGGACTGTAAATAATTTAAGCCTGAGGCTGAAGTCAACCTGTGGTTCTTAGACTGGGTCTAGTCAAAGCAACAGCGTGGAGCTGCTGCATTTTGGACTTCTAACAAATAAAATAAAGACTCAAATTGTGCTTTAATGAATTTATTACATGAAAATATTGCATCACTATAATTACTTTTGCAAATACAAGAGTTACAGAATTCTAAATAAAGCTGGACTAAGTTGGTTCTGACTCTAGCAAAGCTGTGAAATGTTTTGCTAGATTTTCAGCATTTTGTATTCAATTTGTTTTGGGATTTGTGAATCCTATAAAAAGGTATTATAAAAGTATATCAAGCTGAATAGATTGTGCTAAAAATGTTCAGAATGTGAAAAAACTCCTGACTAAAAAAAAAAAATTTGAGTTTAAAATAAATATGAAAGCTTAACCAAAACCAAATGAAGGTGGTTGCCACTTATCGAGAAGATGATCTTCTCACAGATTTACCGCCTTCAGTATCTTTCACAAAAAAAAAAGAAAAGCAAAGCAAAAGGAAGCCAACGACAACAGCTCAAGCATCGGTGAGATCAGCACTTAAAAATGTCCCTTCTTCATTTGCGCACACAAATATGGAAGAAAGACACAGTCTGCCCTCTTTCACTCAGCGCGCTGGCCTGGTGCTGCATCCAGCCTCCAGCAGGATTACGAGTTGCATATACAGCTGTCATTAAAAGCATTCCAGCTTCTTCATCCACGGCCAGTGAACTCTGGAAGGCCGGCGAGCGTGTCGTCTCCGGTCGGGTTAGTGATGGCGGAGCGTCCGCCCGCGGAGACAGAGCAGAGGCAAACGGAGGGATCAGAGAGCAGCAGCCACAGTGTCAACAGGCATGCATGGACGATGCAGCCCGCTTCCACTCTGTCTCAGGATTTCTCTGATTCATTGTATCCCTGCTGCAGGAATATATGTGACAGAGATCTGAGTAAAGGTGCAGAGTGATATTAGCTTACCTCTTTTCTTTTTTTTTTTACAGTGAAGTGATGCAGTCTGTTTTAAATTCAACTCGTGGGCTACGAGCCTAAAAGAAGCAACAATATTGATATGATTTACCCGCTTACAGGCTAACTCCGGTCCTTTTCTGTCAAAAATGTAAAAACTTGTTCTCTACAGCTCAAGTTTTGGTAACACTTTATTTGAATGGGTGTTCATAAGACTGACAGTCTTGTGAAAAAATCAAAATCATAATTTTGCAAAAAATTGCATAAAAAGTCCATTAAAAGTGCCAACTTTTAATGGACTTTTTATGCAATTTTTTAGTAGAACTTTGCATTGAAAGGGTCATTATTGACCGAACAATGCAAAGTTTTCACTTTTAATAGACTTTTAGTGCAACCTTTAGTGCAACTTTGCATTAAAAGTGTAATCACTTACCGAATGACACTTCATGACAACAGTCGTAAACATTCATGAAAACTCCTTCATGTTCATAACAGATGCTATGTCATGTCACTCATATGAACACCCCTTCAAATAAAGTTTTACCCAAGTTTATTATTCTGTAACTATCTGTGGATTTCTGTGTTACCTGTGTTTTCTAAAGTATTTGAAAGATTACAAGTATTAAAACATTTGACTGATAACTGGATTATTTTTTTTTGTAATTATCAATATGGATATAGAAAAAGATGGCTACCTAAATGGCTCTTCCACAGTTTGTTAAGGTTTCAACAAATTTGGGGAATGAAACATATTCTTGGTGTAATTCTGGACCTTTTCAAAGGCAGTATGATACTGTAAATCCGGTCGGAACTTTTGTATTTGTGCGTTTCTGGTACGCCCTGTGAATCTGATGCACAAGCGACATCCTCAAAACAACAGCGACGGACGGCAAAGACACTTTTCTTGGTACAATGGGAGTTAATTTTCGCTTTAAAAAATGATCTGATGGGCCGCTGGAAAAGACTCCAATAAATAGAGTTAGCCTCACCGAAGCTAATCAAGGCTACGCTAGCATTTCAATGCTAAACATGTTGCAGCAGCACGTGAAGAAGAGTTTTCTCTAAAAAGTTCCATAAATGATCAAATGTGCCTGAAACATTTAAAAGCTGACCGGGTATAACAGCACTTTGCGCCGATCTCATGGCTGAATAACCTAAATAACAGATTAAACCATTAAATAGATATTTTTTGTTGCGCTCATATGTCTATTTCCACAAAAATTTAGCAGCAAAACTGGTTTTGGAATTGCAAATGTTGCTTTTTTCGTTGATGTGTGGTTTTCAGTTAAAACGCCATTAACAGAAAACTTAATTAAAACATTTTAATCAAGTCTAACCACTTATTAATTTACCGATATCAGGTTTAGCCACTAGGTGTCAGTAATATTCTTGGTCACATGGTTGAAGGTAGAACATATATCAGTAGAAGAAGAAATGGTTGCTGTAGATACGTGTGTGGCAAAGAAAATAAAGCGTTGTTTGATGAATTAAAACAATATTTATGCAAAATGTCAGCATTACTGACCATCATTAAAATACTCTTGATAATCATAGTTGGTCAAAATGCTGGCTGACGGAATAATAGCTGCAAAAGCTACAGCGACTATATGCTACATATGCAAAATTTACACTGTTTAAACACGATCTTACTCAAATGACGGCTTCTAGTGCTTCTAGCGATGTTCTGTTTTATCTGGAGAATGCACATAAACCACAAAACGTTCAAATTGGATTTCGAGAGCAGCACGGATTGATGTGGCAACTTCTAGGATCCCTCTCTGCTCTGCTCTCTTCAAATCCAGTTCAAGAGGGCTCTTGTTTGTGCTGCTGAAAGTGTTAGATTGCTTTCTTCTTGCAAAAGGCCTTCTGCTTAATTTAGCTGTCAAAATTTTTGAGAGGGACAATTTTTTAAGAGGAAAGTTGTTCCAATAAAAGCTTTTTTTTTTTCCAGGGAGGTCTGCAGAATGTCCAGACAAACATGGACGTGTTTCTGGAACAGCAAACAGAAGCAGAATGCGGGGAGCGTTCGCTCAGTGTAAATCCTGCCTCTACATTTTTCTGGGTGAAGATAAGAAGTTCAAACAAACTTACAGTACATGTATAAACACGTGTTTGATGTGCAAAGTAAAAATAATTAGTCTTTAATTTAAAGGGATAATTCTGTTATAAATATAACACGAGAGTGTTATTGCAGCCAAAGAGTGTATACGTCGGTGGGTTTGACGTACCGCACTGTAAAAAAAACCCAACTACTTATCCCCGAACATGTTATTTACGGTTCTGCTTTTCTGTCAACCTTGAATGTTTCAATAAGTGAGCTGACGTAGATTTCCAATGACGATTTCATTTATGAAGGGAAAAACTTTTTCCAAACCAACTTGGTCTTGAGTAGAAAATAACTTTCCCCCTGATGATGAATCATAATTTAACTGTGATTTACCCTTTCTTTGGTCCAATTTGACAAGCTACGTTCAGGCCTGGTTTTTAGAATCAGTAAATTATTTAAATAGAAACCGAATGACAACATGAAGTAGACCACACAAAGGGCCCGGGTGTTTTCTTAGGATCAAAGGGTCATTATGGTATGAAAATGTGTTGATCTTGTGTTTCGCAGAGTTTTATCAGCTAGTTTGAGATTCTGACACACAGAACATTAACCTTGAGCAAAGCTGGCCCAGTTTCACACCATGAGAACTCCAGTCTTCACTGGGGTTAGGGATCGCTAATATCTACGAATACTTGATTCTGTCCCTTACAAAGCTTAGAACTGCCTGTTTTCTTAGTTCAAACACTAGATATATCTTAATAAACAGATAGTACAGCAGATGCTAACATCTACAGTCTTCCTTGTCTACATTATAGGGAATTATAGCCAATCATTGCTTTGGAAAGTAAATGGAGCTAATGGATTGGCTGCTTTGCAAACACCAGCCACTAGCGTGTCTAGTAGCACTGTGTTTATGTATTTCAGCTTCCTAAGTTGTATTTTTTTAAAAATATTTTCAATAAGCTTTACAAAAAACACCTGTCAATAGGCAGATAAGAAAATTTACAAATATTGAAACGCTACTAGGCAGGGGGTACATTGGTTCCAAAACAGCGTACCCGTAAAAATAGATCTGCCTGGTGTTAAATTGTGATCAAACTAACGCCTCTCCACTAATAGGAAGTCAGTTTCAGGCTTTTAGCTAATTTTAGTTATTTAAAACAACTGGAAGTGAAAATGTTATTACTTATAAAATACAATGCCGTATTAGTGGATTTTAAATGTCTACGTTTCACATGAGATTGAGGCCTTGTACACACGCAGGCGGGTATTTCTGCTACATCATTTAAAAAGATAATATACTCATGGGATTGGTTTTAGAAAAGTTGACCAACCTGCACAAATATGCACCTCAGTGTTGTCTTAAACATGCCAAACACATAGGGGGCGGTGTGGCGCAAAGCTAAAATTTATGTCAGCCGGTCAGATTGCTACAACTTCCTGTTAGGAATTAAACAAAGCGTCAGGCGGTTCCTTTGTGTGGACAGGTACATATAGGGTGAACTAAATGTATCACAATGCAAAGTTTTTAAAACACAAGACGATGTTGATTGGGTATCATAAATTAAATTTCAGTTTTTCCATGCACGCAAACACAACTACAGAGTTTTCTCAAATCTCCACTTTGGTCAGAGTTTTCAGAAATATGGTTTTTAGTGATATTAAACTGAGTTTTCGTGTGGATAAAAGGCACAAAACGCATCAAAATGTTTCAATGTTCCCCGATAGCCTCCTACATCTGTACTGCCTCCGCCATAGTTTAGCTCGTTCCACTCACGAGCTAAACAATGTCCCTATCACCAGGCTACCTCTGCTTGTCCAGGTCTGGAAGTGATGAGTTACAGCTGATTTTGTGAAATTGTTGACTGCTGCTATCCGCTAACATTGAGTTGTATACCACTGATCTGGGACCACTTTCAATTCGAGATGTTTTAGCGTTAGCTAAAACAGATGGATGTCCTACTAGCTTGGATGTCCTGTGTGTTATTTACTTTTCAACACACAGAGACAGAGGTATGACATCTTTCTACAACAGGTGGAGGAACTATTACAAATACTAACGTCACAGAATATAGCTTAAAAAAAATCCAAATGAATCCTTTAGGTTTACATGTTCACCGTCGAGTAAAGTAAGAAAAAGACATTGGCACGACCGAGGGCACAGTCCATGTTAGTGCTTCGTGCTTTGATTAGTCGATGATGGTTGCTGATAGAAATCCAGCATCCTTTCAGAATTCCTCAGCAGTGAATTCCCAAAGGTAAACACCATCAATTTTCCCCTCTCCTCTCGGCCCAGATCCAGACCCCAGGCTCCGATCCTGCTTGCGCCGCTTCTCCCATCCTGCCCAGATTTGGCTACAAGTGTCTCCCACTCAGAAACAGGAAAACTTCATTTTTCTCCCTCCCTTCTCCCCCCTGCTGCAGCGAGCTCGGTTTGACCCCGACCGAAGACGTGACTGAGGACGTGTTTACTCCCAGGAATCCCTCGGTTTAGGTTTGGAAGGTGGGGCCGAGCGCTGGACTCTCGTTTCCAGAAGGACTGCAGAGGCCGCTGACAGGCGCTTTCCCATTACATAACGGGAGACAACTGGTTTCCAGCCTCACAGTCATGTTCGCAGAGACAGACTGCAGATCTGTGTCATATGTCAGGAGTTCAACCCTCGCAAACGGTACCGTGCACCTGCATCACCCAGATCCTTCGTTTTATTAAGCGCATCTTCTCAGTTTGAGAACCGCCGACTGGAAACCAGTGAACTAAACCGGAAGCTGGTGACTTTAAGATTCTCCAGTGGCATCAGCTAAGGGTCAGCAGGCCGCCTTTGTATATGTGGAACTTACATTTTTTGAAGAGGTTCGTCTCAGTCGTATGAGGTGTAACGGCGCCCCCTACTGTTACTGCTTAGGCCACCTCCTCCTGGCCGAAGTCTCGCTTATGACAAGATGGAAAATTCGTCTGACGTGACGTTCCGCAGACGCTCGTGTCCAAAGCAAATTCCGCTTTTCCACAGCTCATATGTCACAGGAGCTATTTTAGGCGAGAGTTTTCAAGCTTCTGTTCATCTCAGGACTAAATGTAATTTGTGTTCACCAGCATTTTTCACTTACGCCTCACAGATAAACTTAGAATTTTAACACACTGAGTGAGAAAAAAAATTGCATCCTCATTGTAAAACACGGTGGTGGCAGCATCGTGCTGTGGGAATGTAGGACAATCCGCGAACAAAATCTATTACAGGCTGAAAAACACTTAGAATTGGAGTGGAGTTTCAAGTTTCATGGGACGATGGCCAGCACATTTTCACCTATTCGTTTCCATGTACGTTAATTGCTAGTGTGGATGATGGTGTAGTCAAAGTTAAACATGCAGCTGGGCAACAATTTTCTTCCATACAACCCCTTTCTATTTAACATGTATGTTTAAATTAGACTTCCTGCTCCAGGAGCATCACACACTGGAGCACTGTGTGATGCACAAAATGCAACTATTTTTCCCTGAACAGTTGCTATGGTGAATCAAGACATGGGGACCTCATCGATGCTGGCTTTTTAAAAAAATATGCACATTTTCTTTTAGAGTTTTTACACCAGCTTAACACAAAGGAGGAGATGCACAGAAAGGAAGATTGAAATTAGTCATATTGGAGCTGCAAAGTGAAAGGTTTGGGTCTGAATAGTTTCCAGAGGGAGCGCCCCCATGAGTCATGTTCAGCAGAGACTCCACGAAAAGACTTTTATAAACCTTTTCACACTCTCTGACACTAAATCAGGCTAAACTTCCCACGTTTCAGGTCATTGGAGGTTATAAAAAGTATTTATATTTGCAAAATTCCAAAATTTGCTTCGAAATCTGAAATGTACAGACATTTCATTAGTGCTGGGTGGAATTGCTTTCTAAGCAAATGATTTAAGTCAAAACATTTCTACTTCCACAAACATTTATCATTCTATCATTTATTATTCAAAAAAATAAATCGTAATAAATGCATTAATAAAATAACCTCAACATATTTTTGTACCCTAAAAACTGACAGGATTGCGTTTGTTTTACTCATTTATCCACTGGTGCTTCTTCCAAGAGGCCAAAAATAAATATGTATACTTGAAAATACGATTAATTTAAATTATTTTGTGCTGTAAAAAACACTTCTTGATGTAACTGGTGTTCTATTGCCACCTTTACCATTATGGTTTAACAGCAGTATTTGTGTTTATATGCCTGCAGCAACACTACCCATTAGCATACTGGCTTGAACTCCTTTGTGAATTTCCTGAGACATTGCTGTAATATTTGCACACATTGCTCCAGCAAAAACATTCCCAGAGCATGACTCTGGCACCTCCATACTTCATAAATCTGATTGTGTTGTCCCTTTTAACACTCCCCCTCTTTTCTGCCAAACGCAACCGTAGTCATTACATCCAAACAGATACATTTTAGCATCATCTCAAAAACCTAAGCTGCCTTTTTTAATAATGTAATAATTTAACTGCATTTTCTCCAGTTCCCCTCGATGGTTCCACTGCCTCCGACTTCGGTAAAGACGAATAAATAATATAATGTATCATTTGTTGTTCCTGCTGCCAGATAGTAAACCCAAATTCAACCACTGGGGGGCAGTGTTGCCACAACTTTTACATCTGTGTGGCGCTCTTACCGAACGTGAACAGAACCATTTCCTCCTCTGCTCTCCATTACAGACGCATAAATGGTCACCACTTGATTATGTCCTAATTACCGTCCTAATGAGTAATTATACACTAATTCTGAGAGGTATCAATGGCAATGTCACATGCTGGGAGTTAAAAAATCCTCCCCAGCTGCTTTAATTGCGCTTATTATTATAATTAGCGGCAAAGCACTCATCCTATAAACGACTCCAAAAAGACGGTACGCAGATCCTGTTCGGCGGATCTGCGTACCGGTAAATACGGAGGAAGTCGTGTCTGCCTGTTCATAAGAACCTCCCGTGTGACGGTGTTGGATCTGAAAGCACATCTACAGAATTATTCCGGGTGAATAAATAAGGCAGAGGTACTGCTTTTAGCTTGTTTGCCCTAAGGTGTTAATTCTAAATCTCTCTCTGCGGCTGCGGGGATTACAAAAGAACAACAACAGAGAACTTGGGTTCTTTCTGTTTCTAATCCTTAATTTATGTAGAAGAGAGGATATAACAAGCTGCTGAGAACTCAGAGTTCTTGTTGCTTTGGGATGGGTATTAAAATTCTAGCCTTATGCTACTGCAAGACAAAGTAAGTTAAGATTAAAACTTTTCTTAAAGGGCAACTAATTCCCAAAATATATATGGTCTTAGAGGGGTTACTTTTATGTTTCTGTGCAAATTGTGACATTTTTGTGTAAACCTGCAATATTTTGCCTAAAACTGTCTCAGTGCTGCCCTCTTTAGGTTAAAGGGTGGATAGTGCAGTCAAATTTTCCTAATTGTTACTGACCGCGATCACCAGAAGGGCCCTTTAAATGTCATATATGGCGACAAAGTCACCAAGTTTTCAACAGTGCTTTCGCTGTTGCTAACTGCCTGTTATTATTTTTCTATTTAGTAAATCCTAACTAATCTGAAACAGGAAAGCTTAAGAGCGAGAAATAAAAATGGTAATTCTTCGTTAAACATCTGGTTACTTTTTCTTTAGAGAAATTACATTATTCACTCTTTCCACATTTGCTGGATACAACTTTTAAATATTTACAATATCTGACAATGTTTCGAATACAACGTCTTATGGGGGAATTTTTCTGCCATAATCCATGAGCAGACATTTTGAGTCTGAAAGCAGGATTTTATGCCTTTTGTTCTCAAAACGTTTAATACTTTTGCTTACATTTTTTATTTTGAAAGCAAAACTTATCATGCTTTTACTCAAACGTTCTCCTCGCACCCAGACGTAATAGTCTCTGCTCGGACTCTCTGCTCGCTTACGAAACATTCTGTGCTTGCTTCTGGAACAAAAAATGCACCGTTGCCTAGCAACCTTGTCAGCCAAAGAATGAAAGTGTTGTACTGGGTGCGCTTGTTTCCGTCTAGCGGGTATGCCTGTGTGGTTACTATCGATTATAGCAACCTGCGCCACCCACTGAGGCCCTGTTTACATGACAATGATCCAACAAAAATTGAATTTTTGTTTCGTTTCTGTTAACACATTTACATGAAGACATTCTAATTACAATCTTTGTTTACACAGTAACGGTACACATCGAAAAGGTGTACTGCTCTCGCCACGCCTCTAGTTGGTGCTAGGTTCTTTGAAACTAAGTGCGCATGTATTTTAAAAAAAAGTTCTACTTGAAGACACGTCGATTCGCGTTTCCCCATCAGGTACCGTTCCCCCAGATACTGGGAGATAAACACGCACTATGTGCGTCTGATTAGGGTGCAGTTGGAAAAAAGTGCGTAATTTGCTGAAACACTTTGTTTGAGCTTTCACGGCTTCCGTAGTTCTCTAGATAAGAGCGCTGAACAAGCGAGTGCTTCTTATGAGCGCTGAACAAGCACGCGTGTATTTTGCCACCTGGGCGGTGCGGAGCGGTGAAGAGACGCTGGGGGAACCGTATCTGATGGGGAAACACGAATTGTAGTAACACCAGCATTGTTAGTAGTTTCTTCTTCTTCTCTGGATTGTAGGAAGCAGCTATGTTTTGCGTCATACTATGCATGAACTAGGGATCGAAAGATCGATTTACTCTGTTTGCAAGACAACGGACACCGGTACGTTTCAGAAACATTGCATTCTGGAACCTGTTTTCAATCTGTGCCGTTGTCAGAGAAAACATTCGGTGGTTTCACGTAAATGTACACTACAATCACAACCAAACTCTTCAGTTTTCACCCGAAATTGTTGTCGTGTAAAGAGGGCCTGAATGTAGGGAGAAACAACGACCTCAGCTTTCGGCTCCATGTTACACTAAACATCCACTAAGCATAGTTGGAGGCCCTCCCCTCTTTCCAAAGGGAGGACTTCCCCCAGGGCTAGACGGTTTTCCTAGCCAAGTTCAGGGTCTTTTGTTCAGGACCCCAATCTTGGAATCTCAAGTTTATTTTCTGTTCTTTATGGGAAGTTGAAGTTGCATTTTTGTTTTGTCTGTCATAATGTAATGGTCTACTTGTCCACCTTATTTCAAATATTGAAGTTAGTTTTGTGATGTGGAGTCCTAAGGCCATGATACTATCTTGAGAATCAATAAATATAAAAAAACGACATGAAGTCCTGCTTTCAAAATGAAAATTGTAAGCAAAATTCTTAAAGACTTTAAGAACAAAAGACATGAAATCCTGCTTTCAGACTGAAAATGCGTGGTCTCGAATTATGGCAGAAAAAGTCCCCCATATTGTCTGATACTGTATCTGTGGATTGTTAGTGTCAGATCGACTTTACATCTGAACTGAGGTAAAGAGTCCTCACCTAACCACCGACACAAACGCAGCTGGGAGGAAATAAATCCTGTCACACACTCATTTCCTGTCACTGAAAACACTGCTGATTACAGGTGTCTCCTTCATTACTCGTGAGACGCCGGGCGGGGAATGAAATCCGTCTGCAGTTTGTGCTTGGCGGTACGGAAACAATCAGGGAACTCTGACTCAGTGAGGCTGGAAAATGGGTCAGGCGTCTGTTATGCAGTTTTATGTGGGACTAACCAGCGAGCGCCTTCGTTTCTTCAAGCTTTCTGACGGATGCCAGTGGCTTTATGAATAAGACAAGACGTCCCTGAGCCGAGCGCTCATCACCGGTGACACTCCGCACAGAAAATCCTGACGTGTTTCGGGACACTTGATGTGATGAAAACATTCTTATCAGTTTGTGGCCTTTCAATGTGAATTTGAAAAGTGTTTGAGAGATCGGGAACGGCTTCCCTCAAAGTTGTTGAAAGTTGTTGTATAGCACATTTCAGCAGCAAGGCATTTCAAAGTGCTTTCCATCATATCAAACACAGAAACACAAAGCAACATAGAATCAATAATCAAAACACGACATTAAGTCAAGTTCCATCAATAAATTTGTAATTGATTACGTTTCAAATGCAATCCTAAACAGGTGGGTTTTTAGTCGAGTTTGCATCCATAAAAGGTTTACCTGTTACACTCCTACTGTGTTATATGGAACAAAATACCTGTTGCTGTTTTTATTCCCACTCACGCTCACAATCACACAGTTTAAAACGATGTAGATGCATTTTAATGAGCTACTGACACAAGGCTCCGTACACGTCTTTCACTGAATTTCAAGCAGGGACTCCGCCGTCCCTCACGGATTTTTGTGCAATTCTATGGTACCTGTTAGTGTCTAGAATTTACAGGGTTTGTGTTACGCGCAGTGACCCTCAGTCATTGCAGCGTCACGTGCTGCTGTGATACCTTTAAGCAAGTATCAAGCATAGTTTTCATTTACTATTTCTGTACTAAAAATGTTTTTGTATTGGTTTAATTTTAAGTGTCACGTTTTCAGTCACTACAAGCTGGAAATCATCAAAATTAACCGACATAAAGGCTTGAAAACAGTCTCTGTGGAACTATTCCATGTAATGTTTCACTTTGTGAACTGAGTTACTGAAACATATGAACTTTTAAATAACTTTGTACTTTTTTGAAAGCTTCTGCATATACTTACTTCCAAATAATTACAACTAGAAGCACATTTAAAATGTTTCTTGTTTTTCTTTTGCTATATCAAAGACAGAAAATGAGATGAAAAATCCCATGACCACACAATTAATAAAAGTAGATTATATAAAAATATTTTTAATATATAATAATCTCTCAAACTGGTTATATTTTGGCCAACTGTATCATTTGCAGTTATTAGTTTGTTTTATTTCAAGTAATTTAGTGCTTCTTTCATTCATTGTTCTTTTAAGAAAACTCTTCAGTTCAGCATTTATTGCTAATAATAATAATAATAAATGCTGGTCAAAAGAAAAAGAAACTGTTTATTTTTTGTGATGGATGTTGAGACATAATTTGGGAGAAGAAAAAGATATAAGAAATAGAAATGTATCGCTTTTTAAATTTCGACAGACGTGAAGCAGAGATTCACGTCTGACTGCCAAGAACGAAAAATATCTCTTGCTGTTACGCAGCAAATTCTTTATTACTGCACTTTATACAAAACTTGTGACATGGTGTCAAGCCATGTCACAACACCGGAAAACTTTTTGTTTTTCTGTTATTTTTTCCGCCGTGTCGATAAAGGATCAATAAAAGGTCTGCACGGTGCTGCTCCCGTCCTCTAAACTCAATACAATAATCTATTGCTATTTTGTCCGCCGTTGCTGCAGTATATATGAGCCGCTCTTCGTCCGTAGAAACTTTTTATCAATTACTTTCTGACAAGATTTAAGAGCCTTATAACACAAACAGGTGGGATCAAACAACGCCTTGTACTGAAGACGACGAAGACATTACAAAAGCAGATTTGCATATAGTTGGACTCTAGGGCATTCGGAGAGATTAAAGAAAAAAACCTTAATGTTGCCGCTATTAAATTAACCGCTGGCTTTAAGAGAAACGGTTCCAAGTGAGCTGGGGCTGTAATTGTCTGATCTCTGGATGTTTGAGGGCTGCTGCATGCGCCACTGGGACTGAAATAAAACTTGTGATAAAATGAACCTCAGAACAAGCAAAAGGAAAAGTTATCTGAACGCACAGAAACTCCAGTGAAGAGTTTGTTTAAATAACTTCATCTCTAAGGCCTGTCAGCGTCCTGGAAATGTGTTGGAGGGAGCTGTCTGTTGTTTTAGGTTCAGTTTTCTTACATTCTTACTTTTTAAAAAAATTATTATTATGTCTTGCATTATCATCTGCAAACCTTTTTAAGTTGAACTGCTTTATTTACATGGGAAATGGAGACAGGAAGTGAAGGGAAAATGTCAATAACAGTGTTTACGTAGATGGCTAAAACATACTTTTCTGACATGGTGAGTTCACACCAAACCCGTTTTGAGCATCTGGTTTACATTCAAAGTCTATGTGGAGGCGCGTTGAGGGCCGTTGTGGCGCGATTTGAAGCGTATGGAGCATTTTGAGCGTTTGACGCGTCCAATAAATAGACCGGCAACGGAAAACAACGGCGTCAGACGCGATTTTGACACATCTGACGCGCCTCCACATAGACTTTGAATGTAAACCAGACACGCCTGACGCTAGGTGTAGAGCAAAAGGTCAAGCGTCCGCGTAACGGAAACCCTGTAGATTCTAGACACTAACAGGTACCATAGAATTGCACAAAAATCAGTGAGGGACGGCGGACCTGATTGATTGATTGATTGATTGATTGATTGATTGATTGATTGAAAGTGCACACCCTTTGAACTTGAAGCATCAGCCGCACGTAACACGTCTGGTGTGAACGCGACGTCAGAGTTTACTCGTTACTTTTCTATTGGACAGTTTCAGTGGCGGGAAACATTCTCCGGTCTCAGTTCGTGTTTCTCACAGGAAGATTCCTGGTGGCGCACTAACCGCTAACCTCCATTTCCTGAGTAAATAAATATGAGCTACTCATGAAACAGTTTAAAATAGTAGAAACACATATTGGACTTGCCTAGTTAGCATTATGCTAAATCCAACTTTTCTAGGCTCAAATTAAATGAAGATGCCTAGATAGTTATTTGCAGCAGGTAAGGATATTGTTAGAACCTTTAAATAACTTTAACGGTTATTAAATAAAGTTTAAATAAACTGAACTCTCCTTAAAACATTTTGTTTGTTAAGTGAAAGACAAATGAAATAAAATGTAAAGTTTTACATCATTGTTATAGTCACTTTCTTGATATAGCTATATATAAGCTTCAATACCATCAGTAGTATTGAACGTCAAAAGCCTGTGTGCTAAAATACTGATTTAAAAGTTGTTTTTTCCAGAAAATACAGTGCAACTCCTTTGTGTGGTTATCTGTTTGACTCTCCCAGTAGCTGAAGAAAATCTTAATCTTGCGACATCTCTTTCTAAATCACATCCATCTCTGAGTATCTTGCCATGTGTTTCATCACCAACTGATGGAGTTACTGTCATGGGGGGTCGGAGAGGAATAGCAGAGAGGAGAGGAAAAAACCCCAAAAGGGACAAAGAGAATACCAGAAATGACACGAGAGAATCAAAACACATGAAATATGGAGACGCAATAAGGGAACCAGCAAGCACAATCTGTTGCTACAGACAACCTGCAGAACCTAACGCGCTAACTTTATCGCTGCAATTGATCATTTAGCAGGCAGGGAGCTGCAGCACGAGAGCCGCTTTGTTAGCCTGGAGATAAGGCTAAGGGCAGGCTAGCCTCGCCTCACAGAAACAAGTGGGAACTGCTTCAGCAAACAGAGGCTTTTATCTGAAAAGATGGGAGTCACAGAGGTGAGAAGTTTATCACAAAACAATTTCACTCCCTGCAAGCAGGCTCTGCTCAAAACAGACACACAAGGCACGTTTCCTTGCCGCACACGTTCAATATCGAGCGTTTCTGCTATCGGAAAGCCTGAGAAGTGTGTACAGTTTATAAGATTTCAGTGTTTTAGAGTCGGTGTGCGTTCCTGTGTGTGAGAGCGCTTTGTCCTTTCTGATGATCTTTTGCTCTAAGAAAAACAGAAAAACACTTACACTGCAAAAACACAAAAGCTTACCGGGTTCCTTTCAGTCTAGTTTCTAGTGCAAATATCTTAGTACACCTAAAATAAGACAAAACTCATTTACAAGCAAGTTTTCGGGAGCTTGTTTAAGTCAATCATTCCTTGATATTGATAAAAAAGTGCTAGTTCAATTGGGAGATTATTTGACTTATAACAAGACATTTTTAACTTGTTATAAATTAAGTAATCTGCCAGTGCAACCAACACTTTTTAACACATATTAAGGAATTATTAACGCAAAACAAGCTCTTATATTTTGCTGGAAAATGGCTTGTAAGTTCGTTTTGTATTATTTCAAATATACAAAGATGTTTGTCTTAGAAACTGGACCAAAAGATTTTTGTTTTTGCAGTGTACAGTGTCAAATAAAAAGAACAAAAATAAGGAATACTGGGGCTATTGGTAATACTGTGTCAGAATGTGAATACACTTAAAGGTAGCTAATAATTTTTTTGATGATGTATTTTGCTTAATATGTTTTTTTTGTTGTTTTTTTCTAGAAATTCATCATTCTGGGATCTCCTTCCCCCTACGTTGCATCAGCCGAGTGGTTGCCAGGGGTTTTATTGCCTTTTCCAATGTGGGTCATCAGTTCTTCAGCAAACATCTTTTCAAAAACGAGATCCATCCTCCTTCCCGCACCGTGTGTTCTAGTTTTACCACTTTTTAAATTTTCTTGAAAAGGTGCTCAGAACAAAAATGCCGCTGCAAGAAATTTAATGACTGGCCAATCAGGCGCCTTTATTATTTACTTTTAGACACCACACACACACACACACACCCACGCCCACCCCCACACACACACCCACACACACACCCATTTGCCCTGCTGGGCTTCACTTTCTGAGTGGCCTGATCACACCAGGCCTATTTTCTCTCAAGATGACTTCAGATGCTGATTTGTGATTATTTTCCCTCGCAGCAGGACAACAACATGAACCCGGAGTGCGTTCTCCTGAGCTCTCACTTGGACCAAGACGCTTCATATGTAATGCGGTTTATCCTCCAGGAAAAACGTTAAATCGAACCCCAACAAATTGCGCTATTTCTGTAATATGTTTGCGGTTACGCTGTGTGTGTGTGTGTGTGTGTTTTTTCCCCCTGAAAGCAGCCTAATTGGTATTCTGAAAACGTGCGGCGGAGATGTTAAGGCGCAGCAGCACCGGGCCGAGCGGCGCTGCTCATGGACGAGTTACGGCAATAAATGTCAGAAATCTAATAGGTGGGAAGTTTGGCTGAGAAAATACGATCAAATGTGGCAGATCTGCCTTTCATAAACAAGAAATTATGATCCATATTTCCTAATAAGCTGCTGGAAATGTCTTCTGCGAGAACCGTGGTTTCTTTTTTGACTGGGTTAGTCAAAGTTAACCCCCCAACCTATTGCAGGATTGTATTTTCACCTTGCATCACCTTGTTAGATGGTACAGTGGAGGAAAAAAGTATTTCGTCCCCTGCAATTTTTCTTTTTAAAACGTTTGCTCACTTAAAATAAAAAGCTAAAAACAACCTCTAAATATGATTCTGCCACATTTTAATGTGAGGAAGCAGAATGTCAACAAAACAAACTGATCTGAATGTGACTGAGTGACATACACTGCAAAAACCCAAAATCTTACTAAAAATATGTGGTCCAGTTTCTGGTGGAAATATCTCAGTAAACTTGAAATAAGGCAAAGCTAAGTTACAAGTAACTTAAAGAAAATCTTTTGGCCCCCAGTGTTTGGGGGCAAGATAAATATGGTTTCGTTTTTTTGAAGTTGAAGTTCGGGCAGGCAGCCATCGCCCTGCTTCCACACACACACACACGCCCACACACCCCCACACACACAGTCTTTGTGTTCGGGGAATCGTTAGCAAAACATCAGCCGCCAACTGTTTCGGAGCTTTACAATCCCTGTGTTCGAGTAAACCCGTTCACGCAGTAAAGACCGAATGTTTTCAGGACTTTGCATATAAGAGGATTAATAAAACGCTGTGGAGTGTCGCATATATAAAAGCCTTTCAGTCAGATAAGCAGCTGAGGCGTTCAGAAATCCTCCATAGCTCCGATAACACGCCTACACCTCCTTTTAGCTGCTCTCTATTTAATCAGTTCTCTGATCCGGCGGCCAGATCTCTTTATATTGTAATCTACTTCACAGAAGGACAAAATGCTTGTTTTCATATATGTAAGCACAATGTAAACAGCATTGATGTCACACTCATGATGTCGTAACAGTGGTGTTAAAAAATGAGAGCAAGATAACGGAGTTCAGATCGTTTTCCACCTGTGATGTCACATTTATTATAAAAATAAATCATTAAGATATCTATGAGGGTGAATGTAAAGTTGTAAAACCTGCTTGCATAAATAAGTTTTCCAGGCACATAGCTAATTCTTGCTGGCTAGTCTGAAGGAGCTGGATTAGGGAAGCATAATCAAGTAACTATGTTAACTTCAGTTGTTACATAAATGTCACATGGCTTAAAAGAAATATGACTTTGTGATTTAACACCTTTAAATTGGGCCTCTGGCTCTTTAAAAACTCCTGTTCTTTCTGAAACGGGAAGCCATCAAACCATTGCTCCTCTATTAACCCTTTAACGTTTTTACCAGTGTGGTTAAAGATGAGCTCCTACAATGAGCTCAGCAGATGCAGTTCCACCCGGTGTTTGCTAATTCCTGCTGGCTAGTCTGAAGGAGCTGGATTAGGGAAGATCCGAAGCTTGCAAACTGCAGCTCTGAGGAGGAGCTGCGCCTCGAAGGCGGAGCCAGGCCCACCCAGGCCTTTTGTACAGCTGAATGGTTGCCATGGAGACCGAAGGATCTCTCAAACGTGCATGAAAGAATCAATCAACACTCCGTGCATGTTTTCGATAAGGGAATGACATTATAACATGATGTAAAGCTCCAAAAAATGAATTTTATATAACACTGTCTCTTTAAAACATTGCCTTTAGCATTCCGTCTTCCTCTACACACCTGAAGTTTATGTTGTAGACAATCTGATTTACTTTAAATAAAGCTAGCAAGATTTCTATGACACTTGTTCACTTTCATCTTTTGGCTAAAACTATAGTTTGCAGAGACGTTACAATGGAAAGAAACCCAGAGTATTTTTGATCTATTTTTTGTAGTGTAAATATCTTACAACACTAAGACAAAAATAACTTACAAGTAACTTTTGAGCAGGGAACCGGAGCTTGTTTAAAGTCAATAATTCTAGTTCTTCTGGCAGATTAATTCAAGTTTTCAGGGGTTTTTTGCAACCAAAACTTTTTAGAGTCCCTGTATAACAACTTCTTTGTGTCTTTTCTCATTGTGCAATTTGTAAGCCTGCGTACAGCTGACAGTCCACCTTTCTAAGGCACCAAAGTCTGTGGGAAATTTGAGATGAAAACGAAATTTACGGTTTGAAGAGCAGCTCTGAGTCATGTGGCGGCGCAGTGATTATTACAGCACAAGGACACGCCGGCTTTTGTGTTGGGAATTTGAATGTTTTTTTCTTCTACTTCTTTCTCTGAGTTCTTTACTGAACTCGTTGTTTGAAGCGGCAGTAGTCTTTCTGCGCACGCCCACAGGAGGCTTTGTGGCTTTAAAGTTGAAGTTCCTCAGCGGAGTTCACTCAAATATGTAAAAAAAAAAAAAAAAAAAAAGAATAGACAGGAAACTCTGAAATCTTCTTCTACAGTCAGTTGCAGGCAGGAGCAGCTACAGACCGATCGTGTCTCAGTATGAGAAGAAAAAAAAACACATTTATTTGCATCTTTTTAGCTTGAAAATATTGAGATGTTTATTTTAAACATTCAGATTATCTAGCTGCTGATATCAAGTACGGACGCAGTGAATCCTGCTAGGATTTAAAAAAGAGTTTTCTCCAGTGAGTGATATTGTTAGCAGATGGTGCATCAGTTCATTACTCACAGTTGGTTAAGCTTCAGTGCTGACAGTCACGCTGTTTGTAAATGGCTGCAGACGAATCAGACGCGCATACACTTAAAACAAAAACAGAAAATCAACTTTCCTGTCCTTCTGCTGTGGCTGAAAATGAACAGGTGGAGCGGTCACATCATAAAAGCCTTTTAATAAATGAAGTCATCATTTAAAGGCTCTATTTTGTATTTACGCAGGTTATCGCTCTTTGGTACTGAAATGTCTCTGACGATCTAAAGCAGAAGGTTTCCAAACTTTTCGCCTCATGGCTCAATACTGCAAAATGGAAATAATTTTTGCCCCACAACACTTGACTTTTAAATAAAAAGAAACAATTTAATTGAGTTTATTTTAAGTTGGGTTTTTTTACGCGTTCAACAGTAAACTAAACGTGTAATATTTTAATGAATGAAGTAGTCCAATATCAGCAGAAAATGACCACCTTTTCCAAGAAACCCGCCAATCATGGCGCTGCTGGGCACTCGGCGTATCGATCTGCATATCGATACTATCGGCACCAAGGTGAGTATCGGATCAGTACCAGCGTGATAACGTTGACACTTAGTTTCTCTTCTATGTGTCCAGAAAATGACTCAGATTTCCTCACATTGTTCAATTAAAATGTCAAATGTTAAAATGTCAAGCGCTTCTGTTTTCAAATTGAGAGCATACCTTTGTAACGTTTGCACTCAACATTTACTTTCTGATATTTGTCATAAGCACAGTTTTATTATTTTCTATTGGGCAGCTGCAAATAAATAACATAAATTTAAAAAATCCTGTTGGAACTCGAAAATATGCGCTCCTGAAAAAAAATATGCCTCAAACTTGAAATATAAATATGGGTGAAGTAATAAAAAATTGCAAGGCAGGATGTCGTTTCTATGCTGCTACAATGTTTTCTACTGTAGTTAGTTAATAAAAAACACACCTCAAATGTTTGTCTTGTATTTTATCATAATCATGATCAAGTCAAATCACCAATTATTCAATTCTAATTTGTTTTTTATAGTATTGTTATCGGTTTGACATTAATTCTAACCTTGTATTTACTTAACAAAAAACACTAATGGCTAATACATGGCTTGTGGAAACCTGAAAATTAGACACATTTTTTGCTTTCTTTCAACAGTTTCTCCACTAAAGGTCAGATTTTCTGGTCGCCTGACTAATAGTTGCCATTTTGACAGATTGTCCCACTTGAATACCAAAATGCTTAACTGTAAAGTAACTTTCAAAACCATCAAACAAAAGCAATTCTCCTTCTATCTCACAATGACGCATCGCTTTACGTTGCCTATCAAGTCACGGCTTCCCAAAATACGCTGAGATGTGAAAAGGTTCTTGAGGCGTCAACACTGCGAGAGCGCTAACTATCAAACCCCAAAACAAGCGAATCAAAAGTCGAACAAAAGCGTGACGACAGAATCCACCTCCAACCCCAACTGATCCACAAACAGATGAAGATTACCCTCCCGAAAAAGACAGAAGAAGTTGTCAAAATGCAAAGAGCTTAACTCAAAGGGAAAGTCATCCCTGAAGAACTGAAAATAAAAACAAGCTTCTGATGCATGCTTAATGTGGATCCAGCAGCAGCTTTTGGTGCTTTCTGTTCAGCTGTCGGCGACGTTGGGATGCTCATTAGGATGCGTGTGCAGAGAGCCGAGAGACGCTTCGCCTCTTAGGTGTCCTGGGTCGGATTAATGCTGAACCGCGCAACGCATCTCCTGCAACCTGCCTCACTTCGCTTGCACACGGTTATGTTTCGGTTAGCGCGCCGAGCTGGAGCCATAGCGACATGTATTTATTAATACACAATTGTTCTTAGGGTCTGTCGGTTCCTAATCCCCTTAACCACGAAGGACGGCTTTCCAGACAGGAAGTGACAGCAAACTAATCCACACGGCTTTGACACAGAGTGGCTTTAAGGGCGAGGTGCAATTAGACTGGCCCGGCGTTCTCAAAGGATCTGACCAGTTTATATCTGGAAGCGCTACAAGTTGCCTGCATGTTCAGCTAAAAAAAAAACCAGACATTGCTGCATCAGTCAATTTAAAATCTAATTAAAATCACCACAAAAAAACAAAAACCCTACAGGTATAGAAAACGGATATTTGGGAAAAAATTTATCAGCGGTTAGCACCCTGTATGGAAACCCTAAAGTGGGCAGTAATGGATGATAATACCCCAAATAATATGGAGCTTACATCAAGTTTACTTTATATTTAGTCTTTCTTGATTTAAGTAAAAATCAAGCAAATAATTAATTTACTTTTATTCTCTATGTAGTCTAAAGCTCTTAGGACAATTTGCTATTTGCTAGAAACTGCATTAAAAGGGGCAGTATTATGTATTTTTCAGGCTTACAGTGCCATCTTACACCACAATAAAGTAACTATGTTACCTTGAGTTGTTCCAAAATTACTGTATATATCGAACACAACTTAAAAGAAATTTGACTTTGAAAATGAACGCCCTGAAATTAGATCTCTGCCCCTTTAAGAAGCTCCTGTTGTTTCCAACACTCGCGTCAACACAACATTTTTAACGATGTTTTTGGAAGCGTTTGGTTGCTGCTGCTGTTGGGTCTATTTTAGTTCCTAACCTGCAAAGAATCAACCAGAGACACAAATTACTTTTCTGCAGAAGAGGGAAGCTGAGCTCGACGCGGAGAACGGCCGTCAAACACTGTCTGTGATCGACTCCGCCGGCTCTTTTGTCCCCAATTGCTTTTTATTATGATCACAAGGAAGGAGGTTGGGCTTTTTCACACAGTCACACAAAGAATTGACCAATGACCTTTACTACAGGATGTCCTGGAACCTTCTGTGGACATGCCCTTACAAGGGCACGAGGCTGACCGCAACCAATCAGTTTCACAGGAAGCTGATAACACAGGAATGTGTAAACGTTTCTAGCCTCCAGGCAAACGTCAGTTTAAACAGTTGATAGTGTATCACAAAAGAAAAGAAGTCAAGTAAATAACACAAAAAATAATAATATGAAAACATAACCTTTCAAATAAACTCACAAGGAAATGAACTTCGATAATTTTTCTAACAGCTGCCGCTAGTCTGGAGGAGCAGGACGGAGGAGGTGTTGACCTTTGAGTTTTATTTTGGTCGTGTTGTTCCATTTGTATGCTTTATTTTATTCCTCTGTTCTTGGTCACTGTTGGTACTTTGACCTGAGCGCCTCAGTTTTTCGCTCTTTTTGCTCTCCATCTGCTCATTTACTCACTTGTGTTGCGTCCGGTTATCACATCCCCAGTATAGATTCTCCTTCAGTTCAGTAACACAGTGTCAGATCCTCCTGCTGTCCATTCTGCCCATTAAAATGTCAGTCTCGTCGTTCTCCTGCCTTTCTCGGCTTTGCCCACAACACCTCACACCCTTACAGGTTTAATATTTTCATTTCAAATGGCAACATTTTCCTTTTAACAAACTGAATTTGATCGGCTCACAGTGTCAATGTTGCTTAGCAGGTTACGGCTCCCATCTCCCCAGACGTTACCCATAATGGCTGTGCCATCTGTCCGTATTAATATGATGATTAACACAGGCCAGATGCCTTGGTAACTGAATCTCTTTACTCAATGAGTTTTCTTTGACTCTCTTGCTTTGCCGAATATTCAGAAAAGTGTTTTCCTTTTAACTTTTTTATCCGTATTTCATTGTAGCCCTTTAGAGCCCATTTTCTGGCCCTAAAAACGAGAGGAACCCTCCTGGTTGAGTTGATTGCCAGCCTCCCTCGTTCAGCTTATGTCACACCTGCGCGGTTACTGGAACTGGGAGGATTTCTGCTGTTTTTAATCTATTTTTTTAAAAGGCTTTCGAAAAGCCACTGAAATGTCCCAGGAAGGCGGCCGACGTGAGTGAGGGAGATTTTCATTTCAGGTGAGTCGGGGCAGTTTATCTACAGGGGACAGGCTCACGGCGGCCTGTAAGTAGCTGAATTTTACTGCAATCAGTCTGGAAAGTTTATTCGATTTAGTAGGAGAATTCAGGGAGGGCAATCGCTGCTGAAAAAAAAAAACAAACCCTTATCTTTTGAGGGAGACTGTAAAATCAGCAACACGACGGGAACATCCGAAACACGGGTCGTCGTCGGGGTTCGTTCCGTCGCCGTCAACATTTGCAGAGTCAAGCACAACCGGGCGGGTTGTCAGAGCGACACGGGGTCACGCAATCCACGTATTGCGCGGCTCTCTGATATGACGGATTATCCTGTCAGCGTGCGCTCCATGTTTTCTGTGAATTAGAAGCAGAGACTAATGCTTCAAAGTGACACTGGACACAGGAAGTGGCGAGCTATTCTTAGACTCCCATCGAGACGTTTCCTCGAATGATCTCGGCAGAACACGTTGATTAATAATCCGACTTTCTTTTCTTTTTTTTTTCTGCCCCTGATGAGTTATAGTGAGTTATAGATTCATTAATTTTATGAATGTGTGCTACACAGCTGTCATGAGTGGCACAATTTAAGGGAGAAAACTTTTTGTCTCTTCTGATTTTTGTTTGCAGAACAACAAACAAAAGGACATTTTTTAGTAGCAAAGGGACGTATTGTTTTTGTATCTTTTTTTTTTTGGCACACCTTGATCCTGAAAGGTTATGTGGTTTTCATTCAGCATAGGATATTCCTCATTTTGGCTGTGTAGGGTGAGTATTCTGCTGAAAGGTGAATTTTCATTTCAGGCTGTTTTCCACAATGTCGCACAAAGACTCGACAAAAGTTTCCATCAATGTTAAAATGTCGAGGATTTGTGATGTCAAAAATGAGACTTTTGTTCATATAATGCAACATGCATTCAGTATAAATCAAGTGAAATACATTTGTTGGCTGAAATAAGTCAGATTATAAACAAAAGAATTACCAGTATATAATAGAATAAGGACTTTATCGTCATTGTCACATGAACAACGAAATTAAAAAGATTACATATACCAATAAAATAGGTAAAAGATCCAAACGAATGAGGAATTGCCTTCATTTTCACGCTAATCATTTTTTAAAACTGTGTTTCTTGCAATATTTTTACATCAGTTTTAGAAATTTACAATATACCTTGGCATTAAAGGCATATATAAACAACATTTGTTGTGAATATTTGGTGGTTTCACTGTGAAAAACATTTACATTTTTCCAACTCGGATTTTATGATTTTATAAAATCTAACATGCAATCGCAGTTTAGCAAAAAAAAAAAGAAAAAAAAAGTGTAAATTCATAAAGTTCAGGTTTTGCTGAGAAAAATGAAGCCACATAAGGCAATGTTAATGATGATTTCTATTGAGATATATAGAGGTCAAATGAAAATTTGTCAAAAATGACAATTCATACCATGGATCCCACAGGATTAAAGAGAAATTAATTTAAAAAATGCACATCCACACACATTCACATCAGGTACAGCCATTATCTTTGACTGAACCAACTCTGGTTATTGGTGACATCGAGTTTTATTACCCGTAAAAATATGAAATGAGTTTTATGGGCATAACCACAAAAGATTTGGCCTCTGACCGAGATTTATTCCACTTAAACTTCATAAGGTGCCTCACTGAGAACAAAAGCAGTTTAAAAAAAGAGGCTAAGTGAGTCGGTACGTGCTGACTGTCTCCACAGGGCATCGATCAGAGCTGGAACAACATTAGCATTCCAGCCAGACACAGGCATTTACTGGACGTCCAAGGCAGAGCCAATTGATTTCTGCTGCTGTTCCCTTATATCATCCTCAGAGGTGAGATCTGCAGCTCCGTGTATTCACCCATCTGCTAACTATGAGCCGTTGATGAGCCGAGTGGAGGAGAACGGGCAAAACCGGCCGGGAAGGTGATGGAAATTGGAAAAGCGACGTCTTTCTGAATGACATTAGAGCGAGCGACGACACCAAGCTGGTTTTCATTTGCGGTGGAGGAAAATCGCACCGTCTCATTTTTTTCCATTAACAAGAGCGCACCTTTCTAATTTCCGGGCGGAGGGGCGAGTGGGGGGCGTCTTTCTGCTTTCCTGCGTAGGGCGCCGAGAGCAAAGGCTCATTACGAGGAGGCCTGGGCTGAGGAGCGGCCGGGACCACGTGCCAAGTTCGACTCCCGTCGTGACAAACAGTGCTCTTTAGCTATTAATCAACAAGCTGAGAAATTGAAAGGACAGCAAGTCGCTAATGGGACAATCTGTCTCACTGTGAGGGATTGAATTTTCGAGCTTCCACCATCTCATCCTACCGCTTTGACTCATTCTGTCAAACTCCCCCTGTTTTTCCGCTCCAATCTAGGTCCCTCCAGCATCTTCCTCTGGGGCTGCTGTGCTTGTGTCACGTCGACGCCAACGAAGTGGAAGGATTCACATTCTCGCACAAAGAAAATAATTGAGGAGAAGAGAACAGCACATTACTGTTATTGGAATTTTGATTATACTTAACAGCACCTCGCAAAAATATTTACACACCTTGAATATTTGCACAATATCACATGTTGCATTAAACTAAAACAACTTTAACGTATTATATTGCTATATTGAGTCATGTGAATTAAAAACATATATACACATATACATGTTGGAGCAATGTGTCCAGAATCCCAAGCTAAAGCTTTAGCAGGCATCACAGAATTTAATTTCACTTTAAAGCAACAGAATTTTGATTTGTGCAATTTCACATGCGCAGAGTCCTCTGGATGTATGGAGGAGGTTGGGTTACATCAGAAAATCTCTTTTTTTTTTTTCAAATTACACATCCGTGATACTGGGTAAAAGCCTGGCATTACGCTCCAAAGTTTAGATTTTTTGTTAAAACTCTGCTTACAGAGGCTATTGTTACATTCTGGCTCAAATTGAGAATTTTAAACAGAACGCTGGACAAAAATATTTGTGTCTTGCTATGCAAATCTGGTAGAGACAAAACTGTAGAGAATATCTACTTTCCTCAAACTTTTACATAAGAAATCCAATCCATCCATTGTGTATAAACTCTTTGGTCGCAAGAGGCCTAACTCGAGCTGTCACTGGGAAAAGGGGAATACCCTGGAAACGTCACTAATCCATTACAATGCAAACAAAGACACCCAACCCTTAGGCATGCCCCTCATACCTTAGGGCAATTTCAAGAGCGACCAATTTACCCAATTTTTTGGGATTATGAGAAGAAGCCGGAGTACCTGGAGAGAACCCACACCTGCATGAAACGTAGCAGTGCAACCACCTTGACTAAGGCGACTAATGGGGCCCAACATACCCCATTAGGTTATGGGCTATGCGGACTTGAAGAGGACGTCCGCCGGACATGCCTGCGCTAAGGTAAATTTTTATGACTGTACTCAATGTTGCACAATTCACTGCTCAGCAGGAAACAAAGTTCACATCGAACAGTCACACTGTATGTCCATTTTCTGGTCAGCACTGACAGGAGGCTGCCCTGATGGAGAAAATAGCGGGGTGAGGCACCAAACTAGTTCCTCAAACTTGTTAAGTGTTCATTACAACTTTGGGAAATTAAGGGATTTGTCATGAGAAATGTTGGCAATCGGTACGCTTGACCATGAAATCCCAGCCATGTGCAGACAGTGCATACAGAGACTATGCAGCTCATAAGTACACCCAAGTATTTGGGAGCCTTTCGGATGTCTATTGGATGTCTTCCTGGTGAGGTGTTTCAGACACCTCACACCAGGAGGAGATCCACCCGCTGGAGGGACCGTGTTTCTCCACTGAACATGGAATGCCTTAGGATTCCCCCGGAGGTGTTGGGCCAAGTGGCTGTGGAGAGGGAAGTCTAGGTCTAGAGAAACAAAGAGACTTATTAGGCCTTTCTTGTTTTAGGCATTAATCGGTTTAACATCTCCTCAAATGCATGTGAGCAGTCCCTGCAAGCTTCTAGCTAAGACACTAGGAAAGTATGAGGATGCCTGAAACAGTTGCATTTCTTCACCGCTGACTGCATTGTACTCAACTCACCATGTGCCCCATAACATTTGATATTATGTTGGATGCCATGTGGCGACGCCACGCACAGATCTTACTATCAGGCTTTTCACCAGAGGGGTCAAGTGGTCCATCGACCATTTTCTGTCCATGAGACTCTCGCTCTCTCCACGTCTCTCTCCTTCTCAACTCCCCGCTCCTCTGAATGATTCCATTAGGATCCCAGCACGTTGTAGTATGAAACAGAGCTGATGGGCTCAAGGCTGCCACATATCCACCATGACAACCAGTGATCGATGACGAATGACGGCTCGCTCTAATGAAGCCAGCCACAGGGATTGAACGCAAGCCTCCATAACTCGCCACGTTGTGAATATGCTGCTGTTTTTTTACCATGAAACTTCTTTATCTCTGCCTGCTGCCTCACTCTTCAATTTCTGTTATTTACTTCAGCCTTCCCACCTATAAATACTCAGTTCGACTAACCTCTAGTCTTGACAACAGCTAAATTAGGCTCCAAACAAAGGAGGTGATCAGATAGAGCTGCATTCCTCACAGACGACTTGAGGACATTTATTAGGGGAAGGTTCTTTCTTTTACGTTTTTAAAAATACCACTAAGCTAATTTTACATTAACCAGATAAAGGACACACACTCTGCTTCACCTTTACGGGACAATATCGACTAGCGTCGTAGTACTTGAGACGGTCTTGGTCTCGAGACCATCAAAAAGATCTTGTCTCGGTCTTGGGCGTTGAGGACTCGGGATTTTATTTCAAGACCATTGGAAACCACAACTGTAAAAATATCACTGAATTACCAGCATGTTGTCCAGTTCTATATTTTTCACTGAATGCAAAACATACCACTTAAAATCCAAGCAAGACTTACTAATTATGTGTTTCTGTCACCCATCGCCTCCGCCTTTCACTCGCACGCGGCGCTTTAAGACAGGAAGGATTTGAAATCTGCAGCATAGGTAAAATTTTGCATTGGTTTCCTTAAAAGTGTTATACGTCATTATAAAAAAGTAATTTCTACAAATAGATTCCACAGTATTCTGCAAACTAAAGAAAATCTTTAAAAAGCATCTAACTTGTTTCATTAACCTCCAATATGTAAATACTAACAATAAAAATGCCATGTTTTAGTCTCCTCGATTATTTTATAAACATGCATTCATTCCAGCAAGCATGGCATGTGTTTTTTTTTTCTTTCTTCCTAAACTCAAAGAGAGGGGTGATAACATTGAGCGTTGCTATGGAAACTGAAGGTGGGAACAATTGCGGTATGTGGGAGGAGCTAGGAGGTGTTCATCTCTGATAGGCCGTTCATAGGCGGCCCTACATCCCCTTCACACTGTTAGGATAAAAATTGTCAAAGTATGAAAAATAAAACTTACCAAACTAAGATCTCTTATCATATTATGCAATATTCCCTTTATAAACTTGGGTTGCTTAACACTTAATTTATTAAACACACAGCACACAAACAAACATTCGCTCCAACCTGAAACAGACAAACAAATCAAATATGGAGTCGTATTACGGTATGTTATCACAGTCAAAAATGTCCAGTCAGTCCTCATTATGTATATTTTCTCAAATTGTAATTATCAAATTTACTGAAGGTTCAAGATTTTCTCAGTTGTTTTTGAACACCATATTTTAATGTTTGAATTGAACTTTAATCTTCAAGATCCTGTTTTAAATTACGTGTCCACATTCAAACTGGATATGAACATAATTTAGGATCACAAGAACAAATTGATCATGTTTCTGCTGAAGCACATCACTCATTTCAAACATTTATATTGTGTTATAATAAACTCCAGTTCCAGGAGAAAAAAACTTATTACATCACCATTAAATTTAATCAAGTATATTCTGTTTTGAGAGTAACTAAGCTTATTGGCTAAGACTGTTTTCTACTGTTTTTTGTTTTGTTTTTGTATTTCAATGGCATAATTTTGCTAGTTTGTTGCAGAACTAGATTGAGAAACTTTGCGGTTTCTCAATCTATGGCTCATGGACCCTCAGAGGAAACAAGGACAACTGAAAGAGTTTCTCTGACATTGAGCAAAAAAAACCAACAACTACTATTTAAGTCATTTTTTCTCATTAAATTTCTAAATGTGAACAGGGTTGGTAAGCAAGCAGTCTTCATTGCAGTGGCAGTGTGTGCGCTTGTTTGTAATACCTTGTGGGGACCATTTTCCTGACACTATGCTGTGGGGGCCGAAGTCTCATCCCCACAAGGGGAAACGCTGCTTTTGGGTCAGGGGTCAGATTTAGGACTAAGGCAGTGGTTCCCAAAGTGTGGGGTGGGGCAGTGCCATTGCAGGGGGGGGGTAGGAAGCGGGATGGATGAATGAAAAATAAAATCAGTTACACAAAAGTGTTTCACTGTAAAGATGGCTTGTAGTTTTGTTGCAACCTGAAGTGTGAAATAAACTTCAGTGGAGTTTGAAAACAAAATATGTGTTTAGGTTTATGTCTGGTTGAACGATGTGTGTGTACAGTTAATTTTTTTTTCCTTTTTTGGGGGGGATTTTATTGTAATCCATAGGGGGGCCCAGAAAATCTTTGGGAACCACTGGACTAAGGTGTGAATTGAGTTTTGGTTAGGTTAGGGTTAGGTATGTAATGGTTAGGGTTAGGGTTAGGGTAGGGTAGGGATAGGGTTAGGGGATATAGGATGATAGCCAGAAAATTCATCTGGTCACGCTCAAGAACTCAAAAACTGTAAGAGGTATGGGGCCCATACTTGGCCTCGAGAGACCCATGGAGGGTCCCCAGGTACCCTGTGAGTTTGGTTGCTGTAGCTCATTCCCAGTGGTGGGAAGTAACGAAGTACAAGTACTTCGTTACTGTACTTAAGTACAATTTTCATGTATCTGTACTTTACTTAAGTAGATTTAATAATGGGTACTTTCTACTTTTACTCCACTACATTTTACAGTAAGTATCTGTACTTTCTACTTCACTACATTTCTACAAAAGTGTCGCGTTACTCGTTACATCCAAGTCGCACTGCTCTCTTTTTGTCCGTTAAAATATGAAGTTCAGGAACTTTAAGGTGGCGCCGTAAAATCCAAGCAATAACGTGACTTAGTGTCTGTTGTCACCCATCGCCTCCCCCTTTACTAGCACGCGGAGCTCCAGACATGCGCAGTGGTTTCCTCTGAGCGGGAGAAGATGTCTAACTAATCGATAATAGCTGCATAAATCATAAGATATGACGACATGTAAAACCAGCAGCGCTTCGCTTTCACAGACGGTGGGACTTTGTCCAACTTTTAGCGTCACTTGGAAGGAAAGCTTAAAGAAAGGTAAGATCTGTGGACGTGATGCTAGCAAAGCTAGCTGCACTGAGACACATGTTGCATCTGCGATGAAAAAAAGTTGTCACTCATGCGCTGAATTATTGTGTGGATTCAGGAACGATCCGATTCTTCTGGACGGATCTTTACTAAGATTGATGGGACTGAAGCCTCACTGAGAGCCGTTCTTTGTTCTTGTATACACTGCAATAGCTATATATAGCTATATATATATATATATATATATATATATATATATACATATATATATACACTGCTCAAAAAAATAAAGGGAACACTTAAACAGGTGTTTAACACTTAAAGTGTTCCCTTTATTTTTTTGAGCAGTATATATATATATATATACACACACACATTTATTTAATTGCCGAATAAGTAAAAGTTGAACGTATGAACACAGAGCATGCTCATTGATTGATTTTGTCTCCTGTCATGGTGGCAAACATGCAGTGGGAGGGAGGATGAGAACAGTCATGGTGCTCCTTCTGCTTGTTGCGCCGTTGGACAGTGTTCATAGTGTTGTTGTAATGTTACAATTACAACTGTAATTGTAACATAGCAATTACAGTTAATTGCTATGTTTCATGGTTTAATGGTGCAGACAGTTGTGGTTTCTGACATGGGCAATATGGGCAACCGCCCAGGGCGTTATTTTTATAGGGATGGCAGGCGACCTCTGCGGATTGTAGCACAGCGATGAAAGCAAAACAGAATGAAATGAGTTGTAATTGATACTGATTAAATATATTTCAGCTCTAAGTATTTATATCTAGGTGTTTTTATGGAAATGTGGATCTTTCAGATCAATCTGAGAACCAATTTTGATAGGTGCACTTCATTTTATTGTGTCATGTAGCGCAGTGCGCTGGTCTTGGTCTCGTGTTCAGTGGTCTTGACTACAACTCTGCTACGTGGCTCCTCGATTGCATGTCTTCCCCCCCACACCTTCGTTCCATCCCCTTTCAGTTGGATTTCTTTCTAAATAAATGTCACTAATGAAGTTCATGCTACGTTAGGACAGGAAATAAGATGTTTCCATCCCTGAAATTATGATGCATAGAATCACATATCTAAGTCTAAACTCTTACAGAGAATAAACACAATAACATGTTTAATCTGTGACATTGTTTATTAAAATGGCACATTTATGATGTATTCAAATTAAATACTATCGGCACACTTAATGATATTAGTGATTAGGTTATGTATTCAGCAAGTACTTTTACTTTTAATACTTAAGTATTTTTAAAAGCCAGTACTTTTTTACTTTTACTTAAGTAAAATGTTAATGTGGTACTTTGACTTTTACTTGAGTATATTTTTGCCTGTGTATTTGTACTTTTACTTAAGTACATTTTTTGAGTACTTTCTCCACCACTGCTCATTCCTAAGGCATAGCTGCCATAGACTCCCATACATCGGAAATAGCCGGTCACGCTCCGTAACTTCCGAACCATAAGTGGCAAGCTGACCAAACTCGGTGTGTATACACCCCTCGAGGTCCCCCAACTTCCCTCCAAGTTTGGTGGCCCTGGCCCCTCCCCTTCCTATAGCTGCCATAGACTCCCATTGGTTTTTCAAGTTTTGATAGGAGCCTCGGATCGAGCTGGGATTCAGTTTTCCGTGCTCAGCCGGTCCCCCGGAGTCCGCAGACATGTCATTTGCCACGGTTGGTGGAGTTTGCAAAAAGTACAAAAATTGCTCCAAGTGTTGTAGTTATGGGTACTTGTGGGAACCTTACCAGAGTGTGTTTTGGAGTGTCCTGAGTGCTTGGAGAGTGGTCCTCGGAGAGGTCTTTGGGAGACTGTCTAACTCGGGTTTGGTTAGGGTAAGTGAAGAATCTTGGGTCAGGTTAGGGTAAGTGAAGAATTTTGGGTTAGGAGACATCTTTGGACATCGGGCCATGTTGTACATGGGGGAGATGTTGTACATTTTGGACCCAGGGTTCAGGTTTAGCATAAGTGACAAATTTTGGGATGGGGACAATTTAGGACATTTTGGACATTTTTGGACATGGGGACATTTTGGACCCAGGGTTCAGGTTTAGCATAAGTGACAAATTTTGGGATGGGGACAATATTTGGACATTTTGGACATCTGTGGACATTTTTGGACATGGGGACATGTTGGACCCAGGGTTCAGGGTTAGGGTTATGGTAAGGTAACTAACTTTGCAAGCAGCAGCTGAGCAGTAAACAACACATTTTTCTCTGTAATACTTACCTGTTTTAAATACTTACCTGTGTTAAATACTTACCTGTTTTAAATACTTACCTGTGTTAAATACTTACCTGTTTTAAATACTTACCTGTGTTAAATACTTACCTGTTTTAAATACTTACCTGTTTTAAATACTTACCTCTTTTAAATACTTACCTCTTTTAAATACTTACCTGTTTTAAATACTCATTTCTCTGTCATTTACGAAGTTGCAGCAGAGCTGTGCACAAGGCTTTTTTTCCCTCTGCAATAGTTACGTCCTGTCAATGATTAACTGCTCTCTCTGCTCTCATTAAGCACCTGGCAGCCGAGCAGTGCACATCTTCTACTCCTCACTCCTGAATTTAACAACTACATTTACACATTCTCACCACATTTACACACAGTCATTCCTCATTTTCAGCAAAGGCGTTAACATGTCACGCTGTATTTTTGAAACACATGAGGTTGGCTCCCTCAATTCAAATACACTCAGTCACGCAGTCTCACAGCACTCTTCATTGAGTGACTTTTTGGGAGCTGACATCCGCATGAGTTTCCACTCAAGCTACGTGACAGATCCTGACACTGAGCTCACGTTCAGTTTTGACATAGATGGACTTGTGGTGGAGCTAAAATGTGCCACAGCTCTTGTAGCTCCATTCCACTATTTGCTGCTCCCTCAAGTTCAGGTCCACATGCTTCAACACTCGTACATCTTTCTGAAAAAGTATGTGGACCTGAAACAGTGTACGCCAGTGGGTCTCAGCGCCTTAAGGAACAGCTGTGGCTACACAATAGCTCACGTGGATGGTGGATACCACTTGTCCATCATTTTCACTCCTGTTTGCTTGACAGACCCAGACACACGCCTGATTAAGAAGTCTCTCTATGAACTATATGCATGTGAGATGTTCAACTGCATCGTATCCGAGTTCCAGAAGCTCCTTCAGGCTGCAACAGGCAAGGATAAAATCAGGCCCACCCTTCTAAAACAGATATCGACAAACACCAGCAAATATGTTTTGAGGAGGGACATGTTTTATATCCTCACTGTTCTGGACAAGGCCATGCAGAACATTGGCGAGAGCCACCTTCTGAAGCCTGGTCTGTACCTTACAGCATTTGGGCAGAAGGACCAGCAAGCTCTCGATGTTATGGAAATAGTATGTCCATATTCTGTTGCAAGTCTGTCCGTCCACACAGCTTCCAACATAAAATCAGCCGATCCAGATACCCACCTCCTGTTCTCCAGGTTTGCTCTGCAGGAATTGGTAGGTCCTCGTGGATCGCTGTACTCCATTTTGGGGATCCACGAGGCCACCAATTATCAGAGCAATCTCGACCACCTTGAGTTGAGCCTCGACCAAACACTGCTCAATATCATCAGCGCGGAGGGCAAGCTCAACTTTGTCCAGTTGTATGTCGACTCACCTCATGTCCACATACAAATGCCCTATAGACACCCAGTCAGTGGCGCATTGGTCACCTGCCGTTTGTCACACCCCCAATTCCAGCGGGCACTGATGTCAAGGGCATGGCAGTATGTTGGTCACATGCAGGACCTCACCAAGAAAATCGACATGCAGCTCGGACTTCGTATTGAGCACGTCCGGAGATTCGAGAGTGGCGACATACCGGTGGAGATTGATCCTCTGGATGCCTTCTGCATCAGTGCCCTCCACATGTTGTTCATCGAGAACCCCTTGGTGGTTCCATTCAAGGACACGGGTGTCGAAAATGGGTTGGTGTCAACCCTGCAAAAGGTGCTGTCCCACTTTGTTAAGGAGCTGTACAGCATCCTTGACAAGAACAATGGAGTGGCCAGATATGACCCCAGTTGGAAGGCATTTCAGCTTGAACTGGCACTGGAGGAGCTGTTTTATGGCCATCCTCTGTCCCCATCGGACTTCCAGTTAAGTGTCAGCCTGGGCACCAACACCGTAAAACCCAACAGCCTTACCCACACTCGAGGGTTTATCGGGTTGGCTCCGCACTCAGCTGCAAGTGCCGGTGAGGTTCCTCCGCCCTTGCACCACTGGACCAGAAATGATCTCCAAACCAAGAGGTTGGAGCGGATCTTCCCTGTCTGCCAGGCTCTCGATGCTGTGCTTGCTCTTCTCGGTGTCAGGGTCATTCACCTCCTCCTATGTGACATCTTTAGGAGAAATGACGACATTCCCTTTGCTGCCCTTAAAGCCGAACGACCACCAGGTCGCCTCTCTGGCAGCATCGACTTGGAGCTCTTCTGTGAAGACCTCAGTACAAAGAACAGCTTCCCAACACCACTCACGTTTGGCAGGGCACGTGAGATGATGGTTGAAAATGGAGTTGACGTGAAGAAATCCCTCATTGAGGGCTTCGTTGCGGAAAAGTTGCGGTTCTTCCCACACATCAAGTTCCGTGATGTGCGCGGGGGACGCAAACTGTTCTGGAACTGTAAGGACTATGTCGTCCTGGAGTCAGAGGGCCACAACATCCATCTGTCAAAGGTGACCAAAGCAACCTTGCAAGTCTGTACTGAGGTTGAGCGTCGTTCACTGAGCTACTCTCGGAATCTGGAGAAGTACCGGGACCATGGAATGGTCTGGATGGAGAAGGTACTTCAAAGGCTTCCATCAAGAGTCAAAGGAATGCTCCAGGTGAATGTGCTAACTTTTGTTAGCTGTGTCGGTATGATAATGAACGGCGACTACATTGATTACAACCACTTGCGATCTCTGCTGGCAGACATGAGTCCACACGTAAGCCAGGCCATTCTTCAGAGCTGGCAGATTCAGTCGCAGTTCAACCTACCCAAAGTCTTCAACTTCCTTGTATGGAAGTTGAAAGAGGACATACCATACCGAGTCCAAGTTCCTGCAAAACCCAAGGCTGTCGTGAAACCACCACAGGATGCTGTTGAGGAGCAGCCATTTGAGGATGTTCAGCAGGTGGAGGACCAAGATGAGGTTCAACCAATGGAAAGGTCAAAACCTCGCTCATATCCTTCTGGATTTCGGCAACCATGGTCTGCTGCTGAGGAAGCAAACATACCCATTGACGAAAGCATTTCCAGAAATGATGCGTACGACATCTATGTAAAGAAATGCCATGAACAGGACATTCCTGTACGAACAATAGAAGCATTTCGGAAGAAAAGATTGCGTCTCAGGATAGGCCAGGAAAATGAGTAAGGGTTATGTGTAAATAGAACAATGTTTCTTGTAAAATATGTTGGGTTGTTGTAAAAAAAAATAAAAAAAAACAAAAAAAATAAATAAAATCTAAAAATCCCCCCCAAAAAAATAAAAACAAAAAAAACTTCCCCCACATGGACTCTGCCTTGTCGTGGCGTGGGGGCTTATGTGTCTTCAAAAGACACAACCAAAGAGTCCAACGGTTAGGGTTAGGATATAGGATGATAGCCAGAAAATTCATCTGGTCACGCTCAATAACTGTAAGAGGGTAGGGTTAGGGTAGGGTAGGGTTAGGGCCACGGTCCGAAGTGGCAAAATAGGGTAAGGGTTAGGGTAAGGGTAGGGTTAGGAAAGAAGGGCTTAGCCTGCCTTCCGTAGAAGACAGGGGTGGCACGGGCCTTCCTCCTCCAACCTCCATCCCACTGTTGGTGGGCAAAGGGACGTTGTTCCCGTCTCCCTCTGTGCCCAACCACTTCCCAGGTATTTTGCCACATTTCTTTTTTATCTTTCTCTCAGGCAGCTTTATTTCTTAAACAATAATATATGAATTATTTTTTATGTATTTATAATGTCTATATGTTTTTATTTTTATATACTATGAAGTTATTATTAATTTTTTTTGTGATTTTTTTTATTTTTTAATGAAAAGAAAAAATAAATAAATAAAAAAATAAAATTCAAAATTTTTTTTTAGATTTTTAACAAATTTTTTAACAATTTTTTAATTAAATAAATGAAATGAACTTGGTGTACCTAATCTGCTACGTTTCGACCTATATAGGTCTTCCTCAGGCCTTAGGTACACTGTGTAATGGTTTTTTAATGATGTTGTCCCTGCTCTGGCTCAACACGAAATGAGGCAGGGAGAGAAGGGCTCTCCTATTTATAGACTCCTCCTCACTGAGGCTCCTCCTCCTTCGTCGAACTTCGTATGTATGTTGTAGTATTTTATTATTAGGTATTTATGAAATTATTTGTTTGTCTTCAAATTTTTTAATGAATTTAGTTTTAATGAAATATATTTAAATTAAAAAATAACTTTTAAAGATGTTTTTATTTTGTATTTTAATAAAAAAGAAAAAAATGATTAGAGTTAGGAAAGGAGGATTAGGAAAAAGGGAATGGTTAGGATTAGGAAAAAGGGAATGGTTAGGATTAGGAAAAAGGAAGGGGTTAGGATTAGGAAAGATGGAAGGGTTAGGATTAGGAAAAAGGGAATGGTAAGGATTAGGAAAAAGGAAGGGGTTAGGATAAGGAAAGATGGAAGGGTCAGTTTGGGACCAAACAAAGAAATAATTCTGGGTTTCAATAGTTTTAAAAAATAAAATAGTTTCATATTTTATTTTTTATTTAATCCATTAGGACTTTTGGTATTAAGCCAATATATCCATCGTCTCTCTAATTTTTTTCTTTCAATGTCTGTCCATAATGGATTACTCTGTATGCCTGAAATTCTCAATGAATTCCACTCATGATCAATAAAATGTTTAACTAATTCTGTGTCTGTTTCTTTTTTATGTAATATATTGTATTTATGTTGCCATATTCTTGTTGCCAAAGTATTTCTTGTTTCCCCAATATATTGTTTCTCACATTTAGTGCAGGTAATGATATAAACACAGTTTTTAGATTGCGGAAAAAATCTTTGATTAATTTGAAATATTTGTCCATTGGTATAATTTTTAACAAAGTTTAAATTTTTAAATATATTTTCCAAAACTTTTCGTTTATTTTCTTGTAGTTTTTTTAGTCTTGCCCTTACTAAAATATCCCTTAGATTCTTATTTCTTCTATATGCAGATATTATAGTAAAATTGTTTAATAATCCTGATTGTTCAATGAGTTTTCGATAATTATTTTTCAAAATGGAATTTATCTTTTTATTTATTGTAGAGTACGTAGTAATAATTGGAATAATTTTCTTCTCTGTTTTTTGTCCTTGTTCTTTAAATGTTTTGAGACACTGTCTTAAAAAAGACCTAGAATAACCCCTATTTTTTAATGACTGGAAAAGGATCTTAACCGCATTCATGAATTCTGTTTCTGTAGTGCAAATTCTATAGTATCTAATTAATTGCGATTTTACTAATCCTTTAAAAACATGTTTGGGATGGAAACTTGTTTTGTATAAAAGTGCATGCGTATCTGTTTCTTTGAAATAAACTTTTATATCTAATTTGTTAATAGTTGTAAAATTTTCTCCTTTGTAAACTGTCGTATCCAAAAAATCGATTGAATGTTCCTTAATAACATATTTTTTTTTTTATTTATTTTTTTTTTTTTATTTAAGACGATTTGTTTTTATTGAATTTTCTCTTTTTGACATAACAAATTTACACACAACAAACTTAACATTATAACATGTACTTATACACTCTTGCATTCACTCCCCCACTCACCCTTCAAACCTGCATTTGTTTGGTTCCAAAAATATCAAAAATCTTTTAGATTAACTTAGAGAAAAAGGAAAGAAAAATTAAAGCTGCAAGCAGCCTCGGGCGGCCCTCGCAGCAAGCGCCGCTCCGGCCTATTGGCCACCGCGGGGGTTCCGGCCACCGCAGAAGCTCTCGCACGTTTTCCAGAGCCGCAGCCCGCTCCCCACCGCAGAAGCTCTGCCGCAGTTTCCAGCACCGCCGCCCGTTAGCCGCCGCAGGAGCTGTCGCGCATTTCCCCCGCCCGTCCACCGGGCGACAGGCGTGAATGCGTTCGGCGGCGCTCCCCGACGACTGTCGAAAAATCTGGCGCAGATCGGTCGATGCGTCGAGGAGATACAACCCATGTATTAACTTAGGGGGCGCAGTGGAGCCAAATTACATTTCAAACCCGTTGGGCTCTTTAGAGGTGAACAAAGGTCATACATATCCAGTTTGGCGCCAATCGGATGATCCATGCCTGAATAAGAGCCAAACGTATGCATATGGCGAGGGACTGATATTCGCCATTTGGCCACGCCCACACGGTTCAGCCAGCAGCGAGCATTGACAGAGTTTATCATCCGAATCATCTTGATTAGGTCAAGAGAGCCATAAACGGAGCTTTCCAAGTAAAAAAACGGCACTTCCTGTTCTGAGGGGGCGGGGCTTAGATGACGTCATAATATGATGACATAGGGTCGTCAAGGATCCCACCAGGGTCACTCGTGCAAAGTTTGGTGCAGAAGCTATCGACCGTTCACAGTAAAATACAAGACTTCCTGTTGTCAGAGGGCGTGGCCTACGTGATGTCATCATTTGATCATTGGATATTATTCTACACCCGAGGATGATCAATAACTCAAACTTTGGTGTCTCTGTCAGTTTTTGTGTTAGAATTACAAATTATTTAATTTTTTCCTCTATAATTCAACATTGAACTGTCATTCCGTAGGGCAATGCTGCCCTCTGGTGTCGAATTACTGAAATTACTGAAATAGTTTCATTATTTCAGTAATTCGACACCAGAGGGCAGCATTGCCCTACACATGACAAAGCCCTTTGTATTACACAGTCGATCACAGGGAACTTTGAGCCTTGCTAACCCCCCTTCAACATGCTCCAAAACTCACCAATTTGATAACTTTAAATCAGACATGCCTTATGATCAGACTGACCGAGTTTGAAGCCGATCAATCGAAATCCCTAGGAGGAGTTCGATCAAATACGAAGGCTGTAAACGTCAAAATCGAGGTCAAATGAACTTCAATCTAAAATGGCCGACTTCCTGTTGGGTTTAGAGCATGGCTCTAAGAGACTTTTTTGTACGTCCCGACAAGATACACATGTGTACCAAGTTTCGTAATTCTAGGTTTAAGCATGGCTTGGGGCTGTTCATTTAAAATACTCTAGGGGTCGCTATAGAAGAATTAGGCCACGCCCACCAAATATCGCTATGGATTCCTGTTCGGGGATGGATAAGGATCCATCCTAGTGAGTTTGGAGCAGCTCACCCCGAAACTGTGGAATTCAGAGCCAAACGAAATTCGATGGCGTTCGCAACGCTGCCACGCCCACCTGCTTCATCGCAGCCGGTCGGGGCTGGAATCCACAACACACCAACATGTCTTCTGTCTCTGGACACAGTTTCATGTTGATTAGGTCAAAGGGCTAAGATAGCGACCGTTCACAGTAAAACATTACACTTCCTGCTCTCAGGGGGCGTGGCCTACATAAAAAAAAAATTTCACTGCAGGGTATTTTAGGACACCTGATGTCGATCAATCACTGAAAGTTTGGTCCCTCTATGTGTTTTTGTATAGGAAATATAAGAGGTTTTTGTTTCATGGCGTGTAGGTGAACTTTGACCCCTGGAAACCCCCCTTCAACATGCTCCAAAACTCACCAATTTGATAACTTTAAATCAGACATGCCTTATGATCAGACTGACCGAGTTTGAAGCCGATCAATCGAAATCCCTAGGAGGAGTTCGATCAAATACGAAGGCTGTAAACGGCCAAATCAGGGTCCGAAATGGACCTTCAATCCAACATGGCCGACTTCCTGCGATACTTGCACTATGACATTACTTGTAAATTCTGAGCGTCTTAGTGAGCTCTACAACTGTACCGAATTTCAAGTCTCTACGATGAAGTAAGTGAATAGCAATGGGTCTTTTGAAAATTGCTAGTTGCCGCCGTTGAGCAATTTTTTTTGCGATTTTTGCGGCGACCTTAAAATTCAAAATTTTTAAACCGCCTAGTCGCTTCCGCCAAGTTTGGTGAGTTTTTGAATATGATAAAGCCCCCAAAAAGGCACACGAAGAGGGGGGCAGAATCGTAAGAAGAATTAAAGCTGCAAGCAGCCTCGGGCGGCCCTCGCAGCAAGCGCCGCTCCGGCCTATTGGCCACCGCGGGGGTTCCGGCCACCGCAGAAGCTCTCGCGCGTTTTCCAGAGCCGCAGCCCGCTCCCCACCGCAGAAGCTCTGCCGCAGTTTCCAGCACTGCCGCCCGCTAGCCGCTGCAGAAGCTGTCGCGCATTTTCCCCAAATTACATCTCAAACCCGTTGGGCTCTTTAGAGCAGAACAAAGGTCATACATATCCAGTTTGGCGCCAATCGGATGATCCATGTGTGAATTAGAGCCAAACGTATGTATATGGCGAGGGACTGATATTCGCCATTTGGCCACGCCCACACGGTTCAGCCAGCAGTGAGCATTGACAGAGTTTATCATCCGTATCATCTTGATTAGGTCAAGAGAGCCATAAACAGAGCTTTCCAAGGAAAAAAACGGCACTTCCTGTTCCGGGGGGGCGGGGCTTAGATTACGTCATAATATGATGACGTAGGATCGACGGGCAAGCCTCCAGGATCACTCAGGCCAAGTTTGATGCAGCTCGGTCAAAATATGTGGAATGTAGAGGCAAACGTATACGAACGGCGTTGCCGCCATTGAAAACTCTTGGCACTTTAAAGCAAGCGAGATCAACTTCCTATCTGTCATCCAACACAGAATCACCTTGATTAGGTCAAGAGAGCCATAGATGAAAGTTTCCAAGGAAAAAAATAGCACTTCCTGTTCTGAGGGGGCGGGGCTTAGATGACGTCATAATCTGATGACATAGAATTTTCAGACATCACACCAGCATCACTCAAGCCAAGTTTGGTGCAGCTCGGTCGAAACATGTGGAATCTAGAAGCAAAAGTATGGCATCGGCGTTACAGGTCACTTCGCCACGCCGCCACGCCCAGCTGCTATCTCAAAGCCGGTCAGGGTTGGAAACCTCAACACACCAACATGTCTTCTGTCTCTGGACACAGGTTCATGTTGATTAGGTCAAAGGGCTAAGAGAGCGACCGTTCACAGTAAAACATGACACTTCCTGTTCTCAGGGGGCGTGGCCTACGTGATGTCATCATTTGACCATATGGTATTGTAGGCCACCTGATGACGATCAATCACTGAAAGTTTGGAGTCTCTGTGAGTTTTTGTGTTAGAAATACCAATTTTTCATTTTTTCCTGTGTATTACAAAATCGAAGAATTTCATCTGCAGGGCAATGCTGCCCTCTGGTGTCGAATTACTGAAATAATGAAACTATTTCAGTGGCCAGCAGAGGGCAGCATTGCCCTACAAACGACGAACATGTACTGTTTATTATGTAATTACACAGAAGATCTCTCTAATTCATTCTGAGGGGGCGGGGCTTAGATGACGTCATAATATGATGACATAGCATTGTCAGGCATCACAACAGCATCACTGAGGCCAAGTTTGGTGCAGCTCGGTCGAAACATGTGGAATCTAGAAGCAAACGTATGGCATCGGCGTTACAGGTCACTTCGCCACGCCGCCACACCCAGCTGCTTCATCGCAGCCGGTCAGGGCTTGAATCCACAACACACCAACATGTCTTCTGTCTCTGGACACAGTTTCATGTTGATTAGGTCAAAGGGCTAAGATAGCGACCGTTCACAGTAAAACATGACACTTCCTGTTCTCAGGGGGCGTGGCCTAAGCGATGTCATAATTTCACCACAGGGTATTTTAGGACACCTATTGTTGATCAATAACTGAAAATTTGGTGTCTCTGTGAGTTTCTGTGCAGGATATATAAGAGTTTCGTGTTTCATGGCGAGTAGGTGAACTTTGACCCCTGGTAACCCCCCTTCAGCAATCTCAGACAGTCACCAATTTGATAACTTTAAATCAGACATGCCTTATGATCAGACTGACCGAGTTTGAAGCCGATCAATCGAAATCCCTAGGAGGAGTTCGATCAAATGCAAAGGCTGTAAACGTCAAAATCGAGGTCAAATGAACTTCAATCTAAAATGGCCGACTTCCTGTTGGGTTTCGACCATGGCTGTAATAGACTTTTTTGTACGTCCTGACAAGATACACATGTGTACCAAGTTTCGTAATTCTAGGTTAAAGCATGGCTTAGGGCTGTTCATTTAAAATACTCTAGGGGTCGCTATAGAGAAATTAGGCCACGCCCACCAAATTTTGTTATGAATTCCTGTCGGTGGGTGGATAAGGATCCATCCTAGTGAGTTTGGAGCAGCTGGGCCCGAAATTGTGGAATTCAGAGCCAAACGTATGGCAACGGCGTTACAGGTCACTTCGCCACGCCTCCACGCCCACCTGCTATGTCAAAGCCGGTCAGGGTTGGAATCCTCAACACACCAAGATGTCTTCTGTCTCTGGACACAGTTTCATGTTGATTAGGTCAAAGGGCTAAGATAGCGACCGTTCACAGTAAAACATGACACTTCCTGTTCTCAGGGGGCGTGGCCTAAGTGATGTCATCATTTGACCATAGGGTAGTGTAGGGCACCCGATGACGATCAATCACTGAAAGTTTGGTCCCTCTATGTGTTTTTGTATAGGAAATATAAGAGTTTCGTGTTTCATGGCGAGTAGGTGAACTTTGACCCCTGCTAACCCCCCTTCAACATGCTCCAAAACTCACCAATTTGATAACTTTAAATCAAACATGCCTTATGATCAGACTGACCGAGTTTGAAGCCGATCAATCGAAATCCCTAGGAGGAGTTCGATCAAATACGAAGGCTGTAAACGTCAAAATCGAGGAAAAAAATGGACGTTCAATACAAAATGGCCGACTTTCTGTGATAGTTGGCTTATAACATTAAATGTAAGTTCTGAGTGTTTTGGTGAGCTCTACAAGTGTACCAAATTTCATGTCTCTACGATGAAGTACGTTCATACCATTGTGTCAACAGAAAATTGCTAGTTGCCGCCGTTCAGCAATTTTTTTTGCGATTTTTGCGACAACCTTAAAATTCAAAATTTTTAAATTTTCTAGTCGCGACCGCCAAGTTTGGTGAGTTTTTGAATATGATAAAGCCCCCAAAAAGGCGCCTCTTTGGGGGGGCAGAATCGTAATAATAATAAGAAACAGTACAGAAACAATAGGCCTTCGCAGCGCTTTGCTGCTCGGGCCTAATTAAAGCTGCAAGCAGCCTCGGGCGGCCCTCGCAGCAAGCGCCGCTCCGGCCTATTGGCCACCGCGGGGGTTCCGGCCACCGCAGAAGCTCTCGCACGATTTCCAGAGCCGCAGCCAACTCCCCACCACAGAAGCTCCGCCGCAGTTTCCAGCACCGCCGCCCGCTAGCCACCGCAGAAGCTGTCGCGCATTTTCCACACCCATCCACCAGGCGACACGCGTGAATGCGTTCGGCAGCGCTCCCCGACGACTGTCAAAAAATCTGGTGCAGATCGGTCGATGCGTCGAGGAGATACAGCCCATGTATTAACTTAGGGGGCGCAGTGGAGCCAAATTACATTTCAAACCCGTCGGGCTCTTTAGAGGTGAACAAAGGTCATACATATCCAGATTGGCGCCAATCGGATGATCTATGTGTGAATTAGAGCCAAACGTATGAATATGGCGAGGGACTGATATTCGCCATTTGGCCACGCCCACACGGTTCAGCCAGAAGCGAGCATTGACAGAGCTCATCATCCGAATTACCTTGATTAGGTCAAGAGAGCCATAAACAGAGCTTTCCAAGGAAAAAAAAGACACTTCCTGTTCTGAGGGGGCGGGGCTTAGATGACGTCATAATATGATGACACAGGGTCGTCAGGGATCCCACCAGGGTCACTCGTGCAAAGTTTGGTGCAGAAGGTATCGACCGTTCACAGTAAAATACAAGACTTCCTGTTGTCAGGGGGCGTGGCCTACGTGATGTCATCATTTAACCATTGGATATTATTGGACACAAGATAATGATCAATAACTGAAGGTTTGGTGTCTCTGTCAGTTTTTGTGTTAGAATTACAAATTATTTAATTTTTTCCTCTTTAATTCAACATTGAACTGTCATTCCGTAGGGCAATGCTGCCCTCTGGTGTCGAATTACTGAAATAATGAAACTATTTCAGTGGGCAGCAGAGGGCAGCATTGCCCTACAAACAACAAACATGGACTGTTTATTATGTAATTACACAGAAGATCTCTCTAATTCATTGTGAGGGGGCGGGGCTTAGATGACGTCATAATATGATGACATAGGGTCGTCAGGGATCCCACCAGGGTCACTCGTGCAAAGTTTGGTGCAGAAGCTATCGACCGTTCACAGTAAAATACAAGACTTCCTGTTGTCAGGGGGCGTGGCCTACGTGATGTCATCATTTAACCATTGGATATTATTGGACACAAGATAATGATCAATAACTGAAGGTTTGGTGTCTCTGTCAGTTTTTGTGTTAGAATTACAAATTATTTAATTTTTTCCTCTTTAATTCAACATTGAACTGTCATTCCGTAGGGCAATGCTGCCCTCTGGTGTCGAATTACTGAAATAATGAAACTATTTCAGTGGGCAGCAGAGGGCAGCATTGCCCTACAAACAACGAACATGGACTGTTTATTATGTAATTACACAGAAGATCTCTCTAATTCATTCTGAGGGGGCGGGGCTTAGATGACGTCATAATATGATGACATAGGGTCGTCAGGGATCCCACCAGGGTCACTCGTGCAAAGTTTGGTGCAGAAGCTATCGACCGTTCACAGTAAAATACAAGACTTCCTGTTGTCAGGGGGCGTGGCCTACGTGATGTCATCATTTAACCATTGGATATTATTGGACACAAGATAATGATCAATAACTGAAGGTTTGGTGTCTCTGTCAGTTTTTGTGTTGGAATTACAAATTATTTAATTTTTTCCTCTTTAATTCAACATTGAACTGTCATTCCGTAGGGCAATGCTGCCCTCTGGTGTCGAATTACTGAAATAATGAAACTATTTCAGTGGGCAGCAGAGGGCAGCATTGCCCTACAAACAACGAACATGGACTGTTTATTACGTAATTACACAGAAGATCTCTCTAATTCATTCTGAGGGGGCGGGGCTTAGATGATGTCATAATATGATGACATAGCATTGTCAGGTATCACACCAGGATGAGTCAGGCCAAGTTTGGTGCAGCTCGGTCGAAACATGTGGAATCTAGAAGCAAACGTATGGCATCGGCGTTACAGGTCACTTCGCCACGCCGCCACACCCAGCTGCTTCATCGCAGCCGGTCAGGGCTTGGATCCACAACACACCAACATGTCTTCTGTCTCTGGACACAGTTTCATGTTGATGAGGTCAAAGGGCTAAGATAGCGACCGTTCACAGTAAAACATGACACTTCCTGTTCTCAGGGGGCGTGGCCTAAGCGATGTCATAATTTCACCACAGGGTATTTTAGGACACCTATTGATGATCAATAATTGAAAGTTTGGTGTCTCTGTGAGTTTCTGTGCAGGATATATAAGAGTTTCGTGTTTCATGGCGAGTAGGTGAACTTTGACCCCTGGTGACCCCCCTTCAGCAATCTCAGACAGTCACCAATTTGATAACTTTAAATCAGACATGCCTTATGATCAGACTGACCGAGTTTGAAGCCGATCAATCGAAATCCCTAGGAGGAGTTCGATCAAATGCAAAGGCTGTAAACGTCAAAGCCGAGGTCCAAAATGGACCTTCAATACAAAATGGCCGACTTCCTGTTGGGTTTCGACCATGGCTCTAAGAGACTTTTTTGTACGTCCTGACAAGATACACATGTGTACCAAGTTTCGTAATTCTAGGTTAAAGCATGGCTTGGGGCTGTTCATTTAAAATACTCTAGGGGTCGCTATAGAGAAATTAGGCCACGCCCACCAAATTTTGTTATGAATTCCTGTCGGTGGGTGGATAAGGATCCATCCTAGTGAGTTTGGAGCAGCTGGGCCCGAAATTGTGGAATTCAGAGCCAAACGAAATTCGATGGCGTTCGCAACGCCGCCACGCCCACCTGCTTCATCGCAGCCGGTCGGGGTTGGATTACTCAACACACCAACATGTCTTCTGTCTCTGGACACAGTTTCATGTTGATTAGGTCAAAGGGCTAAGATAGCGACCGTTCACAGTAAAACATGACACTTCCTGTTCTCAGGGGGCGTGGCCTAAGTGATGTCATCATTTGACCATAGGTTATTGTAGGGCACCCGATGACGATCAATCACTGAAAGTTTGATCCCTCTATGTGTTTTTATATAGGAAATATAAGAGTTTCGTGTTTCATGGCGAGTAGGTGAACTTTGACCCCTGCTAACCCCCCTTCAACATGCTCCAAAACTCACCAATTTGATAACTTTAAATCAAACATGCCTTATGATCAGACTGACCAAGTTTGAAGCCGATCAATCAAAATCCCTAGGAGGAGTTCGATCAAATACGAAGGCTGTAAACGTCAAAATCGAGGTAAAAAATGGACTTTCAATACAAAATGGCCGACTTCCTGTGATAGTTGGCTTATAACATTAAATGTAAGTTCTGAGTCTTTTGGTGAGCTCTACAAGTGTGCCAAATTTCATGTCTCTACGATGAAGTACGTTCATACCATTGTGTCAACAGAAAATTGCTAGTTGCCGCCGTTGAGCAATTTTTTTAGCGATTTTTGCGACAACCTTAAAATTCAAAATTTTTAATTTTTCTAGTCGCGACCGCCAAGTTTGGTGAGTTTTTGAATATGATAAAGCCCCCAAAAAGGCACACGAAGAGGGGGGCAGAATAATAATAAAACAGTACAGATACAATAGGCCTTCGCAGCGCTTTGCTGCTCGGGCCTAATTAAAGCTGCAAGCAGCCTCGGGCGGCCCTCGCAGCAAGCGCCGCTCCGGCCTATTGGCCACCGCGGGGGTTCCGGCCACCGCAGAAGCTCTCGCGCGTTTTCCAGAGCCGCAGCCCGCTCCCCACCGCAGAAGCTCTGCCGCAGTTTCCAGCACCGCCGCCCGCTAGCCGCTGCAGAAGCTGTCGCGCATTTTCCCCAAATTACATCTCAAACCCGTTGGGCTCTTTAGAGCAGAACAAAGGTCATACATATCCAGTTTGGCGCCAATCGGATGATCCATGTGTGAATTAGAGCCAAACGTATGTATATGGCGAGGGACTGATATTCGCCATTTGGCCACGCCCACACGGTTCAGCCAGCAGTGAGCATTGACAGAGTTTATCATCCGAATCATCTTGATTAGGTCAAGAGAGCCATAAACGGAGCTTTCCAAGGAAAAAAACGGCACTTCCAGTTCCGAGGGGGCGGGGCTTAGATTACGTCATAATATGATGACGTAGGATCGACGGGCAAGCCTCCAGGATCACTCAGGCCAAGTTTGATGCAGCTCGGTCAAAATATGTGGAATGTAGAGGCAAACGTATACGAACGGCGTTGCCGCCATTGAAAACTCTTGGCACTTTAAAGCAAGCGAGACCAACTTCCTATCTGTCATCCAACACAGAATCACCTTGATTAGGTCAAGAGAGCCATAAACAGAGCTTTCCAAGGAAAAAAACGGCACTTCCGGTTCCGAGGGGGCGGGGCTTAGATGACGTCACAATGTGATGACGTAGGATCGACGGGCAAGCCTCCAGGATCACTCAGGCCAAGTTTGATGCAGCTCGGTCAAAATATGTGGAATGTAGAGGCAAACGTATACGAACGGTGTTGCCGCCATTGAAAACTCTTGGCACTTTAAAGCAAGCGAGACCAACTTCCTATCTGTCATCCAACACAGAATCACCTTGATTAGGTCAAGAGAGCCATAAACAGAGCTTTCCAAGGAAAAAAACGGCACTTCCGGTTCCGAGGGGGCGGGGCTTAGATGACGTCATAATGTGATGACGTAGGATTGACGGGCAAGCCTCCAGGATCACTCAGGCCAAGTTTGATGCAGCTCGGTCAAAATATGTGGAATGTAGAGGCAAACGTATACGAACGGCGTTGCCGCCATTGAAAACTCTTGGCACTTTAAAGCAAGCGAGACCAACTTCCTATCTGTCATCCAACACAGAATCACCTTGATTAGGTCAAGAGAGCCATAGATGAAAGTTTCCAAGGAAAAAAATAGCACTTCCTGTTCTGAGGGGGCGGGGCTTAGATGACGTCATAATCTGATGACATAGAATTTTCAGGTATCACACCAGCATCACTCAAGCCAAGTTTGGTGCAGCTCGGTCGAAACATGTGGAATCTAGAAGCAAACGTATGGCATCGGCGTTACAGGTCACTTCGCCATGCCGCCGCACCCAGCTGCTTCATCGCAGCCGGTCAGGGCTTGAATCCACAACACACCAACATGTCTTCTGTCTCTGGACACAGTTTCATGTTGATGAGGTCAAAGGGCTAAGATAGCGACCGTTCACAGTAAAACATGACACTTCCTGTTCTCAGGGGGCGTGGCCTAAGTGATGTCATCATTTGACCATAGGGTATTGTAGGGCACCCGATGACGATCAATCACTGAAAGTTTGGTCCCTCTATGTGTTTTTGTATAGGAAATATAAGAGTTTCGTGTTTCATGGCGTGTAGGTGAACTTTGACCCCTGGTAACCCCCCTTCAGCAATCTCAGACAGTCACCAATTTGATAACTTTAAATCAGACATGCCTTATGATCAGACTGACCGAGTTTGAAGCCGATCAATCGAAATCCCTAGGAGGAGTTCGATCAAATGCAAAGGCTGTAAACGTCAAACTCGAGGTCCAAAATGGACCTTCAATACAAAATGGCCGACTTCCTGTTGGGTTTCGACCATGGCTCTAATAGACTTTTTTGTACGTCCTGACAAGATACACATGTGTACCAAGTTTCGTAATTCTAGGTTAAAGCATGGCTTAGGGCTGTTCATTTAAAATACTCTAGGGGTCGCTATAGAGAAATTAGGCCACGCCCACCAAATTTTGTTATGAATTCCGGTCGGTGGGTGGATAAGGATCCATCCTAGTAAGTTTGGAGCAGCTGGGCCCGAAATTGTGGAATTCAGAGCCAAACGTATGGCAACGGCGTTACAGGTCACTTCGCCACGCCGCCACGCCCACCTGCTATGTCAAAGCCGGTCGGGGTTGGAATCCACAACACACCAACATGTCTTCTGTCTCTGGACACAGTTTCATGTTGATTAGGTCAAAGGGCTAAGATAGCGACCGTTCACAGTAAAACATGACACTTCCTGTTCTCAGGGGGCGTGGCCTAAGTGATGTCATCATTTGACCATAGGGTATTGTAGGGCACCCGATGCCGATCAATCACTGAAAGTTTGGTCCCTCTTTGTGTTTTTATATAGGAAATATAAGAGTTTCGTGTTTCATGGCGAGTAGGTGAACTTTGACCCCTGCTAACCCCCCTTCAACATGCTCCAAAACTCACCAATTTGATAACTTTAAATCAAACATGCCTTATGATCAGACTGACCGAGTTTGAAGTCGATCAATCGAAATCCCTAGGAGGAGTTCGATCAAATACGAAGGCTGTAAACGTCAAAATCGAGGTAAAAAATGGACGTTCAATACAAAATGGCCGACTTTCTGTGATAGTTGGCTTATAACATTAAATGTAAGTTCTGAGTCTTTTGGTGAGCTCTACAAGTGTACCAAATTTCATGTCTCTACGATGAAGTACGTTCATACCATTGTGTCAACAGAAAATTGCTAGTTGCCGCCGTTCAGCAATTTTTTTTGCGATTCTTGCGACAACCTTAAAATTCAAAATTTTTAAATTTTCTAGTTGCGACCGCCAAGTTTGGTGAGTTTTTGAATATGATAAAGCCCCCAAAAAGGCACACGAAGAGGGGGGCAGAATAATAATAAAACAGTACAGATACAATAGGCCTTCGCAGCGCTTTGCTGCTCGGGCCTAATAATAATTAAAGCTGCAAGCAGCCTCGGGCGGCCCTCGCAGCAAGCGCCGCTCCGGCCTATTGGCCACCGCGGGGGTTCCAGCCACCGCAGAAGCTCTCGCACGATTTCCAGAGCCGCAGCCAACTCCCCACCGCAGAAGCTCTGCCGCAGTTTCCAGCACCGCCGCCCGCTAGCCACCGCAGAAGCTGTCGCGCATTTTCCACACCCATCCACCAGGCGACACGCGTGAATGCGTTCGGCAGCGCTCCCCGACGACTGTCAAAAAATCTGGTGCAGATCGGTCGATGCGTCGAGGAGATACAGCCCATGTATTAACTTAGGGGGCGCAGTGGAGTCAAATTACATTTCAAACCCGTCGGGCTCTTTAGGGGTGAACAAAGGTCATACATATCCAGTTTGGCGCCAATCAGATGATCTATGTGTGAATTAGAGCCAAACGTATGAATATGGCGAGGGACTGATATTCGCCATTTGGCCACGCCCACACGGTTCAGCCAGAAGCGAGCATTGACAGAGCTCATCATCCGAATTACCTTGATTAGGTCAAGAGAGCCATAAACGGAGCTTTCCAAGGAAAAAAAGACACCTCCTGTTCTGAGGGGGCGGGGCTTAGATGACGTCATAATATGATGACATAGGGTCGTCAAGGATCCCACCAGGGTCACTCGTGCAAAGTTTGGTGCAGAAGCTATCGACCGTTCACAGTAAAATACGAGACTTCCTGTTGTCAGGGGGCGTGGCCTAAGTGATGTCATCTTTTGACCATTGGATATTATTGCACACCCGATGATTATCCATAGCTGAACGTTTGGTGTCTCTGTTAGTTTTTGTGTTAGAATTACAAATTATTTAATTTTTTCCTCTTCAATTCAACACTGAACTGTCATTCCGTAGGGCAATGCTGCCCTCTGGTGTCGAATTACTGACATTACTGAAATAGTTTCATTATTTCAGTAATTCGACACCAGAGGGCAGCATTGCCCTACACATGACAAAGGATACCCTTTGTATTACACAGTCGATCACAGGGGATCTTTGAGCCTTGCTAACCCCCCTTCCACCTGTTCAAATGTCACCAATTTGATAACTTTAAATCAGACATGCCTTATGATCAGACTGACCGACTTTGAAGCCGATCAATAGAAATCCCAAGGAGGAGTTCGATCAAATACGAAGGCTCTAAATGTCAAAATCGAGGTCAAATGAACTTCAATCTAAAATGGCCGACTTCCTGTTGGGTTTAGAGCATGGCTCCAAGAGACTTTTTTGTACGTCCTGACAAGATACACATATGTACCAAGTTTCGTAATTCTAGGATAAAGCATGGCCTGGGGCTGTTCATTTAAAATACTCTAGGGGTCGCTATAGAAAAATTAGGCCACGCCCACCAAATATCGCTATGGATTCCTGTTCGGGGATGGATAAGGATCCATCCTTGTGAGTTTGGAGCAGCTCACCCCGAAACTGTGGAATTCAGAGCCAAACGAAATTCGACGGCGTTCGCAACGCCGCCACGCCCACCTGCTTCATCGCAGCCGGTCGGGGTTGGAATCCACAACACACCAACATGTCTTCTGTCTCTGGACACAGTTTCATGTTGATTAGGTCAAAGGGCTAAGATAGCGACCGTTCACAGTAAAACATTACACTTCCTGCTCTCAGGGGGCGTGGCCTACGTAAAAAAAAAATTTCACTGCAGGGTATTATAGGACATCCGATGCCGATCAATCACTGAAAGTTTGGTCCCTCTATGTTTTTTTGTATAGGAAATATAAGAGGTTTTTGTTTCATGGCGTGTAGGTGAACTTTGACCCCTGGAAACCCACCTTCAACATGCTCCAAAACTCACCAATTTGATAACTTTAAATCAGACATGCCTTATGATGAGACTGACCGAGTTTGAAGCCGATCAATCGAAATCCCTAGGAGGAGTTCGATCAAATACGAAGGCTGTAAACGGCCAAATCAGGGTCCGAAATGGACCTTCAATCCAACATGGCCGACTTCCTGCGATACTTGCACTATGACATTACTTGTAAATTCTGAGCGTCTTAGTGAGCTCTACAACTGTACCGAATTTCAAGTCTCTACGATGAAGTAAGTGAATAGCAATGGGTCTTTTGAAAATTGCTAGTTGCCGCCGTTGAGCAATTTTTTTTGCGATTTTTGCGGCGACCTTAAAATTCAAAATTTTTAAACCGCCTAGTCGCTTCCGCCAAGTTTGGTGAGTTTTTGAATATGATAAAGCCCCCAAAAAGGCGCACGAAGAGGGGGGCAGAATCGTAAGAAGAATTAAAGCTGCAAGCAGCCTCGGGCGGCCCTCGCAGCAAGCGCCGCTCCGGCCTATTGGCCACCGCGGGGGTTCCGGCCACCGCAGAAGCTCTCGCACGATTTCCAGAGCCGCAGCCAACTCCCCACCGCAGAAGCTCCGCCGCAGTTTCCAGCACCGCCGCCCGCTAGCCGCCGCAGAAGCTGTCGCGCATTTTCCCCGCCCGTCCACCGGGCGACACGCGTGAATGCGTTCGGCGGCGCTCCCCGACGACTGTCAAAAAATCTGGTGCAGATCGGTCGATGCCTCGAGGAGATACAGCCGATGTATTAACTTAGGGGGCGCAGTGGAGCCAAATTACATCTCAATCCCGTTGGGCTCTTTAGAGGTGAACAAAGGTCATACATATCCAGTTTGGAGCCAATCGGATGATCCATGCTTGAATTAGAGCCAAACGTATGAATATGGCGAGGGACTGATATTCGCCATTTGGCCACGCCCACACGGTTCAGCCAGCAGCGAGCAATGACAGAGCTCATCATCCGAATCATCTTGATTAGGTCAAGAGAGCCATAAACGGAGCTTTCCAAGGAAAAAAACGGCACTTCCGGTTCCGAGGGGGCGGGGCTTAGATGACGTCATAATGTGATGACGTAGGATCGACGGGCAAGCCTCCAGGATCACTCAGGCCAAGTTTGATGCAGCTCGGTCAAAATATGTGGAATGTAGAGGCAAACGTATACGAACGGCGTTGCCGCCATTGAAAACTCTTGGCACTTTAAAGCAAGCGAGACCAACTTCCTATCTGTCATCCAACACAGAATCACCTTGATTAGGTCAAGAGAGCCATAAACAGAGCTTTCCAAGGAAAAAAACGGCACTTCCGGTTCCGAGGGGGCGGGGCTTAGATGACGTCATAATGTGATGACGTAGGATTGACGGGCAAGCCTCCAGGATCACTCAGGCCAAGTTTGATGCAGCTCGGTCAAAATATGTGGAATGTAGAGGCAAACGTATACGAACGGCGTTGCCGCCATTGAAAACTCTTGGCACTTTAAAGCAAGCGAGACCAACTTCCTATCTGTCATCCAACACAGAATCACCTTGATTAGGTCAAGAGAGCCATAGATGAAAGTTTCCAAGGAAAAAAATAGCACTTCCTGTTCTGAGGGGGCGGGGCTTAGATGACGTCATAATCTGATGACATAGAATTTTCAGGTATCACACCAGCATCACTCAAGCCAAGTTTGGTGCAGCTCGGTCGAAACATGTGGAATCTAGAAGCAAACGTATGGCATCGGCGTTACAGGTCACTTCGCCACGCCGCCACGCCCAGCTGCTATCTCAAAGCCGGTCAGGGTTGGAATCCTCAACACACCAACATGTCTTCTGTGTCTGGACACAGTTTCATGTTGATTAGGTCAAAGGGCTAAGAGAGCGACCGCTCACAGTAAAACATGACACTTCCTGTTCTCAGGGGGCGTGGCTTAAGTGATGTCATCATTTCACCACAGGGTATTTTAGGACATCCGATGCCGATCAATCACTGAAAGTTTGGTCCCTCTATGTGTTTTTTTATAGGAAATATAAGAGTTTCGTGTTTCATGGCGAGTAGGTGAACTTTGACCCCTGCTAACCCCCCTTCAACATACTCCAAAACTCACCAATTTGATAACTTTAAATCAAACATGCCTTATGATCAGACTGACCGAGTTTGAAGTCGATCAATCGAAATCCCTAGGAGGAGTTCGATCAAATACGAAGGCTGTAAACGTCAAAATCGAGGAAAAAAATGGACGTTCAATACAAAATGGCCGACTTCCTGTGATAGTTGGCTAATAACATTAAATGTAAGTTCTGAGTCTTTTGGTGAGCTCTACAAGTGTACCAAATTTCATGTCTCTACGATGAAGTACGTTCATACCATTGTGTCAACAGAAAATTGCTAGTTGCCGCCGTTGAGCAATTTTTTTTGCGATTTTTGCGACAACCTTAAAATTCAAAATTTTGAATTTTTCTAGTCGCGACCGCCAAGTTTGGTGAGTTTTTGAATATGATAAAGCCCCCAAAAAGGCAATTCATTTGGGTGGAAGAATAATAAGAATAATTAAAGCTGCAAGCAGCCTCGGGCGGCCCTCGCAGCAAGCGCCGCTCCGGCCTATTGGCCACCGCGGGGGTTCCAGCCACCGCATAAGCTCTCGCACAATTTCCAGAGCCGCAGCCAACTCCCCATCGCAGAAGCTCCGCCGCAGTTTCCAGCACCGCCGCCCGCTAGCCACCGCAGAAGCTGTCGCGCATTTTCCACACCCATCCACCAGGCGACACGCGTGAATGCGTTCGGCAGCGCTCCCCGACGACCGTCAAAAAATCTGGTGCAGATCGGTCGATGCGTTGAGGAGATACAGCCCATGTATTAACTTAGGGGGCGCAGTGGAGTCAAATTACATTTCAAACCCGTCGGGCTCTTTAGAGGTGAACAAAGGTCATACATATCCAGTTTGGCGCCAATCGGATGATCTATGTGTGAATTAGAGCCAAACGTATGAATATGGCGAGGGACTGATATTCGCCATTTGGCCACGCCCACACGGTTCAGCCAGAAGCGAGCATTGACAGAGCTCATCATCCGAATTACCTTGATTAGGTCAAGAGAGCCATAAACAGAGCTTTCCAAGGAAAAAAAAGACACTTCCTGTTCTGAGGGGGCGGGGCTTAGATGACGTCATAATATGATGACACAGGGTCGTCAGGGATCCCACCAGGGTCACTCGTGCAAAGTTTGGTGCAGAAGCTGTCGACCGTTCACAGTAAAATACAAGACTTCCTGTTGTCAGGGGGCGTGGCCTACGTGATGTCATCATTTAACCATTGGATATTATTGGACACAAGATAATGATCAATAACTGAAGGTTTGGTGTCTCTGTCAGTTTTTGTGTTAGAATTACAAATTATTTAATTTTTTCCTCTTTAATTCAACATTGAACTGTCATTCCGTAGGGCAATGCTGCCCTCTGGTGTCGAATTACTGAAATAATGAAACTATTTCAGTGGGCAGCAGAGGGCAGCATTGCCCTACAAACAACGAACATGGACTGTTTATTATGTAATTACACAGAAGATCTCTCTAATTCATTCTGAGGGGGCGGGGTTTAGATGATGTCATAATATGATGACATAGCATTGTCAGGTATCACACCAGGATGAGTCAGGCCAAGTTTGGTGCAGCTCGGTCGAAACATGTGGAATCTAGAAGCAAACGTATGGCATCGGCGTTACAGGTCACTTCGCCACGCCGCCACACCCAGCTGCTTCATCGCAGCCGGTCAGGGCTTGAATCCACAACACACCAACATGTCTTCTGTCTCTGGACACAGTTTAATATTGATTATGTCAAAGGGCTAAGATAGCGACCGTTCACAGTAAAACATGACACTTCCTGTTCTCAGGGGGCGTGGCCTAAGTGATGTCATCATTTCACCACAGGGTATTTTTGGACACCTAATGATGATTAATAATTTAAAGTTTGGTATCTCTGTGAGTTTCTGTGCAGGATATATAAGAGTTTCGTGTTTCATGGCGAGTAGGTGAACTTTGACCCCTGGTAACCCCCCTTCAGCAAGCTCATACAGTCACCAATTTGATAACTTTAAATCAGACATGCCTTATGATCAGACTGACCGAGTTTGAAGCCGATCAATCGAAATCCCTAGGAGGAGTTCGATCAAATGCAAAGGCTGTAAACGTCAAAATCGAGGTCAAATGAACTTCAATCTAAAATGGCCGACTTCCTGTTGGGTTTCGACCATGGCTCTAAGAGACTTTTTTGTACGTCCCGACAAGATACACATGTGTACCAAGTTTCGTAATTCTAGGTTTAAGCATGGCTTGGGGCTGTTCATTTAAAATACTCTAGGGGTCGCTATAGAAAAATTAGGCCACGCCCACCAAATATCGCTATGGATTCCTGTTCGGGGATGGATAAGGATCCATCCTAGTGAGTTTGGAGCAGCTCACCCCGAAACTGTGGAATTCAGAGCCAAACGAAATTCGACGGCGTTCGCAACGCCGCCACGCCCACCTGCTTCATCGCAGCCGGTCGGGGTTGGAATCCACAACACACCAACATGTCTTCTGTCTCTGGACACAGTTTCATGTTGATTAGGTCAAAGGGCTAAGATAGCGACCGTTCACAGTAAAACATGACACTTCCTGTTCTCAGGGGGCGTGGCCTAAGTGATGTCATCATTTCACCACAGGGTATTTTAGGACACCCGATGACGATCAATCAGTGAAAGTTTGGTCCCTCTATGTGTTTTTATATAGGAAATATAAGAGTTTCGTGTTTCATGGCGAGTAGGTGAACTTTGACCCCTGGTAACCCCCCTTCAGCAAGCTCATACAGTCACCAATTTGATAACTTTAAATCAGACATGCCTTATGATCAGACTGACCGAGTTTGAAGCCGATCAATCGAAATCCCTAGGAGGAGTTCGATCAAATACGAAGGCTGTAAACGTCAAAATCGAGGTAAAAAATGGACGTTCAATACAAAATGGCCGACTTTCTGTGATAGTTGGCTTATAACATTAAATGTAAGTTCTGAGTCTTTTGGTGAGCTCTACAAGTGTACCAAATTTCATGTCTCTACGATGAAGTACGTTCATACCATTGTGTCAACAGAAAATTGCTAGTTGCTGCCGTTGAGCAATTTTTTTTGCGATTTTTGTGACAACCTTAAAATTCAAAATTTTGAATTTTTCTAGTCGCGACCGCCAAAGTTTGGTGAGTTTTTGAATATGATAAAGCCCCCAAAAAGGCAATTCATTTGGGTGGAAGAATAATAAGAATTAATAATAATAAACAGCACAGATACAATAGGCCTTCGCAGCGCTTTGCTGCTCGGGCCTAATAATTAAGCTGCGAGCAGCCTCGGGCGGCCCTCGCAGCAAGCGCCGCTCCGGCCTATTGGCCACCGCGGGGGTTCCGGCCACCGCAGAAGCTCTCGCGCGTTTTCCAGAGCCGCAGCCCGCTCCCACCGCAGAAGCTCTGCCGCAGTTTCCAGCACTGCCGCCCGCTAGCCGCTGCAGAAGCTGTCGCGGATTTTCCCCAAATTACATCTCAAACCCGTTGGGCTCTTTAGAGCAGAACAAAGGTCATACATATCCAGTTTGGCGCCAATCGGATGATCCATGTGTGAATTAGAGCCAAACGTATGTAATATGGCGAGGGGACTGATATTCGCCATTTGGGCCACGCCCCACACGGTTCAGCCAGCAGAGCCGTTGAGCATGACAGAGTTTATCATCCGAATCCTCTTGATTA